>NC_056730.1:1116885610-1117223110 GCF_019279795.1 Protopterus annectens
CCTATGTAGCACATGTTCTATTATTATTTCTGTCTGTAGTTACTTGTATTCTTTGCTTACTTAATATGTACATTAGTACTTGCTATTATATTGTTCATGTAATATGTGTTAACTTAATCATATGGAGCTTTTCTCCCTGGGCCTCCACTGAAAATGGGTTCCCGACCCAGCAGGACTTTCTTGATTAACAAATGTTAAATAAATAAATAATACACACACACACACACACACACACACACACACACACACATATATATATATATATATATATATATATACAGATAGATAGATATAGATAGAAAGATATTTTTTCTCTTCCTTTTTCCAGTAAACAATTGAGGATTACAGTCAGTCAAAAATGACAGATTTTGGAATTCTCTGCCTCCTATTCTTCAGAAAATACATTTTAATGCAAAACCTGTTGTTTCTTTAACTTTTTAAGTGCCTAAGAGTAAAATATAAAAATTGCTGTCCTGTCTGCGGGAGACGATGACTAACTGCTGTTATTGCTTATTATTCTGGCTTTGTATGATTAATCTGATTTGTGTGAAGTAACTTGTAATATTTTAATACATGGCTTCTGTTTGAGTGGAACAAAGCTGAGATACAATATGTGTTTACCCTTTTTTACTTTTTTATCATAATTAGACATCTAAAGTGCACATAGAAGTGGGTATAACTGCTTTAGGGGGGGGACTGTCTGTTAATGGAAATAACTGTCTCCTGTGTCATTTGCTCAGTTTGCATTATCACTGAACTGGATTTGCAGGACTAGTGTGCATTTGTACGATGTAAGATGGATTTTTTTTTATGTTGTGACCATTATTATTGTATTTTTTCATTACATTCAGACCTCTGTGCTGTACATACTTAGGAAAGTGAATGTAAATGATAAGTACAGAGGCCTTTTGTGGATACAAGTGATTCATTCCATTCATTCAGCAATCCAGTGTGGTAGGACTAGTGTTACACTAAACTAAAACATGAGCATCATGGTGCTCTGTGCAGGCAGGATATGAACTGCATCAACTGTTTGCTACATTTGTAGCCAGCAGTTTGCTACAGTCTAAAAAGAAGATTTTTTTTAACTAAAGCATGTGCACTGTAGCAGGCAGGGTATAAACTGTAGCAACTGTTTGCTACATTTGTGGCAAACTGTTTTCTACAGTTTAAAAGAAGAAATTATTTTTTAAATACAATATGTTGAAGGACGGATGGTTGCAGGGCACAGAAATAGGAGCTGAATGGCTGGGGTCTGCAGGGAGGGGTGTGTGTCCTGCATCTGACCACATTTTTGGTGTGCCAATAGAAGGAATGTCTGTTATTTTTTTTTCACCTGAAGAGCTGAAGGAGTGGGGTGCTGGTGCATAGCACCGGCACAGGGTGCAGATTAAACCAGCTATGCTTCTAGTGCCACATGATGTATTTGCTAAAATAAGTGTAAAACAAATAAAACTATAGCTTATACTGGGGGGAGGGGGGTTAGGGAATTGTGGTTGCCATACATTGAAGAGAAGCAAGGTGGCCACTCATCAGGTGGTTATCTTTGGTGGTCTGGCAGGAATAGGATGTGCAAGTAAGTAACTGATAATTGGTTTAGTGGTGCAGTAAACAGCACTGACATCTCACAGTTCATGGCTCTGGTTGAGTTCTTGGCTGCAGCTTCTTCTGAATGGAGTCTGCATGTCTTTCCTGTCTTTGTGTGGGTTTGGAGTTATATATATGCTCTGTTTTCCTGTAACACTCCAAAGGCATGATGCAGATAAATTGGCATTCCCCCATTTGCCTGTAGGTAAGCATGCAGAGTGCATGCATGTCTGTGTGTGTTTGTGCATCTTGTAATAAACCTGCCTTAATAGGGGCAGTGTCAGTGTGTGTGTGTGTGTGTGTGTGTGTGTGTGTGTGTGTGTGTGCATGTGCATGCAGGTGTGTGTATTTGTGTGTGTGTGTGTGTGTGTGTGTGTGTGTGTGTGTGTGTGTGTGTGTGTGTGTGTGTGTGTGTGTGTGTGTGTGTGTGTGTGTGTGTGTGTGTGTGTGTGTGTGTGTGTGTGTGTGTGTGTATGTGTGTGTGTGTGTAAATTAATATCACCATTAATTTTTTGTGGACACACAATATTGTCAGGCAGATACAAAACTATTCTGAGTAGCAGAACAAAATGAAGAGCCGTTAGCATGTCTTTATCTTTCACAAATAAGTCATGAAATGCACCATCAAACAGCCAGACCCTTACAACTGGTTACCTCCACACCCCAGCTTGTATAAGTTGATTTTGACCCCAGGAGCATACATAGAGTGTCACCATAGCTTGTGTAGGGGCAGTATACTGTTTAACAGTAGCGAATTGGACTACATTACTATGGCCATTTTTTTTCACTTTCCTTACAATCAGTTATCAGACTTGTATACAGATGGCTATACTTTAGCAGGTAGGTGTAAAGAGGTAAGCTGTTTAGTTATATGTGATAGCAACAGATTGAAATATTATAGCAATAACCCACGCCTGGGTGTGGGTAATGCTGGATTTACCCACGGTTGGTGTGGTTTGGTCACGAGGCGAAGCCCAAGTGGCCAAACAAAGACAACTGTGGGTAAATCCAGCATTACCCACACTCAGAAGTGGGTTATTGTTATTATACAATGACATTATTTAAGAAAAAAAATAATTACTTTTCTTAAATAATGGCATTGTATAATGCCTCCTTGCTGCCCTTCCACAGCTGTCTGGTATTCTGTGGCAGTTCTGATGTACTGCGCATGCGTATACTTATGCAGTACATCAGAGCTGTGGGCAAAAGCAACGAAGAAAGAAAGATCTCTTAAATGAGTTTAACATAGCGAGACAGCTTTAAAAAAAGCAACGGAGAATCTTCGTTGCTTTTTTAAAGTTGTCTCACTATGTTAAATCCATTTAACATAGCGAGACAGTTTTGAAAAAAGCAACGGAGAAAGCAAGATCTCCGTTGCTTTTTAAAGTGTCTCGCTATGTTAAATGCGTTTGACATAACGAGACAGCTTTAAAAAAGCAACGGAGATGCTCCATTGCTTTTTTTAAAGCCGTGTCGCTATGTTAAACTCGTTTAACATAGTGAGACAGGTTGTAAAAAGCAATGGAGATCTTGCGTTCTCCGTTGCTCTTAAAAAAAAGAGTTATGCTAATGGAAAAAGTCCGGGCGACCAGACCTTTTTCCATTACTATAACTCTGATTTACAACGTGCATGCTGACCAATCAGCGTGCACGTTTTGGATTATTAATGGGGGGGTTGTTGTATAAGTTACTGTGTTTTCATTCTTTCAGTTTTGTCCCAGTCTAACAACAGAGTGGTAAACAGTTGGTGGTTGTCTTTTGGGGGTAATGGTGACGAGACATGCTGTATATATGTTTGACAACAGTTACTTGAAATATATGACTTTAACCATTTGTTCCTTGACATTCATCCCAATTTAACATGAGAGGGATACAGAGAAAAATCAGTCTTTTTTGTGAGGAGGATGAGAAGGCAGGCATTCTTTCCCAATACAATTTGTTTATCCGCACAAGTATTTGTCATCTTAGTTTGTTATGAATTCCTTTTTTGCCAGACAAAACATTTTGTTCTTTGAAAGAAAAAAAAAAGACGGGATTTCTTTCCTTACTCATGCTTTTTGTTCAGGTTACCAGCAAATAGAAAGCGATAGGGAAGTGTTAAGTGAAAAAAACAGCTCTGGTAGAGTTTTTAGTTGTGTCTAGAACAGGAGCAGCTTCTAATAAAAGAATAATTATAAAATAATTACATAAAATATAAAATATTTTAAAAAGTATAAATATGAAATATAGTATAAAATATTGCATGATATCTATAAGAATAAATCAGGTGAGGTTAGAAAACTTTGAGAAGAGAGACTGGAAAGACAAGTTACCAAAGAACAATGGGAAGATGTCCATATGGCTCCCAAATATGCAATGGTGTCCATAAGGTTTAGGAGTTTTGTTTGGAAATGCTCGCATTAATATTCTTCTACCCCAAGCAGACTTCAGATAATTTTTCCTCATGTAGATGCTAAATGTTTGAGGCCTGATTGGAAAGGGTGAGGTAACTGGGAGCATGTTTTGGGAATGTAATTTATTTATTTATTTGACATTTGTTTACCGGGGTGGTCTGACTGAGTCTACAGAAACCGTTTTCAGCAGAGGCTCAGGGAGAAAAGCTCCACATACAGTACAATACAAATACAGTATAATCCAATACAATAAAGATTACATTAGAAATACTATACAAAAAATAAGTTGAAAGAACAAACTGCTACAAGATGTTGTAATATATTACTACACATCTGAACAATTCTATACACTTAAAACATTACAATGAATGTAATGAATGGCAGATTTTAAAAATTCCTTGCAGGGTATTTTGTTAATAACTTTGGGGAGGGTCAAATTGGAGCAGCCAAGGAAATAATTCTTCTGCACTGGAACATAGGCTGTGAATTGCCTGGACACAGTTGTGATGTTCGTCCTCTGGGCCAGTGATCAAGGAGTCTGAATCCTCACCATGGACACTGGAGAGGGACGTTCACTTGGAAGAGAAATAGATATACACAGTATTTCCAGATGCAGCTCTCTGCACCAAGCACAGCTTCCCTTAAGAGCACACAGGGAACACACTCCCATCCTGAGGCTGGGTTTCTCTCTCTCTCTCTTTCACCAGGAACCAAATAAGACCCCACACTGACCACAGCTGTAAAGTTCAGTCCTCAGATGAGTGTTCCAAGCCAAGTCCTCCAGTGCTTTCTCTGTGAAACCAGTGCTCTGTGTCCATGCTCCAAGTAGCTAACACACACATTTTTGAGATTTGATTTTCACACACACACACACACACACACACACACACACACACACACACACACACACACACACACACACACACACACACACACACACACACACACACACACAAACCTGGGAAAGGCTGGCACATATTTACCAGCTAATTCCCCTCTACCAAGACTATGAGGTATATACTGCCACCAAAACACTCCAAAGCCAGCTACTCTAAGGCTTTTACAAGAGTACCCAATTATACTGAGTAAAATTAATACTAATAGAAATGGTAACATCTGACCAACTGAGCAAGGCTTTCAGGAGTGGCCACAGTGTTACCAAATAAATATAAGTACACTCAAAGGTTAAAATATTCTCAAAAAGACCAGCCACAATGAAAAGTTTAAATATATTTAATAATAAATAATAAAAGAACATGAAAATACTAAATATCTATTTACAACACCACCAGTATTTCAGTCACAGGAAATGTTAAAAATAACACTGATGGAAGGATTCACATCAATAAAGAAAAACAATACTTAACTAATCTCACTATATTTTCCTGACTGATCTAAAGAATTACTGTTCTTCTTACTTAAAGCAAGGCAAGATGAAGTGGGTGACTGGTCTTATCAGTTCCAAAACAGAGTGCCCTGAATCTTCTGTCTCATCTAGAATTAAAACATAATTTCAGTCCTGGATTACAGTATGACATCACATACATTTGGCCATCTGACTCTGGTTCCTACACTATCCCCTTTACTAGAAACTGAACCAGAATCTAGCACATATGTGTTACAATACACACACACACAGCTTTGCTAAGATGTGTTACAGCATCCAGAAGATATAAAACCATTTCAAAAACTGTCACTCTTCCAGGGATGCAATTAGTTCACCCCTAAGGACAATACAGTAGGATTCTTAGTCCTGGTTTCACAGACATTTTGTTTCTGGCTGCAATCAGAACTGTAAGTTATAATCTTTTATGGTGTAAACCAGGTAATTTAATTTCAGACTATTTTTAGTTAGCTGGACTGAGATTAACCTCTTCTCTTGCAATATCCTCTGTTACAAAATATTCATTTCACCATTTACAATACAGTCTGACTTATAGGTGTATTTCTTTTCTGTCCATCAGGACCAACTTTTGGTACATTTTTTAACACAAGCAACTTTACAAATACATTTTTAACACAAGCACCTGTACAAATCAGTTTGATATACAGATGACATATAATTCTTTACAAAAATCCAGCTAGCTATGCTGGCATATGTTACACATCCACTGCCCTACTTCTGCTGGCATAGCTGGCAATACCTGACATCATCACAATAGTAAGGCGTTAAGTTTAATGCTGCTGACTAGCAAAAAGTAATTACTGGAAAATGGAAATCAAAGTCTAAGCCAAATATAACTGAAGTACTGAATATTATAAAAGAGATACAAAAACCTGGGGTAGGATTTTTAGAAAAAGGAAAGAGCAAATTACATAAAAGTAATAATGTTCAGGAGGAGGAGTGAGACTTAAGGAAGGCAGCAACTGACCAATTTATTAATGTCAGAGTGAATGCAAATTGTTGAAAAGGAATGTGTATACTGTATGAAAACAAAACAAAAAAGCTGAAGGTTATGGCAAAATATAAGAAATTGTTGAAAAAAGTAATGTGGGGGCCAGGATGGGGCAAAGTGGGAGGCAGCAGTGGATGTGTGCAGAGGAAGCAGTGGACAGCAGGAAGTTATACAATGGAGCCCTTTTCCTAAGGCACCATTTCACCTAAAGCCAGCCCTGAATCTTTCAGACTCAGTTAGTACACATATAATTGATGTTTGTTTGTCTTTCGGCTTTTTCCCGGTAAGGGGTCGCCACAGCGGAACTCCGGTCTGCTAATGATTGGCAGTAGAATTTTACGAAACGCCGAGGTGCCAGCTCGACATCCAACCTTCAACGAAGGCACACCCATTTATGCACGCATGTCTTTCAAATGCTACCCAACCATGGGGAGGACATGCAGACTCCACACAGAAGGCACTCCCAAGCCAAGCCGAGAATCAAATGGGAGAACCTCTTGCTGTGAGGTAACAACGCTACCGCCGTACCACCGCGGAAGCATATAATGAATACAGATTATAAAAGGATGTTATAACAATAATATATATATATATATATATATATATATATATATATATATATATATATATATATATATATATAGATTGGGTCAGGGTGTCACTTTTACAGTAACAATCATCTCGAGCAAGGTTTATACAGCTGGGTGGCCACCCCTGCTGCAGTAGTTTATTCGCACCACTCACTTGTGTACACATACTCACCTGTGGCCAATTCAGAGTGCTCATTCCAACTACTGCATGTCTTTGGAATGTGGGAGGAAAACACATATATAAAAAATATATATATATATATATATATAGAGAGAGAGAGAGAGAGAGAAAGACACACACACACACACACACACACACACACACACACACACACACACACACACACACACACACACACACACAATTATCAAAGAAAACTTTACTGCCAAACTAGCAGGTTTAGTTAGGACTGGGGCTGAAAACAAGCATAGCTTAAAGTTTATGAGGTAATGCCACACTCACATCTGTTACATCTTCTCACTTTATCATACCTACCAATAGTACTTCACCAAAATGCCTGATGTAGTATAGAACTATTGGGTGAAATGTTTTTTGCACATTTTATCCATGCTCTCTGTCAACCAATCAGTCTCTTCCCGGTCAATTGTCCCATTCTTTCTCCTACATGTGAATATAGGTTGACATGGAGGGACCATCATTTAGACAGCTATTAGGTGTGATTTGTATTTTTTCCTTTTCTCACTGGTCCAAGGGGCCATGCAACACACTGCTCGCAGAGAATTTTCCATCACTTCCACAAGGGACATTCCATCCGAAAAGCTTTGCCTTTCCCAATAGAACTTGAGAGGTAGTCTGCCCAGTCTCCACCAGGGAGATTGCACTGCCCAGTGTGCCTCAAGTGCATTTATATCCATCTCATCTCCCAGTAGAGATAAGTGAGTCATAACCCATTCATTCCTCTCCCTCCCTGCCTGCCTCCTGCAGTGCCAGGCAGCTAATCAACCCCAGTTGCCTGCATCACAGTAAGGGTTCCATCCCTCTGCATCATGGAACCAGGTTAATGTGTGAAGTAATCATAGCTAAGATTTGAAATTCAGTACAAAAAGCAAAGAATTGTTCATTGGGTATCTATCCTTGGCACTTTGCACTTTTGTGTTGTTCTGCCACATCTGCCAGCCACCAACAGGTGTCAGCATGCAGTTAATGGAGCTGTGTCCCTCTGGCAAGGTAGGTGATCTAGTGGGGGCTGCTCACTCCCTCACCTTTTCCAGCCATCTCCTCCAGTACCTAGGATGTTACTCTCAAGTCATCTGGATCAGTGTTAGGGATTTAACTTTCTGTATCATGAAGCATGTTCCAGTCTTGTGCAGTTTCTGGCATTGTAATGAGCTCGTCATTAATTCTATGAAAAGAAAAAACTCCTATGATGGAGTATAAAAATGTTCACTTGTACCTATTTAATTAATAGGTTTTAAAATCTAACCCATACTTTAATTGTGTTATTATCAGGAGTTTCATTAGATTAAGTTTCACTTTGCATTAGTAAGTTGATCTGAACACTGCAAACCCTTAAGGTATCAACATTATCTAAATAAATAAATATCACTTCACTGGGTCCTTCTTATGAAGCTCTTCAAAATATAATTTTATCCTGATGGGCATTTATAGTACAAGGTATCTGTTTCTATATCCTTAGCTATAATTCCTATACTGCCCTTCTTATATAGAAATTAAATTTCAGACATACTCCCAGTGCTTGTCTATGTCCTAGACTGCAGTTACATTATTTTCTGTAGACTCATATCAAAATGGGGGCATTAATAGTAGGCTTCCACAAAGTCCCATTCACTGAAGACTGACAGTCTGTTATGCATCTATTAGGCTAATGTTTCCAAGAGAGCAGTAAGCCCTAATAATATTCCACTTATCACTTGGTCATATTAGTGTTCCCGCATGTAAAATATAACCAAGGAGTCAAGCCATTCCAAAGCATACGCCTGTGACTCATTAAAGCAGAGTGCCACAGTAATGGTAGACTAGCAATTCAGCAAACCTGATTCAATAATATAACCTGGACTTTTAAAAAGCAGATTTTATTAGTCATTTGTCCAAATGCTAGGTTCCACCCATTTTACTATAATCAATGGCAGTGACAGAGTACCTGTTTGTACTGTCATTCTCCTGATCTATAAATTAAATTACTGCCTATTTCCTTTAAAATGTCTGGTAGGGAAAATGGCTGCTGTAAGATCAATCTTCACTGGAAGGAAACCATACAATTAACCTCATTCAATATATATAATGCATTCTTAAGCACAGTTTTCTGATGTATTTACTTGTTATTACAGGGATATTTGTAAACTTACAGGTTCACAGCTAGTTACTACTTATGTAATCTAGGAGACCAGCCCCATTTCCTGCTGGTCACAAGGTATAGCCTGGTTAATTGGACTTGTTCTGTGTAATACAGTAAGCAAACAGAGTGAGAGAATCAAAACCTGGACTACAGGAAGCAACTCTCTAACAACACATAGACTTAATCCTTTGGACCACCAGACTAAGGCTACATTCTGTGATGTTCTGAAGTCCCTTTGACAGCTGCCTGTGTTCTATGACTGCAGCTCAATCACTATTTTTTAATTTTTCCCACCATACACACCCTGGCCCCATTGTGCTTTTAAAACCAGTTTGAGTTGCTCACCCCTTATGTAAATTTGGATGATAATAGTAGCAGTGGTGGTGCTGCGGTAGCATTGTCGCCTCACAGTTAGACGTTGCTCGTTCGATTCTCAGAGCGTCTTCTGTGTGGCGACATGCGTGAATGGGCGTTCCTTCTTTGAAGGTTGTGTGTTAGGCCCGGCAAGCCAGCACGTCAAAATCAACTGCCAATCATTAGCGGACTGGAGTTCCGCTGTGGCAACCCCTAACCGGGAAAAGCTGAAAGAAACAAATAGTAGTAAGCACCAGAAGATCATACTGGGAAGGCTCTCACCTTAGAATGATAAAACTTCAGTTGTCTTCTTTTCAAATTTTCCCACCCACTAGGTGCACACTCATACCTCTCAACCTCCAATCATTAGCAATCATAACAGTGGCCTTTGCAAATCAAAGCAAAGGGTCAGAAAAAGGAGCACTTCCTTATTTTTCACAATAAAATGCCTTTAATTACTAGACACTATATAGTTAGTGGCAATGACTCTTTGTATGGACTTAATTTATTTTACTTTACTTCATTTATAGTTCTTTACCAGATAGTACACTGATCAGTATTGACCAATTTCAGGTTTAGCCCAGTTGAAATACAGAACATTTCACAAACAAACAAAAAAAAAAATACAAAAATGTAAGCAATAACAGAATAGTCCAGACTAATTACATAGAAAAAAAAACTGTGTGTGTGTGTGTGTGTGTGTGTGTGTGTGTGTGTGTGTGTGTGTGTGTGTGTGTGTGTGTGTGTGTGTGTGTGTGTGTGTGTGTGTCTATATAGACATATATATATATATATATATATATATATATATATATATATATATATATGTATGTATGTATTCTTCTGAACAAGCACAGTGCAGCGGAGTGTAATGTACAATATATAAATTTGTTTCTAAACTGGGTCAGTCTTCAGTGACTCTTGAGGGAGGAGATGGGTTAGGTGATATGTCTTGTGTTGAAGTAGGAGCATTTGGCTTGGATGAAGAAGTGCTTTTCAAGTTTCATTTTGAACTTGGAATACATGTTTTTTCCTTAACGTTGATGGGGAAAGCTTGTCAAAGAGTAGGTGCATGAGAGGGGAAAGTCTGTGTAGTGCTGTGGAGTTTGGTTCTAGAGGTACTGAGAGTTGGTGCAGCTTGTGAGTAGGATCTCATGTTGCAACTTGCATGAGGAGTTTTTTTCATGAAGTCTAACTGCAAGAGGAGCAAATGTGTGGAGTTGGAGTACTTTGTAGAGTTGGGATCCTAAAAGTAGGTTAGAACTATGTATTCCGGATAGCAATTTGTTTTTTTCTGGGGTGATGCAGTGATGTTCACAGAGAAATGGGTTTGTAATGAATCAGAAGATGCTGTTAGAGATAGCCTGGAGTGTGGCAATGTTTTTCTTGGAAGCCGGAGCAAAAATTGGGAGCCCATATTCAAGGTGAAAAAGGAGAACTGCTTTGTCATTGGCTGCTGTGGCTAGTTAGGATAGAAAAGGGGCGATCTTTTTTTGCCCAGAAGAGTTGAGAGTTTATTTTGGCTCTCACTTTGTCTTTGTGGAAATTGATGTTTAGTGATTGATCAAGCCATAGTCCTAGGTATTTAATGTTGCCTCTATGACATGGTTTATGTAAGTCAAAGATAGTTAAAGAGTCAGGTGCTTGGTGAATTTTCTGTGAAGTTCCAAAAAGCATAGTTTGGGTATTGGTGGGGTTGAAAAAAATTGTATGGTTTATGAGCTATTGGTAGAGCTTATGTAAGTCTGACTGGAGTTGCCTTTGAATGTTGGTGTGAGAGTGACCTGATTGGTAAATGACATTGCCATCACCAAAGAGGATAAGTGGGAGGTCATAAGGAAGTCTGTTAATGAATATGGAGAATAGGAGGGGGACAAGAATGGATACTTTAAGTAAATAAAGCAAGCTCTTATAAACAGTTCTGACTTCATGAGGAACATCATAAATCTAGAAGGACCAAGGTTAAATTTAAGAGCCAAAATCATCATGCTATGCCAAAATCATAGCAGTTGAGAGGTATGACCCCACATTTCATCTTATTACTTTTAACATTTCTAACTTAGTTCCTGGCAGTGTTTTAATTAGAGAGTAGAAAAGGCCTACCTAGTAAAAAAATCTATATGCAGGAAAAGGAAGCTGAGCTAAGAACTGCTGCAGGTATCTGAGCAACACACAATAGATAAGGAAGGAGGAAGAGATCCTACTATCAAGCCTTTTTTTACATCTGGGTTCAGATTACGACAGCATCATGGCACTACCAACGTATTGCTTATAGATTCATAGGTTGTTACTAGGCCTATGACTATTAGGGCCCTTACAAGCCTAGTTGTGCATGCCAAACCATTTGGGTCCCGAGTATCATGAGCATCTGTATGGGGGATCATGTTAGTAGGGAGATAACTAAGGATTTCAAGTGGGGGAGTTAGTCAGGATAATACCTTTCTTATTGGGCTTTAGTTCTTTCAGGTGTAATTTCAACTTCTTCTCTATTAGATTCTAGCTGCAAGGTAATACTCTTCCCTTACACAGAACCAGCTACAAGGTAAGATGCTCTTTTTATTGGTGGAACTGTTAAACCCAAAAAGGAGAAGCAATACAGCTTGAGCCGTATTGCTTCTCCATTTTGGGTTTAACAGTTTCACAGTTTGTTTTTTGTTCTTGGTCTTTTTATTGGTGGGTTTAAGTAGTTTCTTTGCCCAAATACTTCTCATTACTGGACTGTCTACTTTTTGTTATTCTCTGTTGTTGTAATATTTTGCATTTTTACTGATCTGAGTTGACTACTATTTCACACTTGCTTTCTTGCACTTATGCTTTTTTCTTCCTAAGTTGTCTGCTCTTTATGGTTATCTCCAAAACAGTTTCTACTTCCTTCTGTCTTGAGATTTTCACAAGTATATGCATTGTTCTTCACCTCAGCAGATTAGAATACCAAGCTGTGCAATAATTGTTTTGCACTTTTACTGGTCTTGTTATGTTTGTTGCTATTTTACTATTTTTTTACTTCATTTTGCTCCTTATTGCCTGATGATCATTAGTCCCCCTGAGCCAATTGGGCCACTCATTTTTACCATCATGGAAGGCAGGAGTTGCCATGATGGACCACCATTTAGGCAGCCATCTGCAGTGGTCATATTTTTTCTTTAATCCTAACCTCATGTGCACACCCAGTAACATCCCTTTGGTGAAGCATGCCATGCAATGGGCATCAGTGCCGTACTGTCACTCACATTTATAAGGGGTTGAAGTCAGCAAGCCTGCCTTGCTCACCCACTGGTGGTTTCACCAGTCTCCACCCATGAAATCAACCCTCACACATATACCCCTGAGTATATATGCCCTCCTTCCTCACCAGGATAATCACACCCTTCCTATCCATCTGTGCTTTCAAGCACCCAGGCCACTATTCAAACATATAATCTAGGTTGTAGTCAGGGCTCTAGCCCTTTATTATTGCTACATAACAGTATTGCTATTAAACTGTTATTGCTGCCTTCTATCAAGTGGATTTGCTTTTACACATTTTGCAGTAATTGTACTATATTTTGCACTTTTACTACACTCTGCTATGCAATTCTGCGATTTTCTTCTTTTGCAATTTTTTCTTAACTTACCAGGGTATCTGTTATTGAACTGCCAGTTTCTGTCTAGTTGTACTGTTCTGCTAACACACTGTTTTGCAGTAGTGTCATAGGGTGGGGTAACAGGCACAACTGCTCCTGGTGCAAGTGTTAGGGGGTGCAATCTGCCATCCATTATTCCAAATACTCTTTAGAGCAATACTGTCTTTTAAAACCCAGTATTGCATTTGCTGTCAAATCTGAGCATGTAGCACTCTGTGTGTGGTCTAAACTGTAGCAAACTGCTTGCTACATTTCTGAGGGGGAGCGTATTGGGTACTGCTACTGTATGCAGGAAGCATCCTGCAAGTTTTGCAGAAGTCCTTGGAAATCCTTGTTTTGTATTTTTTTTTTTTTTTGCTCTTCACTTGAAGATCTGAGGGTGTGGGATGCTAATTTGCAGAACCAATGCAGGGTGCTGGTTGAGCCAGCTATGTGTCTGCTGTTGCTTATAGATTGTTGCTTGCTGTCTTGTCTATTAGTAGCCTGTTTTGCCATTGTCATACTTCGCTTGCTACCATGCTACTTTTGTCTCTTAGATTTTTGTGGTTAATTCTCCTCTCCCAAGCTAATGTTGTTATATACAGTACCATTTTTTTTCCTTGATTACTCACAGTTAGCATTAGCTACTTAATGACCCGTAGCTAGCTATCACTTTACTCTGTCCTGTATTTTCACTGTCCTACCTTGCAAAGCAAAACAAGTTCTTTTACTACCACTATCAGCACTTCTATCTAAATTAGCCTCTTCCATTAACATGCACTTCTCCAACCATAATTCTTTAGGAACTTATTTCCAAACCCCATATTTCTTGCTAGTTAATCCCTACCGGTAATGATCCCTGTGCCTCCTATTGGTAGCTGCATAATCTTGTCCTACTTATATGAATCCTTATCATTCTCTAATGAGACTCTGCTTTAGCTAAAGCTACCATATACATGTCATCAAGCTGCAAACTTATTCTACCTCTCATCTGACCAGTTTGTTGGCACAAGGCATTCTATGGCAGTGCAGGCAATGCCTCCTGTTTACTGACCGCTTACAACTCTGAAATTCTTACAACTCTGCCTCTGAGAGATGCACCTACTTACCTGGTCTGGAGGCATGTCTCCCTCTACTCCCACCACTGTTAATTTCATACTATTAACTGATCTACTCTAATGCAGTTAATAAAGTATTGCCTTTGTCTCCCAGCCAGCATTTTGAAAACCTCAGCCATTTGGAGACACATCTATACTTACAGCATCCCATATCACTCTATGGACTCACTATGACTGTAAGTCTGAACCCGTTAGTTCACATAATTTTGTTTCTAACCCTAAAGTCCTGGTTATTGGTGATTCTATCATAAGACATCATGAAACATTTCTTACCAAACTGGATAAGGACAGTGTTACTGTCAGTTGTCTTTGATAATAGAGTCAAGGACATTGCAGGGGCTCTCAGGACACTTTACCATCCCAAATATGAGTATGCCCTTGTTGTTACCCATGGGAGGTGAATTATCTTAGACAGGTAAACCCTATGAAGATGCAAAAAGATACAACTGAGCTTGCCATCTATGTCTCTAAGGAAGGTAAACCACTAGTGATGAGCAAAAATTCCCTCTCCAAAAACAATACCTCAGTTTAAGGATAAAATAATTGGCTATAATAACTGTCTGTTTAACTGGTGATATTCCACGGGAATCCAGTATGTGTGTACCTGAGACCAGATGCTCAATAGATCCTCCTGCTTTACCAAAGATATTCTGTACCTCTCAACCTGTGGTTTATGATACAATCCTTGCTTCTCCCAGAGTGCCTTTCTTAGGATTGTTCAATTTATGATCATATCCCCACAGCAAATACCAAGCTGAAAAATATCAAGAGTTTCTATGCTCAGTGCTAGAAGCTTAAGCAACAAAATGTCAGAGTTTCAGACTTATCTCACCTATGAAGGAATAATCCATATTTGCATAATGACTGATACTTGGTTTCTGAGCAATGATAGCATCTGCTCCTTGCCAGTATGTTGTAGCTATCATGCACTCAGGATTACTGGAAGCTGTGGAGCTGTATCCATATTTATTAGGCACCCTATTGCTTCATGGTGAATATTGTTTGATAATCAATGTAGACGTTTTAGAGGTCCATGCTTATCTCAACAAAACTGCTTAAGATATCATTCACTATAGGTCCCCTTCCTTGTTCCATGTAGAGCATACTAATCACCCAAATCAACTTGATAAGCTTCCTGTTAAGCTAATACCATTTTATGGAAGATTTATTACTATCACCTCAAAGAACTCCAGTGACCATAGCTTGTCCATTCTAGACCCTAAACTTTGGCAATCTATTTCTTCTAACACAAGACACTCTTCTTTTTTTATGACTTCAAGGAGAAGCTTCAAAAACATTCCTATAAAGAAGCTAAATGCCAATGCTTCTCTGAAATTACTTGACTTTTCTCCAGTACTGTACACTGCCTTCATTTTTTGCTTTGTTATAATTCCTTAATTGTGTCTTCCATTCACCAAAGTTAAGATTTTCAGTCCTTTTTTCTGGGCCTTTATCACCAACATCCCTCCTTATTCTTTTCGCTCCCATTTTTCCTCCTTAATTTTTTCACCTTTCCATTTTCTTTACTTTGTTACTCTGTGTGTCCCATCACTAATATCCCTTTACCTGTTTTCATTTTTTCTTTCTTGTCCTTTCTTTTTTATTTTGTATTATTATATTTTATCATTCTTTCCTTAATGTTATTAATTAGTTATTCACAGTTTTGCTTACTTATCATTGTTATTGGAAGTTATTGTGCCTAATATTTTTGCAGATTTTTTACAATACATTTTATTGTTTTGTTTCTTTTGTTATTTGCCAACCTGAGCCTGAAATATGTCACAATGAATCAGTGTTCTACCTTGGTTACCGAATTTAAATGAGTAATACACACATTTTAATTACCCCTGCGTCATCTGGCAAATTTATACAGCATCCAATAAATATGCCCAGAGATTTTTTTAACTTTGTGAATACCAACTCCCTACTGCAAAATTTCCGTGCTCCCACCTATAATGTTAACCTTCTTAACCTTGTCCTTATAAACTACTCCTGTGCCTGTTCTATCCCACTTGTTTCTAAATCCCTGCTCAAATTTGATTACCTGCCTGTTACCTGCACCCTCAGTACAAATATCCTCATCCATTAAAGACAGTTACGTGGGGTTATTCTAAAGCCAACTTATTTCTACTTACTGTTATCTTGGAGAAGCATATATGACATATTCCACAGAACAATCCGAGTCATGATATCACTTTTGCTTCAACACACTCCTCAGAGTTCTATTCCCTCATGAATAGATGTATAGAAGAGACCATTACCATCTGCCACTGGAACAGTAATGAATTCAAAAATAAGCTGTTATGGTGGAAAATCTGTATAAATTAACTCTGTGTGAAAAGAAAAAGCTTGCAACCAAAAAAATTCCCTGTCCCACACTATAAAAGCAATTTAGAAATATTAATCAAGACACTCAAGCATAAAATTAGAGACTGCAAAGTGAGTTATGAAATAAGAATCGAGCTGATATCCTTTTCAATCTTCCTCAAAGTGTGGGTTTGGATCTGACCCTCGGATCTGATTCAGCTGTATATCCCAGACTTCAGATCCAGCTCTTGAGCTCCTTCTTCTACTCATAATGCCCTATTCCATCCCCATTGCCTGTGATCTCATTTGCCACCATTGCACACAGACGCAGGTTCCACTCCTGAGTTTATTAGTGATATTTTCATGAGTTACATAATTTTTGTGTTTAACTTTGACTTTACCTTTAATTTTATCTTAGCTGAGTTCATCTATCCTCCCTCTTAGTTTTTCACACTGGATATTAGGATTTTCTGATTCTTATTTCCTACTATTGTCACTAGATAGTAATTCTTGGTTACCATTGTTGGTATATCTGCTCACCCTTTTCATTCCAAGGTATCATTGCTGGTAATTAAACCCCTCTTTTCTTCCTTAAAAAATCTTTTCTTGTATTTGCTGTTTTTCCCTTTTTGGATACTGACATGTCAGATAAACCAACGGGGTTTAAGAAATGCACTTCTTGTGGGCATAAAATCCCAAATTCAGATGCCCGCAAGGAGTGCATGTACTGTCTTGGGGCTGGGCACTTGTACACTTCTTGTAAGATCTGCTCCACCTTTAACCCAAGACCCCTGGCAGATAGATGTAATAAACATATTCTAAGGGGACTTCTCCATACTACATTTTCTTTAAGGGCTCAATCCCCCTCCAAAACTAGTAAGTCTGCTCCTCTGGAGCACAGAGAATGCTCTGCTCTCAAGTCCCCAAAGTCTTTGTTGGAGCCTCCTTTAAAAAAATAGAAAAACTTTGGATCCAGCATTATTGGATCCAGAGACTCAACAATCAGATACAAGACCGTTGGCTCCTAAGGCTTCAGCTCCTTCTGTTGTTACCATAAGTCCAACAGTACTACCCTTGGATCCTAGGTCCTCGGATCTGAAGCTGGGTACTCCGTATAGGAGTGCTACTCCACAATTTGCTATTAAGCCAAATTTCAAACACCTTGCCTTCTCAATTGCTTCAGACTCCAAAGAAGCATTCAAAGCCCCCATCCACCACTTCCTCTAGGTCCTCCAAAAGCTTATAAGAAGCAGATGTGGACAGGATGATGTGAAAATTTCTTATAGCTCACATCCAGATATGAGTCTTTAACAGCTCTGTCCTCTGTCAAATATGTGAGTATGCCTACCATGTCAAAAAACATCGTATTTCCTTCTCCAAACCATCCAGTGGTTTTGGAGTCCCAGGATCAGAAATCGCTGAGCGGTCTGGTATCAGATCCAAGGAAGGCTTCTTCCTCCACTCTGACTATGTCCTTGGCTAGTTCTGCTCCAATACTCCCAGATCAGAACAGGTCTTGGAGCTGAAGTGTCGGCATCGCTCTGAGGGGATAGGTTTAGCACCAATTTTGTCAGATCCATCCCTTCCCCTTGGAACCTTGACCCTGAACAGTTCAGATCCAGTTCCACTCCTAAGGCACAGATCTGAGGAAGGTCTAGACCTACTTTCCTCAAGAGCTTCAGCTCCAAGAAGGTAGGTTGAGGCCAATGCAGGTCCATTGGCTTTCAAGGTGGTGGAAAGGGTTTTTTCTCTCCAAAGAGAACTGTCCTCTCATGTTTCAAATCCTACCCCTTTTTTCTCATCAGTTCTGAGCCCTGAGATGATTAGGCCTATTCCACAGGGATAGTCAGTTCCAATAAATCTCCAGCTCCAGTAGATGAACTTCCCCTCTTTTCTGGCACCTCACCTGAACACCCCAGAGAGGAGCTGCACCAGAATAAAACATGCAAAAGGATACACATTGACTCCCCCTTGGAGTTTCTTACAGAGGATACCAATTTTGATGAAGGAGAGGGGTCCCCCAGGTCACCACCAGATGACATCTCCTTTGGAGACATTTTAGAAATCTTAAAAAAAAGTTGGTCTTCCCAAACCCCCTCACCAGAAGAATTGGTATTTTTGAAGGTTTTGGTTCTTTCCTATCTACGTCTTGGGTTACCCCCCCCACCCCCACCCCAGTGAATGAACTTATTAATTTGGTTTCCCCACTGGCTTGGAAGGAACTGGATACCAATGAACCCATTCCCAAAAGACCCAACACATTTTTAGCCCTGTCAGCAGATAGACCCCACTGGAGCAAATGAGTCCCAGCTGATGCTATGGTGGTGGCAGCAGACACCAAGAAAGAGCTAGCAGAACATAATTCTTCTGTCCATCCACCAACCAGGGAATCTAGAGCACTGAACAGATTTGGAAAGTGAGTCTTTGCCTCAGCAACCTTTGCCCTGAGGTAACAAACTACCTGGCACTGTTTACTAGGCTTTATAGAGATTTTACCAAAGATCTTTCAAATATTCTCTCAGAGTCCATGTCTGCTGAGGACTTCAAAAGAACATCCTCACAACTGGCTATTCTCTTATCCATACCAAATGCTTCAATGAGGTTAATTTCTCACACAGCTGAAGGAACTGCATGAGCAGCTGGTTCAGACATTACCATAAGGAGACATGCCTGGATGTGGCTATGCAACTTTGTGGTGCCTTATAAGATGTCTTTTATCAATGCTGCATTCAATGGCACTTACTCGTTTGGACCATCAGTAAAAGAGACACACACCCACAGTGAACCACATGGAAAGACTCTCCCCTGAATTTACTAATGTTCCGTGCAGGACTAATGTAGTCCTGCATGGAAGCGGCAGTTTTGGAGGAGGATGGCAGCGTGCCATGCATATTAATGAAGGTGCGCTGCCTGACCTCCTAGTCCTACATGGAGCGTGGACAAGTGCAGGGGGGGTGTCTGAGAGCAGAGCTCTCAGAATAAACATGCCCCTGCAAAGTAGAACAGAAGAAACTGTAAATAAATGAGTGAGACAGCTCATAGGTGTCCGCATATCCCCACCAACAGTCACCCATGTGTACAACAGGAACAGTACATATAAATAAAATGAAGAAACCCTTTTATTTTTTTTTAAAACCCCGAGTACAGCTAACAGTAGGTGCGCGGGTTTGCCCATCTCTTAGTTACGGTTAAAGCAGTTTAAAAGGCTGAAGAGGATAACAAGGAAGATATATGCAAATGAAGCAGCACAGCAATAGTGTAGTGGTCAGAGCATCTACCTAACGAGCAGGCATCCTCGGTACGAGTCCCACTGCAGCACATTCCATTTTCTATGTGAAATCTGTATATGAACATTTTTTGACATTCTTTTGCAGTATAACCTACTAAGTAACATTTAAATGTGAACCAGAGTACTACATTAAATGCACATGTGAAGTGTCAGTGTCATAATGAATAAGGCACTAGTAAGCAGGTTTAAGCACAAATAAGCAGTAGTAAGCATATATAAGCACTAGTAAGTGTATTTAAGTGCATTTGCGCAGGGATAAGCATTGCCTACACAGATTAAGCAAAGTAGAAGCTAACTGAATGTAAGAAACTGTAACCGGAGGTTAGCATTGCTTAGCTCCACGCAAACCTGCCCACACCCGCTTACAACTGCTTTAAAGTGCCTTAATCACTCTGTACCCAACGGTCCATGTTCTGCCCAGCAACAAAATAAACAACTTCTGCAAGGCTTGAACTCAGGACTCTGTAAACCACAGTCACAGTAGCTAACCACTAAGCCATCATAGCAATACATTTAAATGCGGTATCAGCAAACTAATCCTCACCACAGGAAAATCAAATCAAACATGTGAACTGAATCTATGCACAGTGTGATGTTGTATAACCTGCCACATAGCATGAATATGTGAACTGGAGTACTGCAGTAAGCATAGATTTGAGGTGTTATTGTAATAAAGTGTAGAAGTCCCCAGGTCCCCATACAGTGTATGTACACATAAATCACGGATACCAGACACATATATAACCTGTAATGAATAATAAATCACCGCCAGAAGGCAAATATAGTGCTAATTAACTATTAATCAATGCCAACCACAGCACAGCTTAACTTAGTAAATAATTAAGTGTAAGCAATGTGTAGGGAAGCCAATTCAATCTGCCCAGTGGTATACCTCTTTAAACAATGCCAACCTTAGGTAAGCAGGCTTGCCCATTGCTTAGCCTTTTCAAAACCGGCCAATCATGGACAAGTGCGGGAAATTGTCCCTACTTAAACCCAAGAGGCGGGAATACAGCTCATAACTGGTTGTAGCTTCCCCTTGTAGACACCATGGCAGTAAAGGGAGAAGGAGTGCGCTTCTGGGCGCAGTGCTGGTGCATCCAGGAGTCCAAGGTCATGGCTGGACTCCTAGTTAAAGACCATGCACAGAGACTGCTGCAGGACCAGTACCAGGGCTCCCAATATAAGGCGGAGGTCTGGGACTGTCTCGCCCATGACCTCACCAGTGGCACTGGCATACCTTGAACTGGTGAGCAGGTCAGGCACCACTATGCTGAACTGAAGCAGCGGAAGGGGGACCTCTTGAAGGAGTGGCTCCAAGAGGCTAAAGCATCAGGGGATGTCCCAGATGTGTGTAAGTATCAGTCCACTACCTGTTTAATAATGGCCGGCTCAGGTATATCATGGATAGGTATGGCTAAATATTCTTCTTATGTCCCCCACAGCTGCATTGGAGCAGGCCGTGAACCAGGAGGCCCACATCTGCTGCCTGGCACAGTTGCAATGCGAGGCAGGTCAGTAATACTCATGCTTTTACTGTCATAGGAAATAAAAATAAAAGTAGTAGTAAAGTAATTGCTAGTATAAAACCTGTATTGTTCAAGGCAATTACTGCATACACTAGAGAATATGGCAGGAAGAGTCTATTATTGTTAGTATGGCAATAAAAGTGTAATACCCTGACAAAACAGGTCTAACTGCTGGACTGTATGTGTATATTCTGGTATCATATGGTAATGTAGATTTGCAATCATGTAATACTACTGTAGCATTAAGCACTGTTACCCACACCATGCACCATAATGTGAATGTGTAGGAATGCCTGTATATGACAGGTGTAATACCCAGAGGTCATTTACTACAACTGAGAGACACATAGACAGTAAACAGGGGAAATGCAGAAACAAAACCCAAATAGCACATGCAACTGAGATGTAAACTGTTGTTTTATTAGCACACACAGCCATGGTTTGACTCCTGCCAGTGGTAGTAGTCTGCATACAGAATTGTACACCACGACTGTACAGATATGTCCAGACTGTCTATTAAAGGGGCCCATATCTAATGCCTATCAAGATGTCCCCCTGAGAAATCAGTGGGATGATCCCAGACATATAGGCAGTAAATAGGAAATACAACTGATTGGCACACATCTATGACAACAAACCTGGCATGCTAGCAACTTCCCAATACCTTATGTGACTAAGAAGCCACGTATGTCCCATTTACACCCCAACCTGTTAAGCTGGGGTCAGAGTGTGTACAGTAACAGTATGTGCATAATACTAATGTGTAATCTGGAACCTTGTGTGGCAACAGTCAGGTAGTGCTAACAAGCATTGCTCCCACAGGTACGTTGGATACAAATACTGTGCTGTGAAATACAGACCAATATAATCTGTACTGGTACCGTCCACCCTGGTATTGTAGGTGATTGTGAGTGTTGCATTTTCTCTGAATAATAAAGTATCAGTGGTCACTGTTGGCCACACTGTGCTACATAATATAACGGTGTAGGAAAGCATGTATGTGTGTGTGTCAGGTCACTAAAGGTGGAAGACAGCAATAGTCTAGATATGTCCAGGCATACTAGCATGTGGTCAACACATGGCCAGAGTCTGTGCAGAAAGTGTTGGATAGGATAGCGCAAAACATCAACCTGGATTCCCACCGTATGTGCACAAGCAGTCAGTGTTAACAAACATTCCCTCCACAGATATACCAGGTAAGAGGTCTATACTGCAGGTAAAAATGGTTCATGTGTAATGATGTTGACAGCCATATCAGTGTCCAATAGTCTATAGGGTAGTGTAGTAACACTTGTAAGGTACAGATAACAGCACTGACTAGGAAAGTAATGTGGAGTACAGGAATATACTACTGGTTAATTGACAACTTTTTCTCAACCCACCTTATCTCCAACAATAATCAACATACCTACCTCAACTGGTATGTACTGACTCTGATAATGGCCAGTCGTTTGATAAATATTCTAATGGTTCCCATGCATGTGCCATATTGAATTATTCTAACATTGTTGGCACAGTGCCATCAACGTACCTGCATGCTGTTCGTATTACCATTGTGGTCCCATATATGCATGTGTTCTGTTTGCTATGCAACTGTTCCGTATCTGGTGTCTGGGTTAATGGGAATATCTATGCATGCTGTTATACCTAACCCTGGAATGTGTTGACTATAAATAACCCATATATGATGTTGAAATCTAAACACTATAGCACGCTTGGGAAGGCCGGTCCCAACAGACCCACCTGTCCCACCTCAGCTGGCCAAGGCGCCGGGCACCAGCATGCCTAAGGCCCAACCCCGCACCTCCCTGTCTGTTGGTCCTGCAGCACCTTCGGGTGGAACCGCCTCAGGGGATGGGGCTTGCCCCCCCAGGAGTGGGCGCAGACAGGCACCTGTCACTCGTGGCCAGGTTGGGTTTGTGGTGCGTAGAGCGATCAACGACCAGGTCGGTGATCTTCTACGCCAGCTTGAGGGCCGCATGTCACAATCAGATAGTCAGCATGGCTCTGTAGCTCATCCCCCAGCACAGCCACCTTTGGGGCTGTGAAGGTGCAGTGGTGACTGCCCATGGGTGGGGACCTCAGTCCCACTGTTACCACTAGGGAACTTGTGGGTTTCTGATATCCCAACACCCCTCCCCATCAAGGTGTTTACCCCCCACATGTGTCATATACCGCCCCTGTATGCATCTTGTGTGTCTTGTCTGTTAACCTACCCAACCTACCAACCCAAATATACCTGCTACCCCTCCCCAACATCCCACTCCCACCTGAAAAAAAAAGGGCACTCTGTTCCCACAAAAAATCTCCCACCATATATAGCTGTCCATTTCGCACACATGTCCACTGGACACATGTAATCTGCTCTAATTGGCATCGCAATGTATTATTGTTGTCCTCACCCCTCTCCCAGGGGTTCAAGTGTCCAACTCTACCTCCAAATATAGTGTATATGCACAGCTGTTGCTGTAGAAGAAATGGACAGCTATGGACCTTCCCTACACCCTTCCTGCACATCCCTAGCTATTTTCCCTACTGTCTTTCCCTCTTTGTGCCCCTTTTTTCACCACTTTCCTATCAACCCTTTTTCTTTTCTTTTAAAGAAATTAGCATGGGGGTAAGCGGGAGTAAGCACTTTTAAGCAGCAGTAAGCAGGATTAAGCCTGTTTGCACGGGTGTAAGCAATGCCTACACAGGTTAAGCAATTCAGGAGCTAACTGAGTATAAAAAACAGTAACCGTAACTTAGCAGTGCTTACAGTCACGCAAACCCACTTACAACTGCTCAAAAGTGCCTTAATCACATTGTATCCAATGGCCCTTGTTCTGCTTAGCAACTAAATAAACAGCCTCTGCTAGAATCAAACCCAGGACCCTGCACACCATAGCCAAAGTGATTTACCACTAAGCCATCTCAGATATATATATATATATATATCCTTGTTGTATTCACAAACATATCATCCAGCCCAGTCATTCAACAGTACAGAGAATGTATTCCAACATGTAGATGTATGCGTCTGAGTAAATATATTAATGTCTAAACAGATACAACATATAACTGATATATGTAGATATATATATATATATATATATATATATATATATATATATAAACATATAAACATGCAAATGCCTATATCTATAGATATCTACATGTCTAAATATATACAGCAGGTTATATATATGTCAGCAGATATATATATATATATATATATATATATATATATATATATATATATATATATATATACATATATATATATATATATATATATATATATATATATATATATATATATATATATACACAACATATATAGGTATATACGGACATACATCTATAGATAACAATGGGGAAATAACAAAAACATATATGTCCTCATGCAACGTTAATGGGGTTGAGAGGCCCCACACAATATACATCTGGTACAAATAGGTATACCCCCCCCTGTAATATAGTACCAAGTGTTGCAGATCCCATAACCTGGACCAGACACGACATGGCCATCCCTAGGATACATATACACAGACACATATATGCAGATACAGGTGTGTGTATATATATATATATATATATATATATATATATATATATATATATATATATATATATATATATATATATATATGTAACTACACATACACACACAGAGATTTGTACAGTAAGGTACATATGTAGTACGTGCACACAATATAGAGTAGCCAGTATTCCTACAGTCACTACCTAACCAAGTGGAGACTGTATGAGCCACCCGTACGAATGACATTCATAGCCTGCAACATATACCCACAGAGATATCAAAGGGTATAACACCACACACAGGTGTGCATAAATGAATGTGAAAGCTTTATTTATGTACTATGACAGTTTTATATGCCATGTCATATAGCTGTTTAGACACTGACATCCATATGAACAGTGTAATGCAACTGTGAAACAGTTATACTAAGACAGTAGTCTGGAAAAGTTGACATATGTTGCTGTCCAGGCCGAGGCCTTCAAGTAGTACAATAGTAATGACAGGCTGGGCCACAGAATACCAGACAATCAACAGTACGTGATGCAGCTGTATAGGTCAGCAGCCTCTATCTACAATCTGTACACAATCCCTAGGGGGTACAGACCTCAGATGACACAATGGGATGTATCTGTTACATAACAAGGCATCCTGACACCATCACAATCACACTGACAAACAGAACATTCCGTATGGCAGGAGGCAGTAGGCCTGCATTTACCCAAGGTGGATTGTATGGTAATGTACATCCAGATACCTTAATGCAGCTTATCCCAGATACCCACACATGTTGTAACAGCCTAGGTTAGTCATGGTGCACCCCCCCTACACTCACTAATACTGGGCCATATACCACTGTTACATACACTGGCCTCTGGAGTGCATTAGGACACACATGTATTGTGTAGGTGAAGCCCACACATATATGGCCCCAACCCCCCAGTATGTGTGGGGGACACAACAGCAGTGGAGTGATGGCAGGAATGACAGCATGATCATACACACAGCCCACTACATAACCCCTGACAGCATGTCATATGTGCAAAGCCTGGCATGTAGGTGGAGGACAGAGGCTGGAACACAGGCACATATGTGTAAAACTGTTGTCATACAGTAAGCAAGATATGTATATGTGTATATATTTATATGGATATATGTATAATTATATATGCATATATGTTCACCATATGTCCTGCACATGGAGTGGAGCCCTACCTGTGCTTGACATCAGCAGGATTGCCAAAGTAGGGCATTTGAATTGTACTGAGTGTGACTAACCTAAATTGCCCTAATTAGTCTGTATGCATTAACCACTGTTCTGGCCAGAACAAAAATAACCTGCCTTTGCAGGTCTTGAATCCAGGACCCTGTACATTATAGTCACAGTAACTAACCACTAAGCCATCTCAACAGTATATGAGACTGAGGTTTCACCAAATTAATCCCACCATAGGCTAATCAAACTGAACATGTGAAAGGAATGTATATACAGTTGTCCGTAAAAGACCTCTCCAAAGCCAACTTCATGCTACTCAAGGCAGAAGTGACAATGTTTGTGATACCCATGGAGACAGGAGCTGACAGTTCAACTGATGAATCCTGCACTAAGGCACTGTATGAGCACATCCACTCCAAAGCCAACTTTATGTTACTCAAGGCAGAAGTGACGATGTTTGTGACACCCATGGAGACAGGAGCTGACAGTTCAACTGATTAATCCTGCACTAAGGCACTGTATGAGCGCATCCACTTGTGCATGATTCCTGACATCCCACATAGAACCACGATGCTCACCTCCCAAATAAGCAAGCCAGTCTGGTGGTCTCCTGCCATTAACAGAGTATACAACAGAAGGTAGACACTGTTGAAAAAAAAGGATAATCCAAGGATGCAAACAACTCCCTTACCACCCCCAGTAAGATGTTGACATCCCTCATGGAATCTTCCAAAGCTGGTGATGTCACTAAAATTGCCACAGATTCCACAGACAACCACATAGCATTCTATAGTTATGTCCACAATCTAACTAGCAATGCTCAGAAGTGCTCTGAGCTACAACAGAATGGCATTACATAGACTGCTCCCACGGATTGTGCCAATATCCTAGCAGATTGATTTAGTGCCACATTCACCATCTCTCACCCCCAAAAGGGCCAATGTCAATACAAAAAGAGCTCCATTGCTCCATTGTAATCATGGCCACACAGGCAGAAACCACACTATCCACAGCTAAGAATACAGCATCCATGGGACCAGATGACATCCTTGGGCTGTGTACTACATGAACTACAAAATGAAATGGCAACTCACCTAACTGTCATGTGTAATCATAGCCTCACATCAGGCCTGGTGCCCACTGAGTGGACCACAGCTGCAGTTATCCCACTCCACAAGGGGGGGATCCACCTTAGATCCCTGGAACTACCATCACATCAGTCTGATGAGCCTGATCTGCATGGCCATGGAATGCATTAACAGGGAAGTTTTGAACACAGACATTGGCAACCCTCAAACACTGGACCCCACACAGATTGGGCTCATGGAGGGCCAGTCTTGTCTCCTGAAATTGATTGAATGCTTTGACTCTGCCTGCATAGCTGTTGAAGAAGGTAAGGTAGTCCACAAAGCCTATGTGGACCTCGCTAAGCCCTTCAACACTATCCCCCAGTCTGGAAACATAGATTAACGTACTAATCTGGCCATACATCCCTATGCCACTCGATGGTTTGCCACATGGCTTACTGACAGAACCCAAACTGTATGTGTAACTGACTCCAAATCCATCTCCAGGCAAGTGATAAGTGGAGTACCTCAGGGTTCAATCCTGAGACCATTGTTGTTTGGCATCTACATTTCTGAAGTACAGGCCAACAGTGCAGGACTCTCACTAACAAAGGTAAAATATGACTGAAAAATGGGAGTCATTATGAGCCTGACTGTACTGCATGATATGTTACTGATACCAGCCTGACAACATACAGGTGGGTTGGAGTACTGTTAACATCTTATGCCCTTGTCGTGTAAGGTCCTGGTTATGTGATCTGCAACAGTTGGTAATGTATTACATGGCAGACGTGTTTGGCTGTGGGGGGAATACCTATTCGTGCATGACGTATGTTGTTTTTGCCTGTCAACCCCATTAATGGTGCATGTGGACATATATGTTTCTGCTATGTTCCCACTTTATCTACAGATGTATGTCCATATATACCTATATAGATATAAATATCTGCTTACATATGTGTGTGTGTGTGTGTGTGTGTGTGTATATATATATATATATATATATATATATATATATATATAGATAGATAGATATAGATATATATATCTACATATATCAATATGTTGCATCTGTTTAGACATTAATATATTTTCACACACATATGCATCTATATGTTGGAATACATTATCTGTACTGTTGAATGACTGGGCTGGGTGATATGTTTGTGAATACAACAGGGTTATGTATATCTGAGATGGCTTAGTGGTAAATCACTTTGGCTATGGTATGCATGGTTTTGGGTTCAAGCCTAGCAGAAGTTGTTTATTTTGTTGCTAGGCAGAACAAGGGCCGATGGATACAGAGTAATTAAGGCACTTTAAAGCAGTTGTAAGTGGGTTTGTGCGGGTTTGCATGGAGGTAAGCACTGCTAAAGTCTGGTTACAGTTTCTTATACTCAGTTAGCTGCTGAATTGCTTAACCTGTGTAGGCATTGCTTAGCTCCGCGCAAAGCCGCACAAACCTGCTTTAAAGTGCCTTAATCACTGTGTATCCAACGGGCCGTGTTCTGCCCAGCAACAAAATAAACAGCTCTTGCAAGGCTCAAATCAAGGACCCTGCACACCATAGACAAAGGGATTTACCACTAAGCCATAACAGATACAAAGAGATTTGATGTTTTCAGAAACATATCATCCAGTCCAGTCATGCAACAGTACACAGAAGGTATACCAACATCTAGATGTATATGTGTGTAACTATATTAATATCTAAACAGATACAACATATCTATATATATACATATATATATATATATATATATATATATATATATATATATATATGTATATTTCTAAAACTATATACATATATATCAATATATATGCACATATATACATGCATATGCCTAAATCAACACATATATGTGTCTACACCTATATGTCTACATATACAGAGCATGTTACATATGTGTACACAGATATATATCTATGTAGGTATATACGGACATAGTTATATATATGTTAGCAGATATGTATATCTATATAGGTATATATGGCCATACATCTGTAGATAGCAATGGCAGATTAACAAGTACACATATGTCCACATGCACCGTTAATGGGGTTGAGAGGCACCACACACTATACGTCTTGTATGAATAGGCATCTCCCCCACAGCCAAACACGTGCGCGCTGCAATACACTACCAAGTACAGTCTGCCTCCCATAGGGCATGTAATATCTGGAAGCCATCAACATCCCCAGGATACAGATACACAGACACAGATATGCAGATACAGATATATATATATATATATATATATATATATATATATATATATATATATATATATATATATATATATATATATATATATATATACATGTGACTACATATACACACGCAGATATATGTACAGTAAGATACATATGTAGAAAGTGCACACAATATGGAACAGCCACTATGCCTACAGTTAACACCTGAACAACTGGACACTGTATGGGCCACCCATACAAATATCAATCGTTGCCTGCAACATATACCCATAGAAAGGTCATAGGAAAGACACCATACACAGGTTAGCAGAAATGGGAATCCTTTAATTGTGTACTATAACAGTTCTATATGCCATGACATATAGCTGTTCAGATACCTGACAACCATATAAACAGAGTACTGCAACTGTGAAACAGTTACACTAATACAGTAGTCTGGAAAGGTTCACAACTGTTGCTGCCCAGGCCAAGCCCTTCAAATTGTACAATAGTTAAGAAAGACTGGGCCACAGGATACCAAACAATCAACAGTATGTACTGCAGGTGTGTAGTTCAGCAGCCTCTATCTACACTCTGTACAAACTCAGTAGGAGGTAAAGACGTTTTGTGTGGTGGACGGACAACACATGGTAGGCATACCTCTGTCCAGCAAGAGGATAGGCCCACAGTAGTGAGCTATGCAGACAGACTGCATTCCAAGGTACACTAGTATGTACAGACACACACACCCTGCAACAACAGTACTATGCAAAGCATAACACAACTCTACTCACAGTCTGTCTGTAGTTCCTGATCCTCCTACAAATATGTGGCCATTCTGAGTGCACAGATTCTCCTGTAAGAGGTATTGCTACCTGCTCTCTGTAACACTGATGCCCACACACAGGAAGGATGTCCATCACACAGGAAATGTAAAGGGACCACACCCACATGCTGTAGGGATTTATAGTGGGTGGTTGCCATGACAGTGGTAACTGGAAGTAGTACACATGTGTAATTATATATATATGGCTATCTGGATAAGTATATGTACATATATTTCCACCATATGTCCTGGACTTTGAGTGTAGCCCTACCCCAGCCCCTATAGTCTTAAAGTCGTAGTGCAAGGGGATGTCAGGTATGTATAGTAGGTATATTACTAAACTATTGCTACTGTCGTTGGGATTGTCTTCACAGACATGGTGTGTGTGGAAGGTGACATCTGCTTATAACATGTGTGCCATTGGCTACTGACAGACATCCTAAGGAAATCATTGTAAAGTACCGCCACTAGCATGTAATGCCCCTGTGGAGTACAGCAGAGATATTGGCCAATATATGTGGAACTTTGGACACTCCCTGTACAGTCCAGAGGTTTACACATAATCCCTAAGTGCAGAACATGTGTACCAGGCTTGACAATATGGATGTAGACAGCCATGTAGATGGATATAACACATAACAACTGGTATACATTTCCCACCATAGGTTTTGGATTCACACACTCCTGTCTGGCTTGACACAAAATGACTGCTGGTACAGGGGTGCCATGGACACATACTACCCACTAGATATTGACATACATCTGTACAGCATCCCACTGCTCTGTCTGACATACATGACTTTTAAGGGTCTTTATTAGAACACCGAACATTCAAAATGTTGAGTGTTCTAATATCGACCCGTTTTCAGTGAACGCTGAAAATATCGAAGAGGCAGAAAACCGATTTTTTTTCCTAGGGAAAGAATTTGGTTGTCCATTTCTGTTGCTTCGATATTTTCAGCGCTCTGGTGGAAAGTTACGGGTCGGGTTCAGGTAAGTGTGAGTTCAGGTAAGTGTGCGATTGTGTGGACATGAGGGTTAGGGCAGGTTAGGTGAATTAGGGTTAGGGCACGGGTCAGGTAAGTGTGCGATTGTGTGGACATGAGGGTTAGGGCGGGGTAGGTGAGTTAGGGTTAGGGCGCGGGTGAGGTGACTGTGCGATAGTGACGTACCTTAGGGTTAAGGTTTGGGTTAAGGTAAGGGGATAGTTAGTGGTGTATGTATAGTTTAGTGTGGGGTTAGGTGTAAGAATTTAGGTGTATGTGTGTGGATTGCTGTTTACTTGGTGTGCTTGTGTTGTGTGTATGTGTTTTGGAACAGCAAATTTTTTCCTAGGAAAAAAATGCGCTGTTCTGAATGTTCGATGTTTTGAATTTTTGATTGATAGTATTCGATATTAGAACACTCAACATTTTGAATGTTCGGTGTTCTAATATAGACCCAACTTTTAAGAGAGGCCCGGCAGCAGAACATCTGGCAAGTATCTGCACATGACATCTCACTGGGTAAGTACACTAAGCTGCTAGGCATGTAACAATGCACTGTGCAGGCTACAGGCAGACTGACTCCACACTGGCCTACATGTCGTATGGGGGAATGCACATGTGCCTGCATATATAGCAGGCTCAACAGCCATGTCACAGCACAGGGTAAGATACACCTGTGTGAAGGTGCATAACCACAACCAATGTAAACACATCCACAGCCACATATGGTAAGCTAGCATAATATTACAGTATATGGACTATCTGTTCTACACCATCCTCATATGTGCCACTCACAGAGTGACCCTACATATACTGGGCTGATACACAGTTTGGTCTGATGGCTGTCTGTGGTATGGAACATGTGTGTATATGGTCCTACAAACATATACAGCAAAACGGTACCATACAGTGGGGTAGCATGTAACATCACATAGAAGGGGAGCTAGAACTATGACATCTACCACAGTCTGTACACAGGCTAAAGTACATATTAACAATACACACACTGCTGACATTCAGCATCATTACACAGACCTCAGTAATGTACAAACATCCACAGAATGTTCATGACGTGTAGCAATCTGATATATCACTGGTTTATCAGAGAAGATGACACTATTTATGGTGTACAGCACATATGCACTACTTCATGCACGACATATGTACAAAGGTTGACAGAGGTGTGGCTGACAGCACATACACAAGGCCAGTATAGACATGTTGCTGTGATAACCTCATAAATTTACCATTGTAACTGGGTTTGTTGCAACATTTGTCCTATGAGGGATATGAAGTCAGTAACTGTCATGGCTTTTACCATCTACAGACTGCAATCCCCACACTACCTTCTGCATTCCACAGATAGATGCACCATGGCTAACACATGAAACCAAAGGCACAACACTGCCCAGTCTGCAGATGACCCTACAGATGGGGATTCCTCATATACATGGAACTGACATGTCAGGTATTGCAACATGTACCACAGGTATATCCAGACAATCACTGTTAAACCAACATTACTCCAAATGCAGTATAGCAGCACTTACAGTCTGTAGTCAGGTCAGGCACATCCCCCTCCTGTTTGTTTTCACAGTGTATGTTGTTAGATGTAAATCCCCAATCCATCTGAGATGCTGTTTGCCAAACAACAAATCTAGTTCCTGCTCACAGTGACTGAGAAGGGCCAACACCACCATGATGTTCCTAGGTATTGGAGTATGTTTCCAAGCAATTGGCTACGGGAATCTTACCACAGCTTTTCCACATGCAATCAGCTAGGGGAGGGCTGCAATTCATGCAGAGGCCATCAGCTGGTCATGAGAATCACTTAAAATACACATGCTGCCTAAGCAAAGCAGGTGTGGGTCTCCACTTCCACTAGAGAGAGAGTGGGGGAGGCAGACAGAGACAAATACATGTCAGGGAGGGGTGGGTGAGTAAAACTGAAGCATGTTTATGTCACACACCTACCAGCACAGGGTATCAAACCCCTGACAACCATGTAGTGCTATCACAGTTCAATGCAGTTATTGGATGCACCACATGGTTTACCTGCTGTGGAGCACTCAGAACATATATGTGATGGTGAGTGACATCTGCAACAGGAATATGGTAAATATACGGTAGGTGACATACATGTGCCTGCATGAACAGGTGCCAGCGTCAACACAGGTACACTCACACAGGGACGCACACACATTGACACACTTGGCAGGGCCAGGAGTGCAACTCATCACTAGTGGGATTGCCACAACACATCAATGTGCAGGTATCACATGCACCACACGGGTCATATGGAGGTCGTATGGGCAAAGAGTATGAGGAGGTGTCAGACATCAGACAGCATGCTTCAGTATGCCCTGGGGGTTGAAGTGAGTGTGGATGTGGACATATGCACCATACAACACACACACAAATACACAGGGTGCCAGTTCTGACATGCATGGGTGCATGTCTGCACGGGTGTGTGGTGGTCAACTGTGCCAGCAGGCTGTACAAGGGTAGGCAATGGGTATACCTTTGCATCAGGCCACATGACAATGATCTGCATTGTGCCTCAGGCCTATAGTTTCTGCATTTGCCCACACAGGTGGGTACTGCGTTACCCATCCAGTCACCTGGGTGACTATTGTGTGTGGCCAATGCTGTGCATCACTTGCCATATATGTGTTCCTTAGTCCATGACATGGATGGTGTCTGGGATGTGCACACCTCCCACATACATGTACAGTGATATGTGGAACTGTACCTGGGGTGTCTGGCCCATGTTGTGAACGCAGATTATCATCAAATGTGCCAGTCTTGTCCATCTGTGGCAGGAACTGGTAATGGGCAGCAAGTTTACCCTACACCTACATTGATAGCATGCTAACAGCATTCCCTGATGTCAGTATCATCTGTCCATATAGGGCATGTTATCAGGCATGGTATGTCCATTGTGAGTCATGTGAAGGCACCACAAGTGGTGCAGGTGTTCATTGGGGAACATGGTGGAGGTGTACTGTCTACATATACATGCATATTGGACAGATGGGCAGGGTGACATGGCCTCTGTAGCCCACTGCTATCACTGCATAGTTACTTTCAGTGGCCAATATGCAGTGTACTACCCACATATTATCTGTTGCCTAGGCATGTGTATGCGTATGACACATGGGTTATGTGTGTTCTCTGGGTAATAGTGGGGTTGCTAACTGTAATTGGCTGGCCTTGATGTCACATGTATGGGTATGGCTTTGCACCCCAGCCTCTCAGCTAATTAACAGCTGTTATCCCTGTATGGTTGACATTGTGATATATAGTAGGGCCACCATAAAAGAAATAAGCAAAACCCCCTCCACATTGCCCACAGGTGACACACACCTGTCATGTCTGGGAGTAGAACTCCTACCTAACTAGTTTATTATACTACAGCACTATGCAGTTACAGTATGCACCATGAACATTACTGGTGCATTTCTTCCCCAAAGGTGTATTTCACAATGAATGACATCAGCAGGATTACCAAAGTAGGGCATTTCAACTGTACTGTGAGTGACTAGCCTAAAATGCATTGCTCCCTACACAAACAGTGAGACACACACTAAACATCCACAACTGACATGTGTGGGTATAAAACCCCTGACCAAGGTCTATATGACACTACAGCATGGAGCTGTTATAGGATACACCACAGGGATTACTAGAGAAATCCTTCCCCAAAGGTGTATTTCACAATGAATGACATCAACAGGATTACCAAAGTAGGGCATTTGAAATGTACTGTGAGTGAGTAGCCTGTAATGCATTGCTCCATACACAGACATTGAAACACACACAAAACATCCAGAACTGCGATGGGTGGAGATGGAACCCTACCACAGTTCTAAATCACACTACAGCAGTACAAAGTTACAGGACTCACTACAGAGATTACTGGGCTACAACCTTCCCAGAGGTGTATTTCTAGGTGGGTGACATCAGCAGCCTTGCCAAAGCGGTGTATATGAATTCTAAAGAGTGTGAGTACCCTAAAAAGCATTGTTCTCTACTCAGTCTGAGACACACAGATTCACACACATGCACACATAGTTGCCAAGTCTGAAGTTGGAACATCTACCTAACTATATTATTACACTATAGCAGTACACAGTTACAGGATGCGCTACAGAGATTACTGGGCTACACTTTTCCCAGGGGTGCATGTCTGGTTCCCCTTCATACGGCTGAAACTACAAAAGCCTGAAACTTCAAAAACCTGTAAACAAAAGCCTGAAAAGTCTAAAGCCTGAAACTCAAAAGCTTAAAAACACAAAAAATACATATACTGACTTGAAACAACATAAACCATATTAATTTCCACTAAGTATAAGCAGGGGGGCAAGCCCCCCTGCACCCCCCCCATGTGGGGGGCTGTGCCTCCCACAACCCCTGCTATTTAAATATACCAACTCCGAGATTGCACTTTGTGTAATGAAGTGCAATCCTGGAGTTGATATATTTAAGTAGCAAGGGATGTGGGGGGTGCAGGGGCGCTTGCCCCCCTGCTTATACTTAGTGGAAATTAATATGGTTTATGTTGTTTCAAGTCAGTATATGTATTTTTTGTGGTTTCAGACTTATGTTAATTCAATCATATGAAGGGGAACTGTTTGTCTAGGTGAGTGACATCAGCAGCCTTGCCAAAGTTGGGTATATGAATTGTACGGAGTGTGAGTAGCCTAAAAAGCATTGCACTCTACTCAGTCAGACACACACACACACACACACACACACAGTTTCCAAGCCTGGGGTTAGAACACCTACCTAACTACTTTATTACACTACAGCAGTATGCAGTTACAGGACATGCTATGGAGATTACTGGGTTATGATTTTCCCAGAGGTGTATTTCTAGGTGAGTGACATCAGCAGCCTTGCCAACATTGAGTGTATGATTTGTACGGAGTGTGAGTAGCCTAAAAAGGCATTGCCCTGTATTCAGTCAGACACAAACACAAAGTTGCTAGGTCTGGGGTTAGAACACCTACCTAACTACTTTATCACACTATAGCAGTACACACTTACAGGACACACTACAGATATTACTGGACTATGATTTTCCCAGAGGTGTATTTCTAGGTGAGTGACATCAGCAGCCTTGCCAAAGTTGCGTATATGAACTGTACAGAGTGTGAGTAGCCTAAAAAGCATTTTTCTCTACACAGTCAGACATGCACACAAACACACACTTGCCAATTCTGGGATTAGAACTACTACCTAACTAGTTTATTACTACAGCAGTACCCAGTTATGGAACACGCCATGGAGATTACTGAGCTACAGCTCTCCCAAAGGTGTATTTCACATTGGATGACCTCAGCAGGCTTGCCATAATACTGCTATGGGGAGGATGATTTGTGCATGGGCCATAACCCATTCATGTAGGGGTTGACATGCCACATGCGGGCACACACGGGGTCATATGTCACAGGTACATGTATACAGCTACTAGATTACTACTTCCTTGTCATATTGCGCAGCTGGCACATGCACCACATAGTCTGTCATGCTGACAGATACTGGTGGATAGTATCTGCAGTGAGTAACATCTGCACCTCATGTGTTTGGAGCCCTTTGGCTGTGTGCTGGGTGGGACAGGCCTGGATGGCTCCTTGTCATGGTCACCCTCTTCCACACATCTAGGTCCATCTACCTTTGGCTTATTATAGTGTGTTTTCCTTACATATATGTCTGTATTCCTATCCACTGTGTGTGCAAGGCAAGGGTGGTGCATACTGACATTTGTCTGCACTAAGTACTGCAATTGCCAGATATGTCTGGTTCACTGGTGTTTGCAGACATGGCCTTCATGTGTTTAAGTGTGTGAGCATGCCCAGTATGACGTTTCAATATGTTGTTGACTGGCATTGCCTTCATTCCTCTAAATGTGTGAGCATGCCCAGTATGGCCATCTGTATTGCATGTGTGGATCAAGTCCAGGTAGTTTGTACTGCGGTGCTGACCTTTGTGTTGTACACCAACAGGTAGCATGCTGTGTCTGCAGGGTATCCATCAGTCATTTGGCACTGATGTTGCTACATTTCTGCATAGCGAGAGGGGGGACACCTGACTGTTTCTACATTTCTACACAGGAGTGGGGGGGGGGCACACCTGACTGTTACAATAAGTGTACGTAGGATGGGGGGAGTCACAACTGACACTTGTACAACTTTGCTAGGACTATACTGGTATCTCGGGTACTCCATTTCAGTCTGTAGTCTTACCTATCGTGCTGGCTAGAGGCATACCAGTGCACTACAGATCTTAGCTTTAACTACCTACATATTAGTTTCTGACTTCCTAGCCTTCACAACTTACATCCAACTGCCTGGCCTGCTGTAGTCTGTCTGTGTAAGCCTGGGGGAGGGGTTACCCATAGGGCTCATTCAGAGGCCATAGTACAGCATTTGTTTGTGTTTGTCTACACCTATCCTGCTGGCTGTAACTGTTGTTGGGTATGTGACCCCCCCAACTGGCATATATGAGTCACTTACCTTGTGTGTGTCCCAATATTGATGGTGGTGCTGCAGGGCTGCCTATGTTGGATGCACATAGTACACTTCCTATACATGGTTGGCATCCCTTTTACTGTATGTGCAAGTCAGAGAGAGGTGTCATTCCCTGGGTCTCTACTCTGTCAGTACATGTGCTGTGTGTTGCCTCTTTGACAAGGCCAGGGCATACTGGGCATGCCTCCTTCTGCCTACTGGGGCAGGCTCAGGTTGTTCCTCCTCCGAGTCACTCTGTGCCTGTGCAGGCCTTGGCAATGGTGGGGGGGCTGTGTGGCCCTGCCCCATGCTGTTCCTGCTGCAGCTGTTTCTGCAGGATCATATTGTGTAGCATGGCACATACAAGGACAATTTGAGTACATGTAGTTGGTGAGTACTGCAAGGCTCCACCAGATGTGTCCAGGCACCGGAACCGTGACTTGAGCATCCCAAACACATGCTCTATTATGATTTGTGTTTGTGCATGTGCCTCATTATGGAGTTCTTGTTCGGGTGTGTGTGCATTTCTGATGGGTGTCATCAGCCATGACTCCAGTGCATATCCAGCATCCCCCACTAGGTGACTGCGTGGGATGTCCCCATTGGCAAATGTCTGGTACAGCTGCGTCAGATGCCAAATGTGGGAATCGTGGTAGCTTCCAGGGCAGCCAACACACACATTCATTATTATGCCCTGGGCATCACACATGACTTGGCAGTTGATGGAGGGGAAGCCCTTGCGGTTGATGTAGACCCTACCTCACTCACCAGGTGGTGCTTTGATGCGTATGTGCGTGCAGTCTATTGCACCCACTACCTCAGGGTATTCTACTATTTGGCGGAAGAGACTCATATTGCTGGCCAATGCCTCACGGTGATGGGGAAATATACGTGCTCACCGACATGTGCTGACATGGCATCCAGGAACTGGTGGAGTACCCTGGATGCTGATGCCTGTGAAATCCCCATCATAACCCCAGTTGGCCTTTGGAAGGTACCTGTAGCTAATATTCTTAGACCTACACATACCTTGGTATCCACTGAGATGGGTTCCCCTCTGTTAGTTCTGTGTGTGAGGCATGGCCGGCATAGCTCAGTAATTTGCTGTAGGAGGTCCCTGTCCACCCTATAGTGCTCCACTATCTCCAGCTCATGTAGCCCTTGGTAGGTTACTCAGGGTCTGTACACTCTTCTCCATCTCCTCACTGTGGGTTGCTTAGAAGCATTCACATCCTCACCACCCTCATCCTCTTGCATGTGCTGGTTTATGATAACAAAAGCAGCCCATAACAATTTTTCTCTTGCTTTCGTTCTGTAAAATGTCCCCGTTCATATACACTGGTGGTGCAGAGTTTTTGGGAAAAACAAGGGGGAATGGTGTTTGCATAGTTTATAGTGGTGTGCTGGGCTGGGCTGGTCTGGTCTGCTGCCTGTGTAATTGGCTGATTCTGATACATTTCACCTGTCAACTAGGCTAGTTCTCCTTGATTACCTTCCTAATGCTGTTTTCCCTTCCCATTGCCTCCCTGTTTAAGCCCGTGTGCGCACCGAGCAATCGGAGTGCTCAAATGTACACAGAGCTTCTATTTCCTGGTTTAACTTCTTTTTTCTTCCTGTAAGACCTGGTGTGCAGCACGCACACCCACTTACACTTTGTAAAGAGTGCTAGGCAGGTTTAGACACACCCCTAGCTTAGCTGTGCTAAGCTAGGAGCAATCCCGAGCCACAGGGCTCCAATCCACTTACAGTATGCCTGACACACACCCATGATATCACCTATATCCTAGTCTTGCACCCAGCTATTTATACTCTTACACTCTTGAGACCTGCCTCACACCCTGGGGAAAACTGGGATTCACTATCCATCCCCTCATTTGCATAGGATTGTCTGCTAATGCATAGTTACATGTCCCAAGCTGAGCCTCCCCCCTTAGCAACCATTACTCACTGGCCAGGTTGTCTTCTGCCTGCCATTGACTTGCATGGCAGAATACTGGTTTTAGTTAGAATGCTTATTTTAGGTTTCTTTTATTTTCCCCCGATCCTGTTTGTGTGCCACTGCCCTACACTTAAACAGGCTAGATTGGCGAAAAAAAAATAAAAGTTGTTTTTTTATTTTCTAAACATTTTGCAATGCCAATGGCCTTCTACTTGGCCATTGGCATGCTTCCTCAATAATATGCAGTCTTTATTTGGAGGTGTCATAGCTCCGTTTTGTAGTTTGCAGAAATGTACTCGGTTACTAACCAACTATATTTCTTTAGACTGCACTCATCCTGCACTGACAGCTGCTGGCTTCCTGGATCACAAATTACCCTCATTTGCATGTTTTTCACCTGCAAATGAGGGTAGTTTGCATACAGGAGCTCAGTCCATGCAGGATTAGTCTAAGAGCTCACGTGCACATCCCAGGAGCTCATTCCTGGATCGTATGTTGGCCATATTGCCGGAAATAGCTCTTAGACTAATCCTGCTCGCTCTAAAGGGCTTCGTAAATCTGGGGATCTGTCTGCCATGGAAATCAAGTTTTCAATGCCTCAATGAACTTTTTCCGGGATTCAGAGAGGTGGTAAGAAAATATGGTTCTAAAAATCTCAGGGACCTTTCCAAGATCTGCATGGTGACAATTCCTCCAGAGGCAGATGAGAAATTTTTAATGGTAGACATCACCCTTGAGGCAGAGGAATTGTGCTGAACCAAGGCTTCAGAGATTCTTTTCCAGACAGGCCTTTTCAGCACTCCTGAAGTGCTGCCTGACTGTCCAACTCTGGAGGCAGCTGGGGTTGATTGTCTTTGCACCCAGACACCTGGGCAAGTATAACACAAGATACATGCTAAGAATAATATCCAGGTGTTATTATATACCATTTTCCTTCTTCCATCCTGCAAAAGGAAGAAACTTCCTGAGATTCCATCCAGTCAAAGGAAGGCAGCAGCACAAGAAATCCAAAAGCTGCTACAAAAAAGAGTCGTTAAAAGGTCCTGCCAGACCAAATAGGATTCAGAACTTATTCACAGTTCTTTTTAGTGCCAAAGAAAACAGAGGAGCTCAGACCCATTTTAGATCTAAGCAATTTGAATCAGTATATGAAGAAAGAAAAGTTTTGAATGGTTATGGTACAGTCCAGCCTACCCTTTTCTTTACAAGGATGATTGGATGTGCTCAACAGATCTTCAGGATGCATACTATCATATAAAAATAGACAGGCAATCCAGAAGACATTTAAGCTTTCAGCTGGGAGCCAGTCATTACCAATTCAGAGCCCTGCTCTTTGGATTAACTACAGCCCCCAGGGTGTTTATCAAATACATGGCAGTGGTGGCAGCTCACTTGAGACTGAAAGGATTGCAGGTGTTTCCATATCTGTGTGATTGGCTCCTCCCTACCCCCTCGAAGCATCTCCTTCTGCATGCCAGGGACTATTTGATCCAGATTTGCAAATCATTGAGTATAACAATAAATCATGCCATGTCAAACCTAACACCAGTCCAGAGCCTGGGGTTCAATGGTTCAGTTCCAGATATGACAACACAAGTAGCATTTCTACCTCTTTGTCATATTTCCACTAACAGAAGCCGGGTTCATCTTCTCCTTGCCTATCCATTTCCTACAGCAAGGTCAGTACTTCAAGCACTAGGTTCCATGGCAAATTTCTTTATGTGGGTTCTCCAATGGACTCTACCTGTACAGCAGTCCATCCTGTATCAACCACTATCCCTTCCAGTCATGCTCACCCCAGTTTGCAAACACATCCACTAGTGGATACAATTGAATGATCTTCATCTAGGCAAACCTTTTGTTCTACCATCCCTGATGGCCAGAGTGACCATGGATGCTTTTCAACTGGGGGGAGATGGCATTTGTTGGGAAGAATGGTCCAAAGTGTGTTTCCCCCAAGTGACCAAGTTGCATATTAATGTTCTAGAGATGAGAGCAATCCTATTAGCATTGCAGGCTTTTCAAGATGATCTCCCCTAAGGGACTATTGCAATTCAGACCAACAACATGTCTGTAGACTGGTGCATCAACAAACAAGGATAAACTCAATTTTATCCCCTTTGCAGAGAGGCCATGAGAGTATGGGAATGGGCAATCTCATCAGACTGCTTTCTAATTGTGATACAAGTTCTGGTGAAACCAACATGCTAGTGGACAAACTAAACAGATCCATTTTGATGCCTCACAAGTGGTCTCTCAATCAATCTGTGGCTGAGATGATTTTCCGGCATTGGGGCTGACCTTGCTGTGACCTCTTTGCCACACCCCACAACAGCAAGTGCAGCAGGAACTTCACTTTTATCCCCCTCAGGGGGAGTCACCAAGAGACACTCTAGTCATGCTTGGCCCTCAGGTCTCCATTATGCTTACCTACCTTTTCCCCTTGATCTCCAAATTTTTACAGAAAGCAAGTCATATGAAGAGCTCAGTAATCCTCAATGCTCCTTTCTGGCCACGGCAAGTATGGTTTCCCTTCCTGCGGTCTCATATTCGTTATCCATGGATACTACAGTCAACTCTGGATCTCCTTTCTCACCCATCAGGGATCCAACATCCCAACATATAGGCCCTCAGGCTAACTGCATAATTTCCCCACTTCCAGTAATAGTTAGACAGCCCAGGCTCTCTTCCCCTGTATGTGACATTATTTTGGCTTCTCAAAAAGAATCTACCAAAAAAGTATACAAAAGTAAATTGAAGAGATTCTTCTTTTGGGCTTTGAATAAGGAAATTGATCCTTTCTCTGCCCCAGTCTCTGTGATTCTCCAGTTTTCAACACACATTTTCCCTGGCTTCATCTAAATTATGTAAAGCCTTCATGAAAGGTATTTTTCTTCTAAGGCCTCCAATAAAGGATCCCTCACCACCTTGGGATCTGACAGTTGTGCTATAAGGTCTAACTCAGAAACCTTTTGAACCTTTGGCTAAATTTGATTTGAAATTCCTATAATGGAAAACAGTTTTCTTAATAGCCATTACCTCTACAAAGAGAATATCCGAACTCCAAGCTGTCTATTCAAAAACTACATAATTTTTCATAAGGATAGGATTTCCTTACAGAACAACTCTTCCTTTTTAAGTAATTTGGCTTCTGAAAATAACATTAACCAATCCATTCACTTACCACTTTTCTTTCCAATTTTTTCAAATAAAGGAGAGTACATGCTGCATCTCCTTGATTTGCAGAGAGAACTACATTTTTATAACAAATTAGGAAATTAGATCAACTGTTTGTTTCTTTTTCATCAAAAAGATCGGGTTGTCCAGTCTCTAAAGTTACATTAGCCAAATGGATAACATACTGTATTTCTTGGCTTTATTCTCAGAAATGCATGACATTATCTAAACCTCCCAAGGCTCATTCAACCAGATCCATGGCTACACCATCTGCTTTTTGGTCAAGAACATCTGTTGACAATATTTGCACTGCAGCTGCATGGTCCAGTGCTCATACCTTTGTTTCTCATTACAAATTGGATATTATTTCTAGAAACAGAGCTGCCTTTGGTTCAGCAGTACTGCAGGGTATACTTCCATGATGGCTACCCAAGATCAATGCAGCTGGGGACTCTGCCCCACATGTAGAGGAAGAATGAAAAAGAAAGCATCAGATTTAAAAGTTATGTACTTACCATTACTAGGCATCTGTGTTGTCCATTTTCATTCTTCCTCAACTTCCCTTCCATCCATCCCCCATCCTTTTTTCTGGAGAGACCTATTGGACTGTATTAGGAACCTACAGCCTGCCTTTTCTATCAACTTATAGCTGTCTCTGTTTAACTATAGGGATATATGCCAACAAACCTGATCTTAGGCAATAGAGATGGAATAGGGCATTATGGGTTGAGGGAGAAGCTCAAGAGCAGGATCTGAAGTCTGAAATATGCATCACAGTCAGATCCGAGTATCAGATCCAAATCCACACAAAAATTGACAACACAGATGCCTAGTTATGGTAAGTACATAACTTTTAATTTCTAGTACTAAGGACAAACACAAGGACTTCTTCAGCTACATTATGAAACTCAGATTAACACCTAATTCTTCTTCGGGCTTATCTCAAATGATGCATCTCAGTTTGACCCAGAATCTAAAACTATTTTACATGCTGATAAAGTTAGATCCAGCTACATGCTTTCAACACTCCCCATTCCTCCCCACAACACAATTTACCCCTGTTTTTATCACCTATTACCCTTGATCAAGTGAGTTTTGCTCTTTCCAAAACTAAAAACACTTGCTGAAAACTATAAACCATTAGCTCCCTTGGTCCCAACCATATTCTAGACTGTCTGCTTGCAGGTTGTGATGATGTGAGCTAGTGCCAGCTATCCCAGGAGAAGTAGGGCAGTGGATATGTAACATATGCCAACATAGCTAGCTGGAGTTTTGTAAAGAATATTTCATTTGTATAACAAGATGATTTGTACAGATGCTTGCATTGAAAAATGTATTTATAAAGCTGCTTGTGTTAAAAATGTACCAACAATGGGTCCTGCTGGACAAAAATGAAATACACCTGCATGTCAGAGTGTATTGTAACTGTTGAAATGAATATATTGTAACAGAGGATACTGGAAGAGAAGAGGTTAATCTCAGTCTAGCTAACTTTGAAAAATAGTCAGAAATTAAATTACCTGGTTTAGGCCATAAAGATTGTATCTTACAGTTCTGATTGCAGCCAGAAACAACATGTCTGTGAAAACCAGGACTAGGAATCCTACTGTATTGTCCTTAGTGCTGAACTAATTTCTGCTGAACTAAGTTGGGAGAGTGTTAAGGTGTTTGCCTTACACACACAAGGTACAGGATTTGAGTCTCACAAGGGATAATTGGCTAGGCTTAAAATGGCTCGCAATGGCAATTAGCCTAGTACTAATCTATGAACCTACCCTAGAAAGGTGGAAGTTTTTGAAATGGTTTATAGCTTTCAGATGCTATAGCACATCTTAGCAAAGCTCTCTGTGTGTATTATAACACATATGCGCTAGATTCTGGTTCAGTTTCTAGTAAAGGGGGGGTAGTATGAGAACCAAAAGTCAGGTAACCAGATGTATGCAATGTCATTCTGTAATCCAGCACTAAAATAATGTTTTAATACTAGATGAGACAGAAGTCTCAGGGCAGTCTGTTTGTAAAACTTGACACAGAATGACCACTCACCCACTTCATCTTGCTTTGCTCTAGTAAGTGAACTATTGGACAGTACTTCTTAAGATCAGTCAGGAAAATATAGTGAGATTAATTAAGTATTGTTTTTCTGTATCTGTCTGAATCTTTACATCAGTGTTGTTTTTAATATTTCCCGTGACTGAAACTCTGGTGTTTATTGTAAATATATATTTAGTATTTTGTTATTTATTATTAAATATATTTAAACTTTTCATTGTGGCTGGCCTTTTAGAGAATATTTTCACATTGGAGAATATTTATATTTATTTGGTGACACAGTGGCCACTCCTACAACCTTGCTGCATTGGTTAAACACTATTTGCATTCATATTAATTTTACTCAGTATAATTGGGCACCATTGTAAGAGCCTTAGAGTACCTGGCTTTGGAGTGTTCTAGTGACAGTATCTATCATATAGTCTGGGCAGAGCTGGTAAATCTGTGCCTGCCTTTCCCAGGTGTGTGTGTGTGTGTGTGTGTGTGTGTGTGTGTGTGTGTGTGTGTGTGTGTGTGTATGAGAAAATCAAATTTCAAAGGGGTGTGTGTGTCAGCTAATTGTAGCAGGGACACAGAGCACTGGTTTCATAGAAACGGTGGTGGAACACTTGACTTGGAACACTTGGCTGAAGACTCAGCTCTACAGCTGTGTCAGTAGGGAGTCTTATTTGAGGCCTAGAGAGAGTGAGAGAGAGAGCGAGAGAGAGAGGGAGGGAGAGGGAAACACAGCCCCAAGACTGAGTGTGTTCCCTGTGTGCTCTTAAGGAAAATTGTGCTTGGTGCAGACAGCTGCATCTGGAAACACTGTGTGTATCTATCTTTGTTCCAAGTGAATGTCCCTCACTCATGTCAGTGATGAGGATTGAGGCTGTTTGATTACTGGCCCAGAAGAGGGGCATCACACAGGTATCAAAGAACATATGGTCCATCCTCTTCTAAATATATTTAACCTTAGTTCTTCCACAGTCTATAACCACAAAACTTACAGTTCAGCCAATTTGACCTCCTCCACAATGGCAGCACCACAACAGACCCCAATATCTATAGGCCTATCAGAGTTTCTAGCTTTATCTCTAAAGCTATGAAACACATTATTACTGAACTACTTAAAAGCAATATAAGTGACCTCTAGACCCCTGACCCCAGTTGATATGTATTTTCTAAAGGCAGTTCATGTCTATTTAACCTGGTCAATTTTGACAAGGTCACAGAAGCTTTAAGCAAGTGCTAGACTGTCTGTATTGCGTTCTTCAACCTTGCATGACACTATTCTCCATGCAGGTATCATAAACAAACTTTCTAATCTCAGTGCTAACACTTATATTGTTCACTGGATAGCTAATTGGCTTACTGACCAGAGTGACATATTCCAAGCAGGGGGCATCTCCTCTAGCTATAGAAAAGTGAGTAGCGACATCCCACCGGATTCAGTCTTGGACCCCCTACTCTTCAATGTTTATTTATTAGAGGTAAACTTAGGCATCCAAGGTCTATGGGCAACCAGTATGTGGCCAAATGCAAATTGGATGCTATTGTTAACACATTATATGATACCCCAGTTATCTGGCAAGGCTTATATCACACCTATACCTGGTATGCTAATCATGGGATCACCCTAAGGGCCAAGAAGTGTAATGTAATTACCAACAGTGTAAGCCTTATCCCTTTCTCTTATATGGCTGATATTCATCTTAACAGACCCCAATTATTACAGATCTGTGTACCCACACTGACAGTTAGCTTAATTGTGACCAGCATGTCTCAGCTGTTGTCAGAAAGTCCTTCTGTCTTGCATAGTTTATCTGTTGTGACATCTCATCTATGTGCAGTGATGTCTTTGCCCCTTTTATTACTTCCTCATCAGATCTGTCATCAAACACAAAGTTCCATTTGGAAGGTACCTCCATAAGAACCTTGCTCAATATGAAAGATCCCAAAGATTCCTAATTAGAAAAAAATCTGGTTTGTGGTTTAAGTAATTTTTTGTGCTCAGTCTCTTACAGACTCCTACGTGGTGGTCTTTGCCTAGTGTTTCATGCTATAAAAGACCCCTTATTTTTTTAACTACTTTATCTTCACAGATCAAACAGCCCAACAAATACCCACTCCAAGGATATAAACCTCAACTGTAAGATTAACAATACCTGCAGGCACGACAGGTTTCTTACTCAACACATCCCCCACCTTTGGGAATAGATTCCCTTTATTCATCAAGCAGAATGCCACCTTGAAAACCTTTAAAGCAAATCTTAGCGATTGTGTAAGAAACCTTAAATGTGTGCCTGGCATTAACGATCTCCTATTGACAGGGAAGTAGTCTATCATCATTACAAGGATGATGTGTCTAAGCTTCTTGATTGCTTTCCAGGCCTAAGCTTAGTAAACTCCCATGAACCTAAATCTGCATAAATACAAGGTAAAGTGCAACTGTATAAGGTACTTAACAGCAGATTTATGAGGAGAGGTTACTGTAATAGTAAATCATAACAGCCATGTGTATTCACTTTCCGAATACTATTTTCTTACTGGATTTTTCTCAGCAGTGGCCATCTTCCTTAAAGAGATCAGTGCAGATTTCGGTCTCTGGTAGGCAATAATATAAGTGACATGCAGTTCCCTTATATATCATGTGCAGTGCTTCTCTGTCTACTGTGTTTGAGCCTGTATCCCAACAGGGAAGTATATTTGTGGCAGGTAAGTTCCACTGCTAACCAGCACTTTGACTACATTGCAAATAATTGGGAAGAAACACCCAGAGAAATATGCAATTTGTGCAAGAAAGTGTACAGCAAATTTCAACAATAAACATGGTGATAGTCCACATAGTAGGATACACAACAGTGTTAAGAATATATGATATAAGCCATTACAAAAACACAATATGACTGACATTTGTCATAAAATATCAGTTATCTAGTGTCCCAACAAAGACAATAAAAGAGGGAAGCCTTTCTAGTGGTACTTAAATTTCCAGGAGGTGGTTAGCTAAAGTATTATTTGTTTATAGAAGCAATATGTCATGTTCTGTGTGAAGACAACTAGCAGCATATACCTGTAAGTAAAAATATAAGCAGAATGCAAACTGCAACTTTTTATTTATGGTGCATAGCTACAAGACAAACATTATGCTAGTTTAGTCAGAGTCAGTCCAGAAGAACATTGAAAATAGAAATGACTTATGTGAAAAATTTCTAAAGATCTAGGTTTTTCAGTAAAGATATAGCAGAGATGTGAAATATAAATAAACATCAAAAAATGTAATAAAAATGAAGTAGAGTTTTGAAAGCTAAAACCATTTCACATACACAGATGCATGCCTACAAAACCTCATGGGAAATGAAGAGCCAGGACCTATTCACAAAATGCAAAAGTAGGGGTTTGATTTTAATGAATAGTAATTGAATATTTCCCAATGCTACCTCAGTCCAGGACACCCCTTTGGATTTTCTTCAAGTGATGTGACTTTCCTAAAATTTTAGTGTGGCAGTACAGGTCTGTTAGCATTTAGTTTTTGGTTGGTGTGTTCAGAAGAGTCTATGGATTGCAGCCAGTGCACAAAACCTTCTTATAGACTAAGAAAAGAGAGAGAGCATGCTACCCAGAGTCAAAGAGCTCATATTTATAAGTTTTATCTGTGAGACTCTTACAACTGCTACATAGTCTTAGAAGGCAGATGTGGAGAGATTATAGCTATCTTAAGTTTGTGGTAGTAGTAGTAGGACCTCATAGCTGATTGTAATTGCTTTGCATTTTATAAATTCTCTTTTGCTCATCACATCTAGCCATTAGCTGCTCAAATGGCCTCTCCCTGTTCACTGGGTCTGCCAAACCTCCCAGACAAATTCAGACCCATATTTGGGGCCAGTGAGGACATCAAGGCACCTGGAACAACATCATACTGCTGCTAAATAAAAGAAAGGGAGCTATGGTTAAGAAGTAATAAGAATATTATTTAGAGGGACAGAAAATGTTAAAGTATTGCAGAATAGGGGGAATCTCACAGAACAAGAAGAGGATCAACTACAGAATGCTAAGCAGAAAATAAGGGATTACCTCTATAATATGCATGAGTTTAGAAAGATTGCTGTTAAGCAACTGTTTTTTGATAATAATGTCAGAGCACTAAAACTTTCAGTGCAACAACTCGGGGAACAGAAAGTAGAAAATGTTTTCACCAAGCTTAGGGAGCCTGTAACAATGAAAATTACATGAGATCCTGTACAGGTACTAGAAATATTTTGTAAATTGTATGAAAGTCTGTATAAAGCAGAGAAATATTGAGTTCAAGAAAAGGTACAAATGTAAATGTTTATGGAAGAGTTAAATAAGGCAAAGTTAGAGGTAAATGAGGCCTCAATTACTAACAGTTAGGATAGGAGTAATGAGATAAAAATGGTGATATATAACTAATCAACAGGAAAGTCCGCAGGAATAGATGGCATTTTTGTGGAAGTTTGTAAGCTAGGAGGGAAAAAGTGATAAAGTTCTGGAAGGCTTTGTTTAACAGTATTTTAAGAGGAGGAGAAGCACCAACATCCTGAAAGAAAGCAGTGGTGGCTGTAATAACTAAAGAGGGTAAAGAAGCTAAAGACCCATTAGATCCAGCTTTATACAGATCCATTTCATCCTAAACCATGATTAAAACAAGTTTATGTCTATAATAGATAAAAGAATGGCAAAGGTGATGCCAAATCAGATAGATATGGATTAATGTGGTTTTGTGGAGGGGATGCAAATATTTGACAACATTAACAGAACACTGATAATCCAGGGGGAAACTGAATGTAAGAAAATACCACTGTTGAAGTAAGTAAGCTGGAAGTTTATGAGCAGGGCAATGGAAGCATTTGCATTCCCTGATAAAATGATAAGGTTGATTAGCAGGCTATATGAGGGATCAGAGGTGAAAATTAAAGTGGGTGGGTTCCTCTCTGATAATTTCTTTTGAGCAGAGGAACCAGGCAGGGGTAAAAAAAGAGACTCAGAAATTTATGGATATAATTGCTATGGTAGTCAAGAAAAGCTGACTATTTGCAGATGATATTATTTTTTACCTGATAAAACCAGAAAAGGACATTTCAGTGCTATGGAACATTTTGAGGCAGTTTCAGATCTTTTTGGGATACAAAATTAATGAAGCTAAAACAAAGGCAATAGCTGTAAATTATGTACCCACACACAATTTGGTTCAGCAATATCCATATTTATGGGAACGTGATAAAATTAAGTATGGATTAAAAATGATTCTGGTGTGGCAGCTAAGAATATATGGGAAGGTACTAAAAAAGATAATACAAAAACAGAGAAACTGGAAGCTGTGTTTTATGGATATGGCTAGCAAGATACAAGCAGTTAAAATGGTTTGAGTCCCTTTAGTTTTATACACAGGTCAGGCATATTTTTATCAACCGGAGGATAAGTTGTGGTTAGCAATTAATAAAGAGCTGAAGGATATTATCTTGCAGGGGAAGAAGGCAAGAGTCAAGTGGGATAAGCCGATTCTTCCAGTTAAACAAGGCAGTTTGGGATTACCCGATTTGAAGGGGTATTCCAGAGCTACACAGTTAAGGCTCCTATACATAGCAAAAGCGGAAACCTATAATTTAAAGTAGAAAGGGATGATGATAAAACAGGGAAGAAGCTCAAAAAACAAGGAGAGACTGAGATTTTGGATGCAGATCCTTAAGGATAATAACAATAACCATACAAAATACTATATTCATAAAGTAGCAGAAAGAATTCTAAGAACTAACTCAACACGGGAATGGAGAAAGGAAATTATGTGGATAGGGATGACTGCAATTAGGGATACAAACAATAGGCAACAGGGGGCTGGAATTTATTGGAGAAAACTGTCAAAAGAACCAAGGTACTAGGAGCAAATAAATAGAGAGAGAAAAGTAATACACTGGGAAGAGGCCAATAATTTATTTGGACTGCAGGCTTGAGATTGCCTTCATTATCAAGGATTGATATCAGAGAATAGGCAAAGAGAAGAAAACAGGGGGATCCTAAGCAAAAGACCAGCACTGGTAGAGTTTTTAGTAGAATCTAAAAACTGCTGTTAAAAAATGAATAATCAGTAGAGCATACAAAATATTGCATGATAACTATAAGAATCGATCAGAGGAGGATACAAAGGATTGAGGAGAGAGAGAGTGGCTAAGCAATTCACAAAGAACCAATGGGGGATATATGTATGTCTCCCAAATATGCAACAAATTCTAGAAGATTTAAGATCTTTGCTTGGAAGTATTTACATAGGTATTTTTATAAACCAAGTTGACTCCAAAGAATTTTTCCTTAGGTAGACAGCAAATGTTGGTGGTGTGATGGGGAAGAAAGAGATAATTGGGAACATATTTTCTGGGACTGTAATGAGTTGGCAGGCTTTAACGATTCCCTGCAGACTGCTCTGTCAGAACTACTGGGTGAGCAAATTGGTGTAACTAGCGAAATAATTTTTTGAGCTATGATACAGAATTGGAATTACCTCAGCATAGTAGGTCTTGCTGAGTCTAATTATGGTGGCTGCCAAAAAGGCAATTACTAGAAAATGGAAATCAGAGTTTAAACCAACTTTACTAGAAGTAGTGACTATTGTAACAGAGCTAAAACAACTGGAATTAGGATCTTTAGAAAATGGTAGGAGCAAATTACATAGAAAAATGGGAATTGTGGGAACAATACATGCAGAGGAGGAACGAGGTTTAAAAGAAGGCAGAATTTGAATGAGTTATGTAATGTTTGACTGACAATACCTGGATAGATTATGTGATGAATAAGGTTTACAACTACAGTTATTGCAATATGGTTTGTGATGTATAATATTTGCAACTAAAATTATGTCAATATGGTTTGTTTTCCTTCATATAGATGTATGATTGCCCATGTCATATGTGATAATTTGATAAAGATGTTTCTTGTTTAAAAAATATGTGATAATTTGATAAAGATGTTTCTTGTTTAAAAAACACCATATTTCTGCTGAGAAGTGTTGTTTCTCCTATATTCATCCCACACATGCCCAGTATCAACCTGTAGGTGGACTTGCAATAAGCATTGGCATTTGACCATCCCTCACTTTTGCAAGAGGCTGACACCAGTAAGCGTGCTCTGCACACTCACAGGCAGCACTGTGTGGTACATTTCTACACCTAGGAAATAAATCTATGTGAATTATCCCAAAAGTACATACCTCCCTTATCCCACCAGGATAAGCATGCTCATCCTCCCTACCTGAGTCATCAAGTGCCAGAGCTGCTATCTGAACTCAAGTTACCTAGGATGTAATCAGATCTTTATCCTTCTATGTGACATACTACTGTAGTCACTGTTTTTCTACTACCATCTGATTTTTTTCAAAACTTTAATTATTATAAGTAGAGAGTACAGTTATTTAAATTGTATGAGGTTAGATTGAAAAGAAAGGAGATAAGTTAGGGATGGACTTGGAGTAGACTCACTGGTGGGGGGGCAGTTATGGGATTGTATATAGTTAATGACTTAAAGGTACTGATGTAAAAAGAAGTTACATACTTACCATGATGTTCCACTTGTGTTGTCCATTTTCATTTATCCTTGAGATATGGGTTTGGTTCTGAGCATTGGATCCAACTCAGATGTTTTTACAGCTCATGATCACCAAAACCTCTTGAGCTTAACCCTTACCCATAATGCTTCTCTCCCAGTTACCTCAGATTGAGTTTGCAGAAGACAGAAAGAAAGAAAGAAAGAAAGAAAGAAAGAAAGAAAGAAAGAAAGAAAGAAAGAAAGAAACCAAAAGCATTCATAAAAGACCATATCTGGAACTATATGGGGTCTATATCAGATCAGCGAAATGGCATTATAACAAATGCTGTTTCGCCGACACATATAGACCAAAATCTGAAAATAGCGAAGGCTCAGGTCAGCAATTTTTTCCCCAGGGAAAATAAAATCACTTCACCTGAGCCATGACATTGCCCTTTACCCCATTGTAGTGCGATCTCAGAGTTGTTATATTTAGTTGGGGGGGTGTGGGGGTTGTGGGGGGCAAAGCCCCCCACTTAGTTATGTTTGAAATTGTGTGTATGTGTTTTTGGTGCTAGTGATTTCTTTCCCAGGGAAAGAAATTGCTGTTTTGAACAGTCACGGTTTAGTTTACGTGTCACTGAAGAGGCATTCGATGTAACACCTCTTCAAGCTTTTAATACAGACCCACTATATGCATATGTCATCAACAGTTACATTAGCTGTCCATTCCACTAAAAATCCAATGGCAGGGGGGTGGAGGGAGGGGAGCTGAGGATAAATGAAAGTGGACAACACAGATGAAACGTTATGATAAGTACATAACTTCTTTATCTGATGTTGTCAATTTTCATTTTATCCTCAACATATGGGACAGAGTCTCCAGCTACCTTAGATCTCAGGTGGACTCAGGGAAGGATATTCCTGAGCACCATTGAGCCAAATGATGCTTTTTCCCTGGACAGCATATCTAATTTGTAATGAGTAATAACAGTATGGGGAGTAGCCCTAGTTGCTGCTGCACAAATATCATCCATAGAAGCTCTGTAGTGAAAGACTGTTGAAGTAGCCACAGCTCTAGTAGAATGTGCTCTAACAGATTTTTGCAGCTCAACTCCCTCTTTGTTATAGATGAAAGTTATACAGTCCTTGAGCCAGTTTACTCTCATTTTGTTGATCAGAGTTTGTGCAATTGACAAAATTTGGAATCTGGCTGTCACTGAATCAAAAACTTGAAAAAAAAATGTTGGAACTGACAGTGAATGCAATACAGCATTCGCTATTGTCAGGTGCGACATTTCAATGCAGATTGCACTATAGTGGGGATCTGGAAATGTACCCTTTCCCTCACTATAGTGTGATCCTGGAGTTAGTATATTTAAGTAGCAGGGGGGTGTGGAGGGTGCAGGGGTGCTTTCCCCCCTGCAAACATGTTATTTACTGTGCAAAGCACAGTAATGGTGTCCCTGGAAGTGTGGTGACTATTTGAAAATATCGAAGTCGACATTTACAGTCACCACACTTTGAGTTTACTTTTGTTCATTATTTTCAGTTTCGAGGTTTTGCTTCGACTTAACTGCAATTCGCTGTTGTGCGATCCGGCTAAATGATAGTAAACCCCTTGTGCCATCTAGCCAATGTCACTTTACTCACTGGTTTACCAAGTTTCGTACTTGAGAAAGATGTAAACAATTGGTCAGATTTCCTGATATCCTTTAGTTCTGTGCAAATAAAACCACAGTTGCCTTTGAACATCTAACAAATGTAAACAATATTTGTGTTTGATGGTGAAGTTGGGAAAGAACCCTGGCAAATTAATAGTCTTGTTGATATTGGCCTCTGAGTCTACCTTAAGTAGAAAGGAAGGGTTAGTTCTTAAAGAAACCCTGTCTTTGTGAAAAATCAAGTAAGGTGGCTTACAAGACAAGGCTTCTGTTTCTGAAATCCTCCTAGCAGAAGTTATAGCCACTAAAATTGTAGTCTTCCAGGATAAAAATTTTAAATCACAATCACCTGCTGGCTTGAAGGGAGGTTTAACAATACCTTGCAACACCAAGTTTAGATCCCAAGGCAGAGTAGGGTCTTTAAAAGGAGGTCTTAGCAAGAGAGTCCCTTTTAAAAAGGCCTTGCAAAGCTTATGAGAAGCCAGAGAGGATTCTTTAAAACCATTTTGAAAATAAGAAATAGCTGCTAACTGAATTTTAATGGTAGAAGCAGAAGCTCCTGTATTGAAAAGTGAAGCTAATTCTATAATTTTATTAATAGGCGCTGAAAAAGGGCCAAAATTATTGTCACAAGCCCAAAATGTAAACCTTGAAGCTCCCCGGAATCTGAGTTGCTATCAAAAAGTGGTTGGAAGAGATCAGGGCAAAGTAGTTTCTGCACTTGTTGTTTAGGGGAGAGGCAAACAGGTTGCAGCAAGGCTGGTCCAATGATGAAAAATCCTTTCTGTCACCTTTGGACTAAGAGACCACTTGTGAGGCAGGAGAATGCACCTGCTTAGTTTGTCTGCTATCACATTGGAGCTCCCCAGAATGTGAGTTGCTATCAGAAAGTGGTTGGAAGAGATCGCCCACTACCACACTCTGAGAGCTTCTCGACATAGGAGACATGATTTTGCTCCTCCCTGTTTGTTGATGTACCAAACCTCTGAACTATTGTCTGTTTGAATCACAATTGTCCCTAAAGGAAGAGCATTTTGAAAGGCCTGCAATGCTAGCAGCACTGCTCTCAGTTCCAGAACATTGATATACAAGTTGGCCTCTATGGGGGACCAAGTGCCTTGGACAGTCTTGCCCATATAATGCCCACCCCACCTTATCTGGAAGGAGTTCGTGGTCACTTTGGCCTTGGGTTGTGAAGGGACAAAGGGGTAGCCTAGAAGAAATTCTTTGGAGTGCATCCACTAAGCTAGATCTCTTTTGCAAAGATTGGTGATCGAAATCAAGTCCAACATGGGTTGCTACAGTATTGACCACTGAGTCGCAAGTAGCCATTTTAATATTCTCCTGTGGTATCTTGCCACAAGAACTAGAGTTATAGCAGCTGTCATGGACCCTAGGGCTTACAGAACTAGACATGCAGTCAGTTTTCTGTTGTTGATTATTTTCTGGACCTGTACTCTGAATTTCTCTAGTCTTGCAGGGGGAAAGAGATGCTATGGAAGTCCTTGTGTTTAGAATCGCTCCTATGAACTGTAAGGTTTGAGTAGAAGTCAGTTGTGATTTTTCAAAATTTAAAGTTATTCCTAAGTAAGAACAAGTTTGAGGACATGATCTCTTGTTTCTATTAACTGATGCCTGGTCGGAGTGGTAATGAGCCAGTTGTCTAAATACAGAAACACTAAGAATCCCTGCTACTACTGTCATACATTTGGTGAACACCCTGGGGGCTGTGGTGAGGCCAAAGGGTAGAACTCTGATTTGATAATGACTGGCTCCTAGCCGGAAGTGAAGAAAACTTCAGGACGGTTTGTCCATTTTGATATGGCAGTATGCATCCTGAAGATCTGTTGAGCACATCCAATCATCCTATTCCAGAAATGGAAGAATGGACTGTACCATGACCATCCAGAATTTTGTTTACTGAACTGACTTGTTCAGCACACTTAGACCCAAAATTGGTCTCCAGTCCCCTGTCTTTTTTGGCACTAAACAGAATCTTGAGTAAATTCCGGGCTGTATCTGGTCTGTTGGGACTTCTTGGGTGACACTTCTTTCTAGCAGTTTTTGTACTTGATGAACTGTGTGTTCCCTCTGATTAGGTGAAACATCAGGAATTTCCCTGCATACAGGAGGAGGAAGGGAAAAGTGTATGTTATAACCTCTGGAAATGATCCTATGCACCCAAGTATATGAAGATATTTGTAGCCAGGCTTTGAGGTGCAGGGATAGATGTCCCCTGACTGCCTCCAGAGGAAGACAATTGGGCCTCCTTTTAGCTGCAGGAAATTGAACCTCTGAAACCTTGGTTCTGTGGGCCACCTCTGCCACATGGATGGTGTCTTCCATTAAACCTCCCCCCTCCTTCCCTGGGGGAACTCCCTCCACATGTGTCCCGAAAAGGCCCTTGAGATTTCATGAACCACATTTTCCTACTGATTCTTTGATTTGTAGAGAATGGTCATTGAGGAGTTGAAAAATGTACGCCCACAGCAGAAAGGGTCTTTCCATCTTTCTCACACCTGGATAACGTGTCTTTAACTTTTGGGCCAAATAAGGACGATCTGTCAATAGGAGCACTGATGAATGAAGACTTAAATGGCTCCACAAAATCACTTGTGCATCCAGGCATGCCTTCTAATGGCGATGCCTGAACCCTCTACTCTGGTTGTCCCTTCAGCTGCATGAGCAATGAGTGTCATGGAAGAGTTTGATACAAACTGTAAGGTAGCCAACCGGGAAGCAACTCTTTCTTGGACCTCCTCAGAGACAGCTCCTGACAGGGTATCTGATAACTTCCTGATTAGATCCCTTTGCAGTCTGGTAAAGTGTGCCAAAAATTTCAAGGTCCTTAGTGTAAAGGTCAGTGATGTATAGACTCACTTCCCAAATCTATCTATTGACCGAGACACTCTGTTAGGTGGATGGATAGAGAAATTCTCTTCAGCTAGTTCCTTTTCAGTTGTGGCCGCTGTGGCCACTGTGACCGTGGTGTCAACAGCTAAATCCTTAGACCAGAACTGCTTATTTTCTGGGGTGGTTAAAATTTTGTCAGGTCTCCTGGGAATAGGCTCAGTGGTATTAGGGGCCATCTATGTCTGCTGAGAGATCAACTCAATGAACTCATCAGTAGGCAGAGTCACCAAAGAGGTAGATGGGTGAGTGTCAAAAGCCTGCAGGTAAAAGGACTCCTTGGAGGAAGGATTTTGCGACTTCCAGTCACCCATTTGCTTCAGAATCTGCAGGATGTCTCCAAAGGAGACATCATCCAGGAGTGACCTTGAAGAACCTTCCCCCTCATCAAAGTTGGTATCATCAGTGATTGATTCCTCTGGGGAATCCAAGTGCTTCCTCTTGCACTTTTTCCCTCTTAGGGACCTCCTCAGTGGGATGATCTCAGGGGGTATCAGAAGAAGAGGGAATTCCTTTTTGGGAATCCTGTGGCTTCGACACCTGCTCACCCAGCAGAGGCATAGGTTGAATATCCAGATGGGAGGAAGGCAAGGATATCTGGTCCGAAGTGAAAGGGGACAACTGACGGAATCAAGAAAGAGTGTCTCAGAGCCGTGGTCATTCCCCGCTCTGATGAGACACCTCCTGAAACCAAAGCCAGAGGTCAACTGATCCATGCCAAGGCTCTAAGCTGCAGAGAAGGCTCTGGCAAAACAGGGGTCAACTCTGGCACCTCAGAGCCAACAGGATAGATAGGTCCCAAGAGGTCTCCAGTTCTGACTGAACCGAAAAACTCAGAACAAGAGACAGTTCCGTAGATAAGGATGTCTTTGGTTCTGATATAGTCAGCAACTGGCAGCTCAGAGCCAAGGGCTCTGAAGCTTCAGTAGAAGTCAGAGGAGGAAGTGTCAATGGTGTATAAGAAATCTCTGGTCCTAGACCCAAAGTGGGTCCTGTCAGCTCAGAGAATCTTTTTCGCTAGACTTTCCACGTCATCATTGGTCAGGCTTTTAGTGGAATGGAGGGGAAATTATGCAGGGTGATTTGGACCTTCCCAGGAAGGGTGAAGGCAACCTTTCTGGAAAAGGATCAAAGGAAGGGGAGTCAGATATTCTAGGTAGAGTAATCATGGAGAAATTCTCAGGTTGTTTGCTCAGGACTGATCCAGTAGACACCGAGGGAGATTCCTGCACAGATATCTTCGGTGCCAATGAGATATCAGTTTTCTGCACCATAATCTCTGATGCCAAATACTGTTTTGGACCCAATCAACTAGGCTCCATGGAGTCCTTTGCAACCAAGGGCTGAGGTAAAATGTTTGTAGGTTCCGTGGAAACTGGAGGAACTGAAGACGTAGGCATCTGGGAAGTCAGTGCCGATGGGGTGTAGGCACCAATAAGACGTAGGCATCTGGGAAGTCAGTGCCGATGGGGTGTAGGCACCAATAAACTCCACTTTTTTGCCTTTTCTGAAGCTCTGGAGGAAGAAGACAAAGAGTTTTGCTTTTAAATGTCTGTGATCCAGATAAGGCCTCACTGACAGCAGATGGTAGAAGCCCTTTAAGGGTTAACTTGTTATTCCTATCCACTAAGGCTCTATGACTGAACGAGTGAGAGATGGAGCAGTCCTCCTGGAGATGGAGGGGCCCCAAACAGTATATCTGTATATATATATATATATATATATATATATATATATACAGTAAATGTGCATTGGAAAAGGGGATTTTATGTCCACATTTCTGGCATCTCTTAAAGCCAGAAGGGACTTTAGGTTTATCAGCCATATCTACAATTACAACCTGGTACAAAGCTGGTATACATACACACACACACACACACACACACACACACGGAAGAACAGCACAACAACAGAAACAACTAAGTTTTAAAACAAATTTTTTTTAAATAGTAAAAAAGGCTCAAAGAAAGTACTATCAGCAATGATAGTCAAGATTACATGAGTGCAAATAGATATCAAATACTGGAAAAGGAAAAACAAGGGAGAAGGAATATAAAATACACTGAATTGTACAAAAATAGTAAGCACAGGTAGATGATTAATTATACTATAGAAAGGACTGTAATAAAAAGTAGAAGTAAAGTTCAAAATACAAAAATGTTCACTTATCTCAAGAGCAATGGAGAACCACGTCTGACACGAAAAGTGGCAGACGAGATCTGAGTTAACTGGGAGAGGAGCATTATGGGTAAGGGTTAAGCTCTAGAGTATTTGGTGATCATGAACTGTAGTAACGGCTGAGTCAGTTCCGATGCTAGGAACTGAACCCATATGTCGAGGATAAAACGGAAACTGACAACATCAGACAGAAAAGTTAATTCTAGCACTCCAAAGGACTATAATTGGGGAATAGGAGTAAACAGAATGTGGGGGACAATTTAGGTTGAATAATCACTTTTGGTCTCAGGTTAAATTTGCCTGACAGGAACCTGCTCAGAGATGGGAACAGTTATAGCTAAAAAACTATATAGAATAGGGCATAAGTGGACTGTTGGTGGGGATTGGAACTAGATTTCTTGTATCATTTCTTTTGACATTGTAAACCTTGACTCTGAACTGTTTTTTTTGTATAGTGATAAGAAAGAGGAAAGATAAATGAGCATCATGTTGGGGTTGAGAAATGATGATGCACCACGCATGAGGTGTGTATAGGTGAGAAATGTGAATCAAATATTTGAGTGTCAAAAATAATTTATAAAAATATTAAAATTTTCTCTGTGCATTAGTATATTTGCCTAATTATTTAATTTCAAGATTGAGTTGCCTAAATTATTTAAGTAACGATTATTATTATTATCATCATCATCATCGTCATCCAAAAGCTTGAGATTGGCTATTTATTATTCTGAGTAAAGAGCAGTTTGTAGAAAACTGGTAAATATGCCTTTAAAGAGTGAATGCTTATCAATAGTTACTGTAAATTAATAGTACAGTTGACAGATTTTAAGAGGGTACAATAATTGTGTTCTGAGTGTGTCAGATTAGGATGGTGTTTTGGAAGTGTGTTACTATAAAAGCAAGATGGAGCAATGACACTGAAAAAGTATTATTAGACCCTCCTCCTATCAATCAATGCAATAGTTATTTTCCATGGTGGATTGTCTTGAGACAAAACAGCTTTTCCAAACTACTTTAATGGCCTATACCTAATTCTGATAGAGGAAAAAGTAATCATTGCTAATAGGGATACTGAATCACGCTTTATATGTGCAAAAGTATTTTTACCATTTTTCACTGTAATTATAATTTGACCATGTAAATTGGGCTTTATGATTTCAAAGTAGGTGTTTTTTCACTTTAGATACTTCAGTGGTAAGGTATGTATCACATTAAATTAATGAGTGTTTCTGCTTTCTGTATCAGCTGTCCAATTACTTACTTACCGGTTCTATGTCATTTGATGGCACCTTCTGATGGAGCAGTTATGGACATAAATAGTTTATGGTGAGTAGGCATGTTTTTGGTAGTCTGTATCATAGTTCAGCATAAAGTGACATGGATAGAAGTACAATCAGTCAATTAATCAGACAATAAATCAATAAATAACTAAATGCAGTTATTTTCAAGAAAGAGGTAAAAGCAAAATGAAACAGAATAACATTCATAGGAAAGTATCTAGTTTTTGGCATACAGTGTAATAACACTGATGTACTAAATAGTTGTCTAAGGGAGGATCACTTTTAGGAAGAAAACTAATGGTCTGTGAATCACCTCAGTGGTAGTCCTGTAGTAAAGTGTATTTATGTGTTATACAGCCAGTGAAATAGTGACAATGTAAAGTATTGCCAGCTATGCCAGGAGACATAGGGCAGTGGATGTGTAGCATACACCAGTACAGCTAGCTGGAATTATGTAAAGAATTGTATGTCATTTGTATACTAAACTGATTTGTACAGATGCTTGTGCTGAAAAAGTAGCAACAGTGTGCCCTGCTGGACAGAGGAAGAAATGTACATGTATTATAGTGCATTGCCATTGCGGTGAATGTATTGCTATTCTGAAAGGGTGGAGGTTTGAAATAATTTTATGACTTCCAGGAGCTGCAGAAGATCTTAGCAAGGCTCTCTCTGGGTGTATTATTGACACCTATGTGATAAATCCTTACAGCTTCTAGCCAAGGGGAAGCATGGGAACCAGAAGTCAGATGACCAGATGTTTGTGATGTCATTCTGTAATCTATCACTAAAAAATAATGTTTAATAGTAGGTGAGACTGAAGTCTCAGAACACTCTGTTTTTATAACCTGACAAAGAAGGACCTCTCACCTATTTCATCTTGCCTTGCTCTAGTAAGTAACAAAGGAATAATAATTCTTTACATCAGTCAGGAAAATATAGTCAGATTAGTTAAGTATTGTTTTTATGTAACTGTGAACCTGTGACTGAAACTCTGGTGTTTATTGTAAATATATATTTAGTATTTTCATCTTATTTTATTATTTATTATTTATTTAAACTTTCATTGTGGCTGGTCCTTTAGATAATATTTTATCCTTTGAGAGTACTTATATCTATTGGAGACACTGTGGCCACTCCTGAAAGCCTAGCTGTTTGGTCAACATTACCATTTGTAGTAATATTAATTTCACTCAGTATAATTGGGTACCCTTCTAAGAGCCTTGGAGTAGCTGGCTTTGAGGTGTCTGGTGGCAGTATAACTACCCTATAGTCTGGGAAGAAAGGGGCATAGCTAGTAAATTTGTGCCAGCCTTTTCCAAGAGTGTGTGTGTGTGTGTGTGTGTGTGTGTGTGTGTGTGTGTGTGTCTGTCTGTGTGTGTGTGTGTGTCTGTCTGTGTGTGAAACTTCAATCTCAAAGTGTGTGTGTGTGTGTGTGTGTGTGTGTGTGTGTGTGTGTGTGTGTGTGTGTGTGTGTGTGTGTGTGTGTGTGTGTGTCAACTACTTGGAGCAGGGGCACAAAGCACTGGTTTCACAGAAAGAGTGGTGGAGAACTTGGCTTGGGCATTCAGCTGAGGACTCAGCTCTATAGCTGTGCCAGTGGGGGAGACTTATTGGCAACCTGGAGGGAGACAGAGAAATCCAGACCCAGGACTGAGTGTGTTTCCTATGTGCTCTTAAGGGAAATTGTGCTTGATGCAGAGAGCTGTATCTGAAAATACTGGGTGTGTCTATTTTTGTTCGAAGTGAGTGCCCCTCTCCAGTGCCAGTGGTGAGGGTACAGGCTCCTTGATTACTGGCCGAGAATGAGGACATCACAGAAATGATGCTAAAATGAAAATTGTTGGACTAATCTATGCATCTGTAAAGATGGAGATGATACAGATGTGATGAAGATTATGACAATGTGATGAAGGTGATGAGGAATCAATGATGTAGATGAATATGATTAAGATGCAATGAAAATGATAATGAAGACAATGAAGATCCAGTAAAGACTGTGTTGAAGATGTGGTGAACATAGCACTGATGATAAAGATGGCAAAGATGCAATGCAGATAACTATGAAGATGTGATGAAAATGCAGTGATGATGATGATAAGGATGATGAAGATATAATGAAGATCACTACAAAGATGCAATTAAGAAGACAGTGGAGATGCTTGACAGTGATGATGAAGAACCAATAAAAATGAACATGAAGACAACAAAGATGATGATGATAACAATGCTATGTTGATGAAAATATGCATGGATGATAAGAAAAATGAAGAGGCAATGACAAGGCCAGTCCAGGTGATGACACACCATCATCTTCATTGACATCATCATCAACATTATTATGGCTTCATCATCACATAATCTTCATGGCATCTTCATCATCAGCATTATCTCCAGCATCTTCATTGTCATCTTCATTATCTTCATTATGTCTTCATCATCATCATCATCATCATCTTCATTGCATCTTCATTTTCAGTATTATGATCATTACCACATCTTCATTATCACCTGCTCCTTCATCACCATCACATTTTAATCAACTTCATCTTTATTATAATCACTACATCATCATCATCATCTTAAACAAATCTTCAGCTCATCATTTTCACAGATGCACAGATTATTACAAATGTTTTCCTTCCAGCACTAATCCAGTCCACTCCATTTATAACAAACATAAATGCACTTTGATGTAGGGCTATCACTGAAGTGAACCATGTACCACTACCTTTCTTCCTTAAAGAGATCATCCCATAGTAGATAACTATTTATTACAGTGTTAAATCTGTTATGACACTGCAAGCCATGCACTATACACTTTACTTGGAATCTTGTTCTGTTTTGTTTTTGTTACATATTATTAGAATCCAATTGCATTTATTTATTAATTTACTGTCTAATTAGCTGATTGATTGTGCTGCATCTTGTGTTACTTTATGTATTTAAATCTGCTGCTGATTACAGAAAACACTCCCTATGCACCACAGACTATTTATCTCCACAATTACATCATCAGATTGTGGCACCAGATGACACAGAATTAGGAGGCAATTGGACAGCTGTTCAACACAAATTAAATGTAAACACAGGTTTATTAAACTTTTACATATAGTTCCATTGAAGTAACTAAAGAAAACAAATGCATATTTAAGAACCAGAAAAAATGTGCATGTGATCTTTAAACCTGCAGTGGTTAAACAAGAGCTTTCCTTTCCCTGGCAGTACACACCAGTTAAAGGCATGGGAAGGATACATTTTCTGGTACCGTTAGCTAATTTTCTTAGACTGGGAGGGAGCAGAGAATCAAGCAGATGGTGGTGTTTGATGACATCCTAGCAGATGTTTTAATACAAAATGATATAAATGATCCAGCCCTTTTTGTATAAGCAATACCACACACAAACACCAGATATGAAGACATGCATGTGGTGGACGCACAAGAACCTGGTACCAGCAGCAAGCTTGAATCTTCTGAGCCACAGCTGTCAAAAGACAGTAGACGTCATCTGAAATGAGAACTGGAAAGAATGACAAAGAAAGAGTTGGGACAGGCACACTTTCAGATCCCACCTCATAAGACCAGATGGAGGCATCCAAAGAGGTTTCTGATTCTTAAACATGGGGGAGGGGGGTCCTGTATACTGTGACAAATCCCTGTAAACTGTTACTATGGGTTATATTACATAGAGAGTGGAGTTTTGAAGGAGTGAAAGATGGCACAGTGGTATAGCAGTGGACATTTCCTAGGCCATCCCATCAGGTACTCCTAGTCATAGATCATTATATCCCTTTTTCAGGCCACATGGGCATAAAGTGTCCTAAAAGAAGATGCATGCAAAATTTGTATTGGCAAGGTATTGAAAATATGAGAGCTTACTGCAATATGCATGAGCAGTGCCAAAGATTTGCAAGGCAGGGAATAAAGCAAAAGCTGCTGTGGTACCTTTGCCCATTATTTCAAACTGTGTCAAAGGGTAGCCATGGACATTGTATGGTCTCTTGGTGTCCCAAGCATGACAGGTCAGAGATGCATCTTGATGGTAGCAGATTATGCTGCTAAGTAATGTGAGACAGAGGAGGCAGCAAACGCTGTCTTAGAAATTTTAAACAGGGTCACCTTTCCCAAGGGAATATTGAAAGATGGGGGAGTTAATTTCATGACAGACCTGCTGACCTATTTGTGAAAGTGTTGTGAAGTAAAACAGCTAAAAAACATTCCTTATAATCCATTAACAAATGGTTTGGTGGAAAGATTTAACTGAAGAAAAAAAACATGCTGACAGCTTTTGACAGACTATTTCCTTTGGGAATAGGATATGTATCTACCTCAACTCCTATTTGAAAGCATTGAGGTATAACAAATGTCTGTAAGTTTCTTAACCCTTTGAGTTACTTTGTGGTCATATAGTGTGCCTCTGTATTTACTGATTAGTTGGGGGATGAATGTGTTTCTTTTAATACATATTGTACAGTATATCCAAAAGTTCAAAGAACAGCCTTGGGAGCTCTTTGAGTTGGCACAGGAGCAGATTGCAAAGGCAGAAACAGGCAGCTAGAGCTGCAGAATAACAGCTGAACAAAAGGTGGCTTTGCTTATTCTAGCCCAGTAGAATAGTCTGCAGGTAGCATTGAAGGGTCCTTTCACTAGTGTAAGAAATGTAAAAAGGACAAGCGATATTAAGTATGTGGCACAGTAGGTAGTTAGGAGGCAGAAACACAAACTCTACCATTGGTAGCATCATTGAGACCTACTAGGCTAGAGAGACATTTGTACTGCAGTAAGTTGGAGGAGGAACAGAGGGAGATATTGTAGTATCCCTTCTCAGTGAGACTCAGTCTAATACCTCATAGGATGAGGTAATGCTTTCAAAGAAAAGTACAGTTGTGTACACTTATAATAAATGTAGATGTTCAAGTGTATTCACTGTTGCAGTCATTACATTTGGGTAATCTGCTGGCAGGTTGCCCTCAGTCGGCCTGAATAACAAAATCTTGGGTCCTGCATCGGTTGCTGTCTCCTCTTCCATGACGTCAGGTCGTCAGGGGTATAAAACATGCAGCAGATGCCATTTTATTCAGTTTTTCTTGCCCCAGATGTCAGGTGCCCCCCAAATGGGGAGCAAAAAAAAAAAAATATATATATATATATTAGTAAATAAACAGAAATATATGTAAATGCACTTTTAGCAGCATAAACTTTACCTTCATCTAAAAGCAAATACACCACAAAGGCTTTAGTATATAGTGAAGGAAAGAAAAGGTATAGAAAAGGGGATGGCAAGTGGGTAACCCGGGGCCGGACTGCAACAGTGAATACACTCGAACATCTACATTTATGGTAAGTGTACACAACTGTACTATGTTCTTCATGTTTCACTGTTGCAGTCATTACATTTGGGTAGAATCCCAAAGCTATGGATGGGAAGATGGAACTAAATAGCATTAGGAGTGGCTATAAGGCCCTGCAGAACTGCAGTGGCAAAGCCTGCCCTGGATTTGGAGAAGAGAGGCAAATGATAATGCTCTGTGAAGGTATGAACAGAGCTCCAAGTAGCAGCCTCTAGAATGTCTTTGGTTGGAACCCCTCTGAGAAAAGCTGCTGAGGTTGAGGCAGCCCTGGTGGAAGGATCCCCTTGGGCACAGGTTTACCATGGTGCAAGTAGCAGAAACAAATGCGTGGCTTATCCACTTAGAAATAGTCTGCTTTGATATAGCCTTCCCTTCTGACCCTGCAGCAAATGCTAACAGTAGTTGCTCAGACTTTCTTAGAGATTTTGTCCTGTTTAAGTAGAATCTTAGTTGTCTGTGTACATCCAATGAATGCAGAATCCGCTCCCCTTTGTTCTGCGGATTTGGGTAAAATGTTGACAGGTGAATTGTCTGGTTAAGAGCCACACTGGATACCACCTTAGGCATAAAAGAAGGATTGGTCCTGAGGGACACCCTGTCCGGGTAAAATGTAATAAAAGACTCTGCAGCCATGAGAGCCTGTAGTTCTGAAACCCTTCTTGCTGAAGTGACTGCGAAGAGGAAAGCTGTTTTCAAGATAGAAATTTTATATCTGCAGTAGCTGCTTGTTCAAAAGGAGGCAGGGTGAGTTTTTCCAGCACAAAGTTGAGGTCCCATGCAGTTGTTGGTGATCTTCTGGGAGGCCATAAAGTTTTGGCCCCTCTAAGATACTGTTTAAGCAAAGGATGAGAAAAGAGGGGAGGCTCTGTGTTATAATGAGCCGAGATGGCAGAGGCATGGATTTTTATTGAAGAAAAAGATAGGCCCTTGTCAAGCATCTCAGTCAAATATTGTAAAATCTGAGGAATATTGGGCTTTGCTGTATCTGTTCCTTGTGCTTGGTTCCAAGCACAGAATCTCTTCCATTTATCAGCATAAGATTTTCTAGTACTAGGCCTTCTGGCTTCCAAAATGACATCCATCACAGATTTACTGAGAGGTGTTGTTTGAATAATTAAATGATCGGCCATGCTGCAAGGTTCAGAATTTGGAGCTGATTGTGCAGAATTTGATTGTTCTGCTGAGACAGTAGATGAGGTATTTGAGGCAAGTACCAAGGAGGAAGTTGAGACATATTCCTTAGAATGGGGTACCAGTGCTGGCAAGGCCAGTCTGGAGCAACTAGGATAATTTTTGTTTTTTCCTGTCTGACTTTTAGTAAGACCTTGGAGAGAAGAGGTAGAGGGGGAAAGGCATAGACTGATAGGTTTTTCCAACTGAAGGACAGAGCATCCACTTTCCATGCTTTTCTGTGATAAGTTCTTGTGCAGAATTTGTCCAGCTGATAATTTTGGGGAGAGGCAAATAGATCTATGTCTGGGCTCCCCCATTTCTGTGCTAACATGCTGAAGATTTGTGGATCGAGTTTCCATTCATGTGAGTCCATAAGATTTCTGCTTAGGCCGTCTGCCAGAGTATTTTGCTTTCCTGGCAGGAATTGAGCTTGAAGATGTATTTGGTAAGTCAAAGCTGTCTTCCACAATGCCATGGCTAGTCTGCAAAGGGGGTAGGAATGTGTACCCCCCTGCTTGTTTATGTACCACATAACCGTGGTGTTGTCCGTCTTTATCAGTAGTTGTCCTGGATGAAGTAAGTCCTTGAAGGCTGTCAGAACATTCTGAACAGCTAGCATATCTTTCTGGTTGATATGCAGATGCATTTGTTTTGGGCTCCATTTGCCCTGAATGCATCTCCCCGCCAGGTGAGCCCCCCAAGCATAGTCTGATGCATCTGTAGTTAGGGTTGGGTGGCAGGGGGTAGAGTGAATGACAGTCCCTTGTTCTGGTGACATGTCTCTGCCCACCAAAGAAACTCCTGTTGTAGGCAGGGAATGAGAGGAATCATTGTTTATAGACTGTAACAATGTTGACTCCATAAACTTTTTAGGTACCATTGTAGTTTCCTCATATGCAGTCATGCATATGGAATTAGTAAAATGCAGGATGCCATGAACCCCAAAGCCTGCAGAATTTGTCTTGCAGATATCTGGGTTTTTGTTGCCATCTGTTTGAAGTATGTTGTCAGTTGCCTTTGTTTGTCTGGCATGAGGTAAGCCATCTGGGCAGTTGTATTCAAGCTTGCACCCAGGAATGTAATTATTTGACAGGGTACCAGTTGGGATTTATTTTCATTTATGGTGTACCCTAGGGCATGCTAGAAGCCTTTTTACAAGTGCCAGATGTTGAAGAAGAGTGTCCTTGTCCTCCACTTGAATGAGACAATTGTCTAGATAAGGATAAATTTGAATGCTTCTTTGTCTGCAGAATGCCATTACTGGTGCCAGGCACTTTGTAAAGACCCTGGGCACAGTAGATAAGCCAAAGGGCAGTGCAGAGAATTGGTAATGCAAAAAGCCTGCTTTGAAGCGGAGGTATCTTCTGCATGATTCCCTTATTGGGATATGCAGGTATACCTCTTTTAAGCCTAGAGTCACTAACCAAGCGTTCCTACCCAGCATAGGCAGTAGCTGTTGTAAAGTCAGCATTTTGAATTTTGGAATGTCCAGGAACATGTTCAAAATTGATAAGTCCAGTTTTGGACGCCAGGCATTGTCTTTTCTGGGTACCAGGAAAAGTCTTGAATAAAAACCTTGTCCTTTTTCCTTTTCTGGTACTGGTTGAATAGCCCCCATATCCATGAGGGACATAACTTGTTTCTGAGCCTCTGCCGACTGATTTTGTGGCAGATCTGGCCAACCATTTGGAATTTGCAAAGTATGGAAATGAAATCTGTACCCCTGGGATACTATGTTTAATATTCACTTGTCCTAGGTAATTAACTGCCAATTTTGAGCATGAAGTGCTAGTTTTCCCCACAAGGGGGCTGCCAAAAGATAAGCGCTTGGTGAAGGTAGAGGAAAGTCACTGAGACTGCTTACTGTAGGGTTGTGCTTTGTTTCCTCCAGATTTGGAGGTGGAGACACCTCATTGTTTTGACCCGTAAGAACCCTGTAATTGGTATCTGGAGACTTTTGAGCACCTGGACCTGCCTTGAGTGGCTCTGTTGGACACAGGAAAGGACCAATTTTTAGTAGGCCAGTGCCTACTGAACCCAGGTGGCTGCACTTGCAAGAAATCTTTTACAGTTTGCATAGATTTAGCTTTGTCTTCCATTTTCTTTAAAACATCTTCTGCCTTATTACCAAACAGAGTATCATGCTGCAAGGGGGCATCCAACAATTTAGCTTTAACATGATCAGGCAGATTTTGTTCCTTGAGCCAGGCATGCCTTCTAATCACAGATCCAGTAACTGTGGCCCTGCAAGAGGCCTCCAAGGAATCAAAACCACATTGCAAAGTATGCTTTCCAACCTGTTCTGCTGAATGCAATAATTCCTGTAATTCTTTATTTTCCACACAATCAGAAATCAACATCATTTTCTGTTTCATTAAGCCCATAACATGCTGTTGATATTTAAGCATATGAAACTGGCAGTTTAAGGCCCTAATTGCCAAGGTTGCCGACGTATAAACCTTCTTTCCCCATCTATCCAGCACCCTGGAATCTCTATCAGAGGGGGTAGGAATTTTGGCTGTAGAGGCCTTTACTCCCTTGGGACCCTGTGAAATAGTCTCAGGATCAGCAGCAGGATTTTTGAATAGAAATTTGTGGGAGTCAGGAACCCTGTAATATCTGTCCGGCTTACTAGGAGCCGGAGGTAGGGAATCAGGAGCCATGCTTGATTCCGAAAACACATCATCAACAATGTCTAATACAGGAGGTACCCCTGATCAAGGTAATTAAGTCCTCAGCCATTTTGATCATCTGTTTTTTAGGCATAGGAGCCTGAGCATGTGGCTCATGCATTGGTTTTTTAGACATAGAAGATGTTTTTGATCTTGTTTTTGAGGCTGGCGTCAGTTTAATATAAAAATGTTGAGGCCTGAAAACACCCTCAGAAGCCGGTGTCTGCTCTGGATCCATCCAAGGGAGAGACATCCGCAGGTTCAATACTCTGAGAATCTCGCGGAATACCGGACTCCGAATGGGTCTCTGTAGAGGCCTGCGACTCAAAAGTAGTGGGTATCATGGGCTGCAAAAGCGCCTCACTGAGTACTGGTGAACCGGCGACTGGCTTAGGAGAAGCTTCGTCATCGGTTTTGGACCTTGACGGTCTGTCTCTGTCTTTTTCTTTTGAGTTTTTTGTGAACTCTGTTAGTTGGATTGCTAACCAACGACATTTCAGGATAATTAAATCTTGATCCAAAATATTTAGAAGCAAAAATGTACCGACGCTTAATAGTGCGTTGGTTAAATCTAGCACAAAACCGACAGCAAGGCACGTTATGATCTGGGCCTAGGCAAGGAATACAGTACAAATGAAAATCCTTATCAGGTATTTGCTTTCCACAAGTAATGCAATTATTAACTTTTACTGACATCGGTAAGGAGCAAGAAAAAGTTTCCCCCAACAGGGTACTTAGCTTTAGTCTGAAGACTTCGGTTCTGTAACTCGAATGCGAAAATTTCAGGAGTCGGCCAACCAGCACTTGCGAACTGCTTCTGTTTCGGGCACTGCATGGCAAGAAAGACTGAATAAAATGGCATTGGCTGCATGTTTTATACCCCTGATGACCTGACGTCATGGAAGAGGAGACAGCAACCAACGCAGGACCCAAGACTTTGTTATTCAGGCCGACTGAGGGCAACCTGCCAGCAGATTACCCAAATGTAATGACTGCAACAGTGAAACATGAAGAACATCTAACCTCTACCCACATTCAGGAAATCTGAGCAGTACTGCAGAAGTTTGGAGACATTTTAACTGCAGAGCTAGGGTGCACCCAACTGTTAGAGAACCATGTGGACACAGGGACCAAGTGGCCAATCAAACAGGCTCTTTATAGGGTGCCTGTGCAAGTCAAGAAAACAATGTGGGAGGACCTGCAGGAGATGTTGTAACTGGGAAAAATACCAGAATTCAACAATCCCCAGGCCACACCCTTAGTGCTGAAGCCAAACAAAAAGTATGAGAGCATCAGAGTTTGTGAATTTTATAAAAAATTAAACAGTCAGACAGAGTAAAATGGTTAACTCATGTCTAACCCTTTACAGAAGTTGGGCAGGGTTAAGTAGCTCATTATTAGCGTCTTAATAGAGGTGTACTGACAAGTACCTTTGGCAAAATCAGCAAGGTAAAGATCATCTTTTATCTCTTTTAGTTGTACAAATTTAACAACATTCCTTTTAGAAAGAAAAATGCCCCCAGCAATCTTACATATGCTGGTAGAGCACATCCGTGCAATAGCTAAGGACTATTACCTTACTTGTATAGAGAATGTTCGTGTCTACAATTGGTCCTGTCAGGAACAGGTTCGGTATGTTATGGAGCTGCTGAGTAAACTAAAATTGGCAGAGATAATTACCAAGCCAAAGAAATTTCAGGTAGGCATGGCAGAAGTGTCTTATTATGGTCATCAGGTAGATGATGACAAAACCTTGCCATAGCCTGCCAACATAGAAGCTATTCAAGTATGGCCTACTTTGCCAAGAAGCAGGTGAAGGTATTTCTTGATTTCTTGAGACACCAAGTTATTATAAGAAGATTTTCCATCAGTATAGCATAATAGTCACCCCTCTTACTGCCATTATCCCCCAAAAAAACAGACTAGATAAGGTTATTTCAACAACAACAACTTGTGAACAGTCATTCAAAAAGCTCAAGGAGACACTTTGTATTAGTCAGAGCTGATTACACTCAAGAGATCACTGTGTAGGTAGATGCTTTAAACAATGGTCTGGGGACCATACTTAGCCAGGTCCCTGCAAAGAAGGAGGAGCAGAAGATGATCATCCAGTAGTGCACTTTAGCTGCAGACTTCAGCCAAGGGGGGGACCATAATCAACTGGAGAAAATAAATGTTGCAGCTAATTTAGTATCTCTAAAAGCTTCAACCTTACCTATGTATTAGAAAGTTTACACTGGTTACAGATTGCAATATCTTAAATGGTTACACAAGGATGGTGGTCAAAACAAAAGCTACTCAGAGGGTGTTTGGGATTAAAATCCTGCAACATGACAGTCCAGCACAGCAGTGGTGCCAATAATGCAAATGTAGTGTGCCTCCCAAGGCAGGGGAGAAGGTGAAATAACTAAAGGAATGTGTCTTTGCCCCAAGCTAAGTTTCTTTGGAGTGTTACAAAAATCTGCCTTGGGGGGATTTGTGAAACTCTGCACAAAACAAGTATTGTTTCAATAAAATGCAGTAAAGTTACGAAATGGGAAAATGTACAAAACTGTAGTTTTTTAGTAAAAATGCAGCAGAGCTTTGAAAACTGAAACTATTTCAGACAGATAGATTTGGTTATTTGTTCAGACAGATAGAGAGGCAGACATGCACGTGCGCAAGTGCACGTGCATTCACACACACACATACACACACACACACACACATGCATGCACACAGTTTAGAGCTCTTTAGACTTTATTCCTTTATAAAGCTATATTATTTTAACTGTTAGAGCTCCTTTGACTGTTACTTCTTGTATAAAGCCGTATTATTACTATAATTGGGCTAGAACTTTCTGATTATCCATGTAACTTTGATTTGAAGCATGTTAACTGAATTCAGAATTTTGACCCAACAGGAAGTGCCAAAAGTAAAAAGATGATTGGTTTAACAGAACAGTGCTGAACATTTCCTCCCAATGTCACCTCATTTCAGGACACTTTTCTGGAGTTTCTTCAAGTGATATGACTCTTCCCTAAATATTCAGTGTAGCAGTATATTTTGTTCAGTATTTTCATTTTGCTTGGAGTGTTAAGTAAACTCTATGGACTGGAAATAGTGAAGAAATCTTTCTGTGAAATACAGATAAGAAGACAAAGAGCCTAATGCCCAGAATAAGTGATCTCATGTCTATACGTTGTCTGTAAGTTTTTCCTATGAGTTACAACTGAAGATGGTCTTAAAGGTCAGAGGTAGCTAGCTTATAGTTATTATCAGTTAGTAGTAGTAATAGGACATGTTAACATATAGTGTTTTTCTAATTTAGTCTAAATAGAATTTTTTATTTTAAATTTCTCTGTGCAAGAACACATTTATCTATATAATCTTCAAGGTGTACTGTTTATATTCTGTAAGTAATTAGTCCATACCAAGCACTTGTAGCTGTTCATTTATTTATTTATATAAGGGCAATTACACAAAAGTAGTAAATCGAAACCTTTGGCATCCATCACTTGAAGACTGACTGTCCAGTCATAGTCATCATATGATAATAGCATGACTGGCTCATTTTAAGGGTGTGTACTAATTGTGTCCTGTGTACTAATTTGGTCTAGCTATTGTCAGAGTCTTATCATAGGTTCATAGGTAGGTACTAGGTTATCGGCCCTGGGGCCTATACAAGCCCAGCCAAAAAGGTACCCTGGCTTTTGCCACCCAAGAAAATTATTTTCCAGTGCCACTGTTGAGCAGAGCCACAGAGGTGATCCCCGGGGTGAATTTCCTATTTCACATCCAATCATCAAGATTTTTCTTGAAGAGTGCTAATGAGGAGCATTGTTTGATATAGATAGGTAGTTTATTCCAGAGTATGGGAAGTCTCTGGGACAGGAATCTATCCCTCCGGCATGTTCTGTTTATTGTGGTGACAAGGTTTAGGTCCCTAGAGCGTGTAGCTCAGAGGGATTGGGATTTCTTTAAGTGGAGCATGTCCAAGAGCTCTGGGTTTGACATAGCTTTGTATGTTAGGCAGAAATCACCTCTGAGTAGGGATATGCGATTGAGTAAAGCTGGAGTTTTTTGGGATGGTCTGTGTAGGGCATCTGTTTGAGGCCAGTTATCCTCTTTGTGAGGTATTTCTGCAGCCTTTCCAGTTGTTGTAAATGTCTTGTGAGGTACATACCAAAAGGGGTGTTGTACTCTATAATGGGTCTAATGAGTGATGAGTAGAGGGGAACAATGACCTTTTTTTCTGGATGAGAAACCTTTTGTGATGAGGTGTGCCACGTAGAAGGATTTCCTGACTACTGTGGCGATTGATTATTAAAGGGGAGGCTACTGTCCACCTGTGTCCCAAGGTCTCTTATCACACTTTCGGTGTTAAGTATACTGCCGCCTATGTTGTAGTTCATGGGTACAGAGTTTTTACCAAAGGGGATGACAATGCACTTTTTGGCATTGAGCTTGAGGCCATGGCTTTGACACCAGGTATCTGTCTCAGTGAGGCCCTTTTGTAGGATGTCCACATTGTTAGGAGTTTCGATTATGGCTCTTAGTTTGCAGTCATCTGCAAACTTCATTAGCCAAAGACCTTCTGTGTTAGCCTGTACTTCAGAGAAGTAGATACCAAACAGGAGAGGACCCAGGACTGAACCCTGTGGTGCTCCACTTGTCACTGGTCTGAAGTCGGATTTGGAGTCTGCTACTTTCACAGTGTGGGTTCTGTCAGTGAGCCAGTTGGCAACCCATCTTGTGACATAGGGAGTTATACCTAGTTTAGTGAGTTTATCTATAATTCCAGAGTGGGAGATGGTGTTGAAAGTTTTGGCAAGATCTAGATAGGTTGTGTGAACCACCTTACCCTTGTCTACAGCTTTGGTGACTGCTTCAAAGAAGTCTATCAGCTTTAGGAGACATGATCTGCCTTTTACAAACCCGCACTGAGTGGGGTCCAGAGTTTGGAGATTACCAATGTCTTTGTTTATAAGTTCCATGATGATACGTTCCATGGCCTTGCAGACCAGGCTCGTCAGGCTAATGGGGCGGTAGTTCCCAGGGTCCATGTTGGCTCCCCACTTGTGGAGTGGGATAACCGTCGCTGTGCACCATTCAGCAGGCACAAAGCCTGAGGTGAGGCTATGATTGAACATGGTATTTAGGTGCGGTTCCAGTTCATTCTGTAGTTCGTGTAGAATGCAGCCTGGGATGTTGTCTGGTCCCATGGATGCTGTGTTCTTGGCTTTGGAGAGTGTGGTTTTTACCTGTGCAGCCATAATTACAGGAACTTTGCATTCTTCTGGTATAGAGATGGGCTCTTTAGGGGGTGAGAGGGGGGTAAAGTTAGCACTGAACCTATCTGCCAGGATGTTGGCAATATCAGTTGGGTCTGTATATTTAGTGCCATTGTGCTGTAACTCAGAGCAAATCTGAGTGTTGCCATTGAGATTCTTGACATAACTATAGAATGCTTTGTGGTTGTCTTTAGAATCAGTGGCAATTTCGGGGACCACCAGATTGTCTTCCTTTTTTTGGAGAATAGCGTCTTGGTTCTGTTTGGGATAGCACGATCCACGCACTCATGTAAGTGCTTATAAAGTGCAATTGTGTAGGATTCAGTAGATAACTATATTGTCCATCTGCATGGGTGTCATGAAGTTCACCACTTCTGTCTTAAGAAGCATGAAGTTGGCTTTGGAAACATTTTTTACCATGGTTTCTTTAATGGGGAGTGGGGGCAGGATGTGGATATCTAGGGTAATTAGCTTATGGTCAGATCGGACCAATGAGGCATTGACTTCAGGTGTGGAACACCGGTCACTCATGTTGGTAATGACTAGATCTAGGATATTGTTGCCCCTGGTGGGGGTGTGGATAAGTTGATACAGGGCATTGGAGTTTATGAATTCCAGAAAGCGTTGAGCGAAGGAGTTGGTACATGAGTAGTTTTCCCAGTTAATGGTGGGGTAGTTGAAATCGTCCATTATTAGGGTGTTTGGTTGAACCCTAATATTTTCCAGTACATCAAGAAAAGAGGAGTGGGAATCCTGGGGCATGGTGGGTGATCTTTAGCAAGCTACAATTTGGATTGCAGTTTTGCCCAGAGTTAGTTGCACTTGGATAACCTCAGCTGCATTATGCTGAGCAACTAGCCTGGAGGTGTGGGTATCCTTAATAAATATGGACACACCTCCGTCTTTGGTGTTCCGGTCCAGGTTACATGGCCGAAAAGTGTGGTATGAGTTATAGCCTGGTAGTGCAGGGGTGCTCTCTGGAGCCTTGAACCAGGTCTCAGTCACTGCACAGATATCTATGTTCTCCATTTTAAGGAGTGCCTCGAGTGAGTGCATTTTGAGATTTAGACTTCTAGCATTGAGTAGCATTACCCTCAGTTTTTGAGTAGCATCACCTTCATAAAAGCAAGATAGGGGTGAGACACTGAAAATGTATTAGCTTCTCCTGGAAATTGCAGGGTGTATGAATGCAACAGTTTTTGTCAAGATAAGTCACTCTTACTAAGGTAACACTGAAAGGTACTGGGCTGATTATGAGGTGCATGAAAACATAGGAAGACAGTACTTATAAGTTCGCTCTTCTGTAGTACAGTGTGAACCTTACCTGGTGTGGCAGGGACTAGCTATAACCCAAGGCAACAATGTTCATTTGCCATATACTGCTAAATACCAGTGCCTCCATATCTTACTGTGAGCAGTACAGATTGTAGAGCCATCCCAGTCACATGTGTTATGACTATCAAGTAAAAGGTCACATAATGGGTTAGCCATATAAAACAGTATAATAAAACCCTGACAAGCATTATTATCTTCTCCTTTGAAAATAATATAATTGTTCACCTTTTGGTGAAATAACACCATCTGTACCACTACCTCATTCTACGGAAGGAAATTATTTGCTTCAGTAGATGGTATAAAATGGCCATCAAATTACAAAATGTTCAGAACTGAGGTACAGAAAAATGTTCTGGTGGTCAGTTTAAACAGTCTATAGATTTTATTTTTTTGCACAGAAGTAGAACAGAAAAGCATGTGTGTCGATGATATTGATATTTAAATAGCACACATTATCAGGATACATCAATAATACAGAAACTGTGTATTTTGACTGAGCAGTGTTCTAGACTGATGTACTGAATGAATCACATTGTGAAAGAGTCTGTAAAAGCAGAGAATCTGTAGGGCTGCTTTTAATAATCCATGCAAAGAACAGCTTCATTATGTAATTACAGAAGAGATTGTTTGTATTATTCCTAATCCTCTAGGATTATGCAATGGATAGAAAGAATGAAAACCATGCCTTGATAGAATAGAGTTGTGTCTTGAAACTAAAACACAAGGAAGCTGGAAATGATTTGTACAAACAGGAGTGATCAATATTTAAAAGAGCTTTCGTGACATCTGAAATCATAGAGGAAGGTAGGTTCCCTACTGAAATGCTGGCACTCGAAATGTCAAGTGTTGATAAGCTAAAAAAAAAAAAAAAAAAAAAAAAAAAGAAAACCCAGAGAAGATCGAATCTTAAAAATCGCTCTTCTCCTTAAAACTTCTTTTTGCAGGGGGCAAGCCCCACACAGACCCCCAAACTTATATATTCCAACTACGAGATCACCATACCTTCGAGAAAAAGGAATATTCCCAGAAATGGCATCTCAGACTTAGTATATGTAAGTCCATTCTTTCAGCCATTCATTCTCCATATTTCAGACACACTGTAGCAGGCCCTGACAATTCAAATGGTTACTAGAGGGGCTCATTGGCATTAGCAAAGAAGGTACCAACACTAGCTGGCATAATTCTATTACAAATGTCTGGAGAAAACATCAGTTTATATTTATGTTATTGTCCTTCTTTCTTTTAGATTAAATTAAAAGATTTCCAGGTGAACTGCTGCAATATTGCCATCACTGAATTAGAAAAAATACAGGAGGTTAGTTATTTTATTATTGATAAAACTGTGGTCTTATATAAATGCAAAGCTAATTTTATTAGGATGTATATTTCATAGCTATTGTAAACCACATTGCTTGAAGACGAATACCTTGTTGGAAAATTTCTGTACCCCAGGTAATGAATGATAGAAGTCATGCAACTAAGGATAAACCTCTGACAGTACAATGGTGTTTTGCAACCATATCCTCTCATGATAGTTAAATATTTTTTTCATAAAGATAGACTGACTTTATGGCTACACTCATGCATTCTCAAAAAATATATATGTAATATCAATCCTATTAAAATTAAAATGGTCTACTGTTAATATACGCAATATTTCAGTATATTTCCAGATCGCTATAACATGCATTTCTTAACATATCCATTAAGACATATATATATATAGTCTAAAGGCTTCATGAATGGAAAATATATGTTTTAACCATTGTAACCAAGTTGTCAATCTGTCAGTACTGTTATATTCACATTAAAATTGTAGAATCTTCCAAACCTCAGAGTACATTCAACTTAAGCCACAGTATGACCAATTAGTATACCCTGACATTTATATAAAACATACCTTAATAACTTTAATACTTAATGTGTTTAGAATGAAAACATAATAAAGTTTGAGTTAGCAGCAGTGACTGAAACAGCAAAACATACACTATAAAGCAATACCAGATAAAGCTGTATAATCTTTGTTTTCTCACAGAGCTTGAAAAAAATGGGAAAAGAAGGGAGCAGATAAATTATTGAATTATACGTTGTACTTTACAAAGAATTCTTCTCAGGAGAGTGTGGGCAAGAAGAGGCCTGCCCACTTCTACTGTGCTTCATCCATCCACAAACCCTTTTCCCATTTTTACACATGGGGTCAGGGTGTTACTTCAACAGTGACAATCATCTAGAGCCAACGTTCATACTTCTGTGCATCTTGGGAGGAAATTGCTGGATACGTGTTGGCTTCCTGTTAAGGTATCTTTTAGATACAGGTGAGTGCCTCTGAAGATGTGCAGCAGCAGGATGGTGATTAGTTCATAATTTTAATATTTTCTTCTAAAGTTTTATTTAGACATGAGGTTAACTCCCTATAAAGGAGGTTCTTTAAAACAGACACATGCAATACATGGACTTTGGCATTTTCTGGTAATTTCTCTAATCTTCTCCAAGCACATCTTCTAATGGTTGCTTACATCAAAGGCATTCTAGATACTGAAATTACAGGATTATAGCAGCATTTTAACATATGTACATATCTATATATATATATATATATATATATATATATCCATGTGTATGTGTGTATATATATATATATATATATATATATATATATATATATATATATATATATATACAACTACATTTGTTGGATCATCTTTAAAACTATTACAAAAGCCTGGCCTTTACTCTGAATGTTTATATGTTACACCAACATACTTAGGAGCTAAGGTATGTGCACCTTTGGGATGTATTATGTTTCCAAAAATCCTCAGATACTTTAAAGACGAGAAGAAGTCTAAAATCCTCAGAGGGTTTAAAGATGGGAGGATTCCTATTGTTAGAGTCTGACAAATGGAGCAAATGTGCATAACTCTTTTTAAGTTATACAAGCTATCTATAGTGGGCCAGTTATACAAATTACATTTATTATATTGTATAATTTTTAAGTCATATACTGAAAAACAGAGCAAGGTAGCTATGATGATGTGTCATCATGGTCAGGTTCAGTCAAATGACAGGAGTGTCTTGGAGTTGGACAGAATCATTCCTCACCCTGAAAAGAGAAAGATTGCTATTCCATTTTCTTTTTCTATCTTGGACCTTCACAGGTAATGACACAGGTTTATATGATGTAAAATAAATGAGGCATGCCTTGGCTTTCTAAAACACTTTGCAAGTCTCTGCTACTATTAAAATATGGCAATAAATAGCTCTTTTGTCAACAACCTGTAATCTACAGGAGAACTGGTACCTAGCTGAATCATGATAGCAGCCTCTGATGCTTTTATGACAGAAGGCTCTTCTTCAGTTATATAGTCTGGGCCTCCAAAATAATCTGTGGTGTGACTAACATAGGTGCCTCCTTAACTTTAAATGAAGGAAGCAATAGTGTTGGTCTAGGATCTTCAGGTATTTTATGAGCAGGCTACAAGTTCTTTTCAGAGTCTGCAAGCTTAGTAAATATTTTGAAGTTCTTTTCTCCAAAGATTTAAACAGTTTCTCAGCAAAATATTACACACCTAATACACTTGTAATAGGTGACTCTATTGTCAGACACACTGACATCCCTCTCACCAGGCTGAACAAGGGGAAGGTCACTGTAAGCTGCCTGTCGGGTGCCAGGATCCGCCACATAACACAAGCACTCAGGTCACTCCAAAGCAAGTACAAATATGACTCCGTCATTGTCCATGCTGGTGTGAATGACCTGAGATGTACCTCCCTGGATTACATGAAAAGAGACATAGAGGAGCTCTCTGATCATGTGGCTCAGGCCGGTATGACCCTGACCTTGAGCAGCATCTTACCCTCACCAAGAATGATACCACAGTATAAAGACAAAATGATCAATTTCAACAATTGGCTAAAGTATTGGTGTCACTCAAAGGGGATCCAGTGTCTGTCAGCCTGGGATGACATGCTTGACAAGCCACGTTGCTTCGCTAGGGATGGCTTGCACCTGTCACCACTGGGTTTTCGAATACTGGCTAAGGCTCTTGCCACCCCCATAGTGCCTTTTTAGGCAAGGGTCAAAAGACAAACCCACCTCTTTAGACAACACAAGGAAAAAGAAACTAAGAGTAATGCTGCTCAATGCCAGAAGTCTAAACCTCAAGATGCACGCACTTGAGGCTCTCCTCAGTATGGAGAATATCGATATCTGTGCAGTAACAAAAACCTGGTTCAAGGCTCCCGAGAGCACCCCAGCACTACCAGGCTATACCTCATACCATGCTTTTCGGCTCCAAAACACGGACCGAACCACAAGAGGAGGGGGAGTATCCATATTCATCAAAGATACCCATACCTCCAGGCTAGTGGCACTACATGAAGCATCGGACACCATCCATGTGCAACTAACAGTGGGCAAAACTGCCTTTCAGTTTGTAGCCTGCTACAGACCACCCTGCCAAACTCAGGAACCCCACTCAGCTTTCCTGAGAACACTGGAGAATATGAAGTTCTCTCCAAACACCATTATATTGGGTGACTTTAATTACCCAAACATAGACTGGGAGCACTACTCAAGCCCCAACATCCTAGCCCAATGGTTCCTAGAATTTATAAACTCAAATGCTATGGAACAACTGGTCACCACTCCCACAAGAGGGGAAAACATATTGGACCTGATCATCACCAACATGGGGACTCTATGTTCCATACCAGAGGTATACCCCTCATTGGTAAGATCTGACCATAAATTAATCACTATGGACATCCATATCCCGTCCCCACCCCCAGCAAAAGAAACCACAGTCAAAAACTTCTCAAAAGCAAACTTCCCACTTCTCAAAACTGAGGTGGAATCCTTCAAAGCCCCAGGGCCAGTGGAAAATACTGCCCAAACCGCAGAATCCTTTACAAACGCATTCTATGGATACCTACAGGAATGCATGGATCATGCTATCCCAAATAAAACCAAGACATACTCCTCCAAAGGCAGGAGACCTGTCTGGTGGACCCCAGACATAAATAAGCTGTACAACAGAAGGAGGAAGCTACTACATGATAGAGCAAAATCCCTGAAAGGGAAGGCAACTCTGATCAGTACTAGCAAGAAACTACGATCCCTCATAAAATCATCTAAGGCTAGCTTCAAAAGAAAAATTGCACAAGATGCTAAAGATAATCACAAGGCTTTCTTTAGTTATGTCAGAAACCTGGGTGGAAACTCCCAGATATGCTCTGGGTTAGTGCAAAATGACAAAAAATACACTGAAACCACAGACATTGCCAACACCCTTGCAGACAGGTTCAGTGCAAACTCCCCCCCCCCAAATGAGCAAATGACTATCCCAACAGAGTGCAGCCTCCCTGACATCACAGATGCACAGGTGAGAGCTGCCCTCTCCAAAGCAAAAATCACAGCATCAATGGGACCGGACGGTGTCCCGGGCTGTGTTTTACATGAGCTCCAAGAAGAACTGAACCCTCACTGAAAATCACTGTTCAGTCTCATCCTTACAACAGGATATGTACCTAAAGAATGGCATACTGCAGCAGTGGTCCCACTCCATAAAGGTGGTGCTACAATGGACCCCGGAAACTATCGCCCTATAAGCCTAACTAGCCTGGTCTGCAAAGCTATGGAGCGTATCATCATGGGACTCATAAACAAAGACATTGGGAACCTCCAAACACTGGATCCTACCCAATTCAGCTTTGTTAAGGGCAGATCTTGCCTCTAGAATCTGGTCAATTTCTTTGAACCAGTCAGCAAGGCCATAGAAGAAAGGAAGGTAGTCCACACAGCCTACCTTGACCTTGCAAAAGCCTTCGACACAATACCCCACTCGGGCATCATAAATAAGCTCACCAGCTTAAATATCAACCCCTATGTCACAAGATGGGTTGCAAACTGGCTTAGGGATAGAACCCACATGGTCAGAATTGCAGGTGCCATGTCAGACTCTAAACCAGTTACAAGTGGCATCCCACAAGGCTCAGTCCTGGGACCTCTCTTGTTCGGTATATATTTCTCTGAGGTACAGGCTAACACAGGAGGACTATGGCTGACAAAGTTTGCAGATGACTGCAAACTGGGGCCATAATCGACTCACCGGCTGACACAAGCATCCTCCAAAAAGGTCTCACAGAGACGGATAACTGGTGCCAGAGCCATGGCCTAAAGCTAAATGCCAAAAAGTGCATAGTCATCCCCTTTGGGAAAAACAAAGTGCCCACAAATTACCACATAGGTGGTAATCCATTAAGTATGGAAGAAGTAATTAGGGATTTGGGGACCCAAGTAGATTGCAATCTCTCCATTGACAATCACATTGCCAAAGTGGTTAGAAAGACATTCTATATAGCCCACCTTATCACAAAGGGGTTCACATCTAGATCAAGAGAGGTCATTGTGCCCCTCTACTCATCACTCATCAGGCCCATAATTGAATACAATGCCCCATTTGGGATGTACCATATCCAACACCTGCTACAACTAGAAAGACCCCAAAAGTACCTCACCAAGAGGATCAAGGGACTCAAACAGATGCCCTACGCAGTTAGGCTAAAGAAACTCCAGCTCTACTCAGTTGTTTACCGCCTACTCAGAGGCGATCTGTGCCTGATGTATAAAGCCATGTCCAACCCAGAATTAATGGACATGCTCCACCTCAAGAAATCCAAATCCATGAGAACTACATGCTCCAGTGACTTAAACTTCAGCACAGAAATAAATAGAACATGCTGGAGGGACAGATTCATATCCCAGAGGCTCCCCTCACTCTGGACCAAAATCCCAATCCATGTCAGACAGAGCCCCTCAATGACCCTCTTCAAGAAGAATCTTGACATTTGGATGGGAGATTGTAAATTTACCCCCCTAGGATCTCTTCTGTGTCACTGCTAGACAAAGGCACAGTAAACTAACCTTAAATGGGCTATCTGCTGTGACCTACAATACAGAGGCACAGTCAACTTTTCTAAGAAGGGTGGCGAAAGCCAAACACACTCTGGCTAGGCTTTTAAATGCCCTAGGGCAGATAGCCTAGTATCAACCTATGAACCTATGAACCTATTAACCACTTTAAGGCATCTTAATCTACTGGCTTGCTTAAAGAGTTCTATCGCAGTGTTCATTTCCATTGTTTTTTTGCAGTATTTGTGAGAACAACTATGTGGTATTAAATCACGCAGATTTTTTAAAACAAAATAGTTAGCTTGCCATGATATAACTGCTCAATTAATCATTTTGACTTTGTTTTGGTTTTCTTACTCTCCTCGACCTTTGGGTCAAGACCTTAAAGCGTCATCAATGGAGGAACTCAAGCACACATGCAACATGTATAAAAGAAGGATGGATCGTGTCCATGTTTCCAAAATGCCACTAAAAAAGGAAAGATGTATTCCACAACACTATACTACATTATGTAATGGTAAGCATTTGAAATGCCAGGACTTGGATTGCCAAGTCCTGAAATGTGGAGAGTGAGAGACCGAAAGGAATTAAATATATTAAGTCCAAGATTGCCACTGGCAATCTCAGAGTAGGTATATATAATTTAGGGGGGGGTCTGTGGGGTTGTGGGGGGGGGGGGGGGCTTGCCCTCCTGCAAAAAAAAGAAGTTTAAAGGAGAACAGTGATGTTTGATATTCACTCTTCTGTATTTTCCATACGTTTTTTCTCTGTTTTGAAACTCAGCAGTCAGAGCTGACATTTCAGTAGACAGCCTTATGCAATCCCTTTTCTCTCAAACAAGACATAATCCTTCCACAGTCTTTGTTTGGCAGCAGTCAAGCTTCTTGATAAACAGAAGGTAATCAACTAAGAAACGAAACCTTTTTTACTGATTTTAAAATACATGCAGTACATTAAAGCATTCTGTCATTTTCAATGGTTTACAAAAATCATTTTAGTTTCTACTTTCTTTAAGGTAGCCAAAATGCTGTGTCTGAGCTAGACCTCCTTGTAACAATCCATTGCAGGAATTTAAAACATTTAAACTATATAAATTCAACAACTTATTTCATTCATAAAACATTGTGACTTCAAAACATCGGAAGTATGCCTGCAATGTCTGTTTAAAAGAAAGTAAATACAAACAGGCTGAGGAGATGTTCAACAACTGGGTTTTGTAATACTGAATTACCTGACTGTTGTGGTCACCAAGTTGTTGTTCTCTGAAGTATCCTGGAGGCCAAACAGTACCATTAGCTCCATCACTGGACTCAGCCTCTATATTGTCATCATCAGATGATATGTATGGGTCATCCCAATATGGATCAGTTATACAGATACCATCAGTTACATAGTTATTGTGTCTTATATGACTACTGTAGTCATCATTAGTAAAAACGTCTTCACTACTATCAGAAAACACAGAAGGACTTCCACTGGCAGACATTTCTGGCATTAATACATTGAACACCAAGTGAGAAACTTGGAGGAGTGGACAACAGCAATGTTATATTTTTCCAAATATCAGCTTACTTAGGCAGCATTACAGATTACAGCTGTTGCAAAACAATACTACAGCACAGCTATGATATAAATTATATAATAAAACATCAAATTTGAAAAAAATGGACAACGAGGAGCACACAACCACTTCTTTAACAGACAAGCAACACATGTGTCCAAACCTGTGCATACAGTTAGCAGCACAGATGTAATTTTTTTTTTTTTTAGCACTTTCATCACTGGTAAAATGGGACTTCTTCAGAATAAATCATTACATAACATCACACCTTCAATACAACAAACTCCTCCCTCTTGATTAAAATGTAATTACTACAAATGATTGATTTGTACTGTTTTTAACCCTTTCATAACAAAGTGCTTACAATATATGTATTTAAAACAATTCAGATGTTCAATAAATATAGTAAAACACCTAAACATTATTTATCTTCTGTATTATATTGAAGGCAGAAGCAGTAGTAGTCTTCTAGTGGTGTTTGCCTAACACAAGCATACCTGTTCACATATTTTTGAGGATACAGATTGATAAGAGTATGATCTGAAACATTTCTTCAAAGTGTTAATTGTAGCTGGGGAAAATGATAAAGATAACTACTGAAGGTAGTATAATTACTACAGGTATTATAACCACTGAAGGTAGCATAACTACTGAAGGTAGCATAACCACTGAAGGTAGTATAATTACTGAAGGTAGCATAACCACTGAAGGTAGAACTACTGAAGGTGGTATAACTACTGAAGATAGCATAACCACTGATGGTAGTATAACCAATGAAGGTAGTATAACTACTGAAGGTAGCATAACCACTGAAGGTAGTATAATTACTGAAGGTAGCATAACCACTGAATGTAGCATAACCACTGAATGTAGTATAATTACTGAAGGTAGCATAACCACTGAAGGTAGTATAACTACTGAAAGAAGCATAACCACTGAAGGTAGTATAACCAATGAAGGTAGTATAACTACTGAAGGTAGCATAACCACTGAAGGTAGTATAATTACTGAAGGTAGCATAACCACTGAATGTAGCATAACCACTGAATGTAGTATAATTACTGAAGGTAGCATAACCACTGAAGGTAGTATAACTACTGAAAGAAGCATAACTACTGAATGTAGTATAACTACTGAAGGTAGCATAACTACTGAAGGTAGTATAACTACTGAAAGTAGCATAACTACTGAAGGTAGCATAACCACTGAAGGCAGTATAATCACTGAAGGTAATATAACCACTGAAGGTAATATAATTACTGAAGGTAGTATGACCACTGAAGGCAGCATAACCACTGAAGGTAGTATAACCACTGAAGGCAGTATAACCACTGAAGGTAATATAACTACTGAAGGCAGTATAACCACTGAAGGTAATATAATTACTGAAGGTAGTATAACCACTGAAGGCAGCGTAACTACTGAAGGTAGTATAACTACTGACGGTAGCATAACCACTGAAGGCAGCATAACCACTGAAGGCAGTATAACCACTGAATGTAATATAACCACTGAAGGTAATATAACCACTGAAGGTAATATAATTACTGAAGGTAGTATAACCACTGAAGGCAGTATAACCACTGAAGGTAATATAATTACTGAAGGTAGTATAACCACTGAAGGCAGTGTAACCACTAAAGGTAGTATAACTACTGATGGTAGCATAACCACTGAAGGCAGCATAACCACTGAAGGCAGTATAACCACTGAAGGTAATATAACCACTGAAGGTAATATAACCACTGAAGGCAATATAATTACTGAAGGTAGTATAACCACTGAAGGCAGCGTAACCACTGAAGGTAGCATAACTACTGAAGGTAGCATAACCACTGATGGTAGTATAACTACTGAAGGTAGCATAACCACTGATGGTAATATAACTACTGAAGGTAATATAACTACTGATGGTAATATAACCACTGAAGGTAGTATAATTATTGGAGGTAATATAACTACTGAAAATAGTATAGCTACTGAAGGTAGCATAACCACTGATGGTAATATGACTACTGAAGGTAGCATAACCACTGATGGTAATATGACTACTGAAGGTAGCATAACCACTGATGGTAATATGACTACTGAAGGTAGCATACACAGTGAAGATAGCATAACTACAGAAGGTAGTACATAGCACTATACAGTTAACTTTTCTGTTGAACAACTGAAAGACCAATGGTTTGCAGTACAGTGAGAAGAAATGAAGAGAGTGTGCACTGCAGGCCATATAAAGGAATGTAATACTGCCCACCTCTGTGGGGAACACTATAGTTTGCTGCACTGCAGTCTCACTAGAAGTGGTATTTTCCCCTGGTCAGCCAAGTTGAATCTTGTTTTTTATTTAGTTTTTTTTTTTTTTATTTAGTTTTTTTTTTTTTTTTTTGCAATTCAAGTAAGGTAAGTATGAAATAAGTAAACTTCAAAGCTGGTATATTTAGAGACTGGGGTGTAGGGGGCAAACCCCGTACATCTGTAAAAATAATGTTTTGTGATTGTCATGACTGTAGTTATTTTTTTTACTGTGTCTGACTTTGCATCATAGCCAGATAAAGACATTTCAGTCATGAAGGGTTTGTCTCAGTCAATGGAGGCCTACTGTTTCATTATGAATCCACATCAGTGCCTACTATGGTGCAGGAACTACGATGAACCTTAAAGGAAAGGTAGTCACAACAGAGGAAAGTCCATCTAGAATTCAGGATAAAGAAAGTGGGTAAACCAGATATAATTTACTGCAAAGCTGACCCTTCCTAAAGAAGATCTGTTTGTGATTGTTGCAGATGATATTCACAGACACAGTAAGTTTCCAACAATTTGGCATGTAAATGACAAGAATGGAACGACATACATGGTATAATCTCTGGAGTGGCATCTATAGTATTGGAGAAGAGAGTACTAGTCCAAACACCACTCAGATGAAAAACTCACACATTTATTCTTTTTTGTTTCTTGACTAAAATGCATCACAGAGTTGTAGCTATTTCATTATCCTGAACTGATGTTTTACTACACTATGTAATTTACCCAGTTAGTGTATGTGTACATTTTATATATACAAATGAAAGTGTTCATTGTTTAGTGTGACATAACTAGGTCATTTGACTCTGATGTTAGGAGTCTTTATTTATTTATTTGCAAGACTGAGTGCACCACTGGAGCACCAGAGGCATTCTTTTTCATAGAGGAATTGCGACTGGAGGGTACTCTACACTACAAAGAACTCACAACAGAGACTTTCTCTGTTCTGCACAATTACTGCGCCCTTTCAGCAGTCCAGCAATTATAGACTCTTCAATGAACTGACAAACCCAATTAAATATCTTGCACAAGTCTGCTCAACAGTAAACTAAAATGTCTGTGACATATGCTGTCCTATTGTAAAGCTTCCTGTCTCAACTTAAAATAGGACTTTGGAAGACACCTGTCACAGTCAGGATGTATTGACATTTCTTAGAGAGTCGTAAACATAATATATTATGTGGATCAAATGCATAAGCAACAGTAATCAGTTAATTTTAAGTAGCCAATTAAGTACTTATCTTTTTTAGGCTCTGTAAACTGGTAAGCCTCCCTCCCCCATGCATTTCTGTTTTTTTTTCAAGAATGACCTTGCAAATCTGCCGTAGGTAAATGGCTTGCTGTGAGTTTCAGTATTGACAACTAGAGGGTGTGAGTCTCAAACCCAACTCTTAGGGATGCAACATATTTAATGTTCACTGTCTTATCCAATAATCCAAATTGCTTCTAAAACATGCTAGGATCAGTAATGTAAAATATTAAATGTCTCATGAAAAAATAAAACTGTTCTTGCTAGCCAAAAGTATGTCTTATCAGACACCTACAGAAGAAAGATTCATTAAGAACATGGATTCATAATGAAGATCAGAAACTGTTTTTGGAACCAACCAAGATTATATATGAACAAAATAGATGATCTCATGTACATGTGAGCTCTTCATTTGGAGCTAATATAGCATTTTTAGCAGAATGCATTGTTTTAAACCTGGACGTGACATAAACAGAAACTGAACACATTGTAAAATATTATTTTCCAAACTCCATTCACAGAACTCTTGGAAAAATATATATAACCATGTTCTACTCTTAGTATTGTAGAAGGCATTTGAACATGCATCACAAACCATGCAAGCATTGTTTGTTTAAGGTCTAATGTTTATCAGGAAGAATCAGCTTGCAGTCTGTGTATTCAGTGGCCATAAACCACATGTAAAGGACGCAAAGCTATTAATTAACTTATTTATTCATCTTTGTTTACCAGAGCAGTGTACTGATCAATATTCACTAATTTCAGACTCAGCCTGGGTGAAATACAAAACATTTACAAACAAAAATACAGAAATGTAAGCAAAAACAGAATAGTTCAAAATAATTACATAGAACAAATTGTATATATACATTCTAGTGAACAAGCACAGTGCAACATACCGTCAAGCAGAATGTAATGTACAATGTATACATTAGTTTCTAAAGTGGATCAGTCTTCAGTGACTCTTGAGAGAGATGAAAGTTGGAAAGGAGACAGGTTAGGTGATATCTCCTGTGTTGAAGCAGGAGCATTTCCAGTGGCTTAGATAATCAAAGTTAAGTGTTTTCAGATCAAAAATACTCCTTTCTCAAGATATAAAAAACAGCTATATTAGCAACAGAGAGCATGTTATTAATGCAAGTTAACACATATACATGTATTATAATATAACTACTTTCTTGTAAAGTATGATTTGCATGTTTTCATTCAGCCAGCATTGTTGAAACTAAAATACCTGATTGTCCTTTGCATAAAAAAAAACATGAAGCTCGGTGCAAGGACGGCGTTAGCCTTGCACCGACCATGTGGCGTAGAGATGGCGCAGCAGCACCGTATGCATATTAATGAAGGCGCACTGCCGCAATGTCCACGTGCATAGGAAACATGCGTGAGTGCAGTGGGCGTGTCTAAGCGCTGCACGGAGGCCTGAACATGGCTGCAGATGCACAACCTAAAATGCTGACTAGTACAGCCTGCCTCTAATAGTAATCACTCCTGTCAGTGGCCGTGGATACTGAAATGTATGCAAAGCATACAAGACAGTTTCGTGAACACCAAAATAAAAAGTAAACACAAAGGCACGTAGCTGAATATTGAGACCCCGTCCCTCGAACAAATGACATTTAAAACCCCGTGCCCGTATTCCATTGTAGTGTTGATTGTTATACCAAGTGGAAGCAAAACGCAGTGTGTTTGCCCAATGGTTAGGGTTACCACCTGTCCCACTTTGTGAAGGACAGTCCCCCTCTGGGCAGTTGTGTCCTTACCACAAATATTAAAAATGGCAAATGTCCTGTGATTGTAGGACATAATTATGTCCCATATTTTATGTAACAGTTCCATATAATAGTTATTGCTGTATCTAAAATACCTAAATGTTACAAGAAACAGAATAAGCAACTAAACTGCTAAAAGAATAAGCTTTCACTTAGGCATAAAAGTAAAGTACTATCCTTTGCACTGACCGTGGGTATTTGTCGGCCTGTAAAATCTGATGTGTGTCCCGAAAATGTCCCACTTTGGCCATTTGAAAAGGTGGCAACCCTATCAATGGTCAGAGCATTCGCTCAATATCTGCCCATTCGTGGTCCAGGTCGTCCCTGTCTGGACAGCCCAAAGATGAATGGGTATTACCGGGGTCTACTTACCATGTCATGAAAGATAGATATTTGCGTGTACCTATGTGCGTGAAGTACAGCATGTGGAAGATCAAATATGCCAGGGTTGTCCTCACAACCATATTGGTACCAGAGATATGTAGAGTACGCAATGTGTTCTGTTGTCTGTGCCATGGGCCATCAACCAGAGAAGGGATGGATGGTGTGTGTGGAATATGGGGGGGTGATGGGTAATGTAATAATTCGCCAAGGGGAGACTGGGTCGGATGTACAATAGGTGAACTGGAGGTGTACGAGGAAGCAGTGGATGAATCAGAAAGGAAACCAAAGAACATACATTCACATCCACAATACACCCTGACAGGCCATACTGCAGAACACAATCCCACAAACATATGAACATTAAAATGTGTGATACACATGTACAGAAACGTTACCGGCTCACACCCACATAATGGTCTGGCCTGAACTGAGCCATCCAACCCCAACACACCTGGATACATAATTGAATACCCATCATCCCCTCCACAGCACACCACCCCCCTTGCTGAACGTCCACCAAAACCACCCATACTCGGGCTGCTAGCTTGGCGCAGCCATATCTGCACATAGTGCCCCTACCCACATCTAGTAGGCAGTCACACCCTAGGCAGTCTCAGGCTTGCAAACTAGGTATCCCATGCATGCATAACCCTACCACATTTTCGAATAGCCAGCTGAATGGGGTCCATCGTTCACAATTTTTGGACATCCCTCATGGGATAAGTGTCTGTTCTCAAGATTAGACTTTGTGGCATAACACGATGTCCACCCCTGTTGACATCCGGGCACTAGGGCTACCAACTGTCCCACTTTGCGAGGGACAGTCCCTGTTTGAGCAGTTGTGTCCTGCATAAAAATTGAAAAAATGGCAAATGTCCTGAGATATTAAGACAAACATATTTCCTATATTTAATGTAATAGTTGCATAAAACAGTTATTCTGTTTCTGAAACACCTAAATGTTATAAGAAACAGAATAAGCAACTAAAATGCTACAAGAATAAGCATTTATGTAAGCAAAACAGTGAAGTTCTGTCCTTTGTACTGTCTGTGGGTATGTTTTGCCTTGCAAAATCTGACGTTTGTACAAAAAATGTCTCACTTTGGGCATTTGAAAAGGTGGCAACCCTACCGGGCACAAGTCAGATTAGCAGTACCTGACCACAACCCTGCTCAGCCTCCACCTGGTCCTGCAGAACCTACAACCCGGGATTAAACACCTGACTGTGATGCATGTCTCCCCACGTGCATTATCGGGAATAAATACCTTTCACATGTTCCCATGAAGCTTCCCCATAGCCATCTTCCAAATAGTACATGTCCACAAATTGCATACCCCGTCCAGGTTCCTCGTCGTAATGATGCACACAACCCCTGTATACAAACAGCACAGGTACCTCCCGTATGCAGCTGTTCATATACATGGCCATGTATAACTCCAGATATGTAGTCATATATCTATAAATGTACATACTTACGTTCGCATAGCTACACATCACAAATACATGCATATAAGTAGTTGTCAAGTATGTCGCCTATTCATAAATATGTCTACTTGCAAATGTATACATATGCCTCTCAGAAACATATGAACAGTAACATGTACTATACATATGTACACCAACCGACTGTCACATATGTTGCCAGTAATGTGGAATGCCTGTAGTAAAGTCATATATCCTAATTACCATCCATACAGAATGTATCATGGATGGATTAGTGGTAGAACCAGTGACTATGCTGTTCCTGTTGCCGGGTCCAAGCCATGCAAGGGCTGCCCACAATAATGGCAGTCGGAAATAAGGTGATTATGGTGCCTTAAAGCAGATGTAAGTGGGTATGTGCAACGGTAACTGGCGGTCATTCAACAGTATGGGAAATTTAAACAAGCATGTAGGTGTATATGCATGTGACTGTACAGACAGATATATATATATATATATATATATATATATATATATATATATATATATATCTCCATGAAGAATGAACACAATAAAGCAGTCATAATGAATGTGAAGGGAAACAGCAGCAGAACGCCTCCCCATTGTATTTAGTGTTGTCATATCAAACCACGCAGAGGTGAGCAAACCTCCTGCATCCCCAACCACAGGTAGGATGCTAACAGTGGAACTAACTGTGTGCACGTGCTAAGTCTGACTTTCAAACAGGTACAGGGCAGTCCCAGTCACCATTCAGATGAACCAAACAAGAAGACTAATTGAACATCCTGACCATTGTTTGAACGTATGTCCCAAGACTATAAGCTTGGGACATCTGAATATACTTGGAGTGAGCCAACATACGGGATGTGTCCAGAGCAGTAGGGAGTGGTGCATATGTAGTGGTGTGGTTTATTTCCGACCAGAGAATGAATGACTGCTGTGTTAGTGTTGCTTTACTGTGCTTGTTCTGGTAACTATGAACCATGGGTATACATGCAAATGAGGCAGCACAGCAATAGTGTAGTGGTTAGAGCATCCACCTATCAAGCAAACATTGCCAGTTCGACTGCAGCACGCACCATTTATGATGCGTAATCCATATACGAGCATATCTTGCTAATTTTATGCTGTATAACGATATAATACCATTGAAATGTGAACTGGGGTGACGTATCACAGTAAGAATGCAGAAGGTGTTTGCGTGACGGGAAACGGCAGTTAAATGGAAAACCACTGCCGTTAAGTGTTGTACTCACCCTTTGTCCAATGGCCCTTGTTCTGCCCAGCAACACAATAAACCGCTTCGGCCAGGCTCTACCCCAGGACCCTACACATAATAATCAATGTGATTTACGACTAAGCCATGGCAGTTATACCCAACTCTGATGTTATCACAAACATAGCAGACAGCACAGTCAATCAATAGTATGATCAAAGTAATTAATCATGCCGATGCATATGCATGCGTATACACACACACACACACACACACATATATATATATATATATATATATATATATATATATATATATATATATATATATATATATATATATATATATATATACATACAGAACAAACATGGGCACAAGAAAGCATTCATAATGAATGCGAAGGAAAACAGCAGTGGAACGCCCGTATTATCTAGTGCTTGACATATCAAGCTGGCCAGAGTTGAGCAAACACCCTGCGTCTCTAACCACAGGTAGGATGCTAACAGTGGAACTAAGTCTGTCCACGTCGTAAGTCTGACTTTCAAACGGGTACAGGGCAGTCCCAGTCCCCAGTCGGACAAGCCTAAAACAAGATGACCATATGAACACCCTGACCATCATATGAACATATGTGCCAGGACTATAGGCTTGTGAAGTCGGAATATACTTGGAGTGAGTCAACATGCAGGACAGGCCCATGTGTAGTGGTGCGGTTTTCCTAACTGGAGAATGGATGCCTGCTATATTAGTGACGTGTTGAGGCATGTGTATGGATAACTATGAACTATGGGTATACATATAAATGAAGCAGCATACCAATAGTCTAGTGGTTAGAGCATCCGCTTAATGAACAGGCGTTCACTGTTCAAGTTCGACTATAGCACATATCATTTTCCATGTGGAATGAATGTCGTCTTGCTGTAAAACTGACATAATAACATGTAAAAGTGAACTTGAGTATTGCATGGGACTTTTAACCAGATCATTTCAATCAAAGGGGTACTGTCATAATGAATAAGGCACAAGTAAGCAGAAATAAGCGGCAGTAAACATATATAACAAACAGTAAGCATACGCGACTGCGCTTGCGCGGGTGTAAGCAGCGCCCAGCATAGGAAAAGTATATGAGTATGTACAGATGTAATATATATATATATATATATATATATATATATATATATATATATATATATATATATATATATATATATATATATATATATCTATATATATATATATCTATATATATATATATATATATATACACACACACACACACACACACACACATATATATATATATATATATATATATGATGAATGAACGTCGTAACAATAAAGCATAGACAAGGGATGAGAAGGGAATCAACAGCAACTATAGTATCATAGAGTGTTGTCAGCGTATGCCATATCATGCTGGCCAAGAGTGAGAAAAGCACTGCTACACACACCACAGGCAGGATATTACCAGTGAGAGTAACATAGTTGAATTGTTTAGACTGCTTTACACACAGGCAGAGGGTAGTCCCTGCTGGGACTACTCAAAAATTATTTAGAGCATTTAGCCCTCCTACCATTACACAAGCAAGGGCTGGTATGTTCAAAGACTAAATGGTGGGAGAGCCTGAGAATACACGAGGTGGGACAACATATGTGTAGGGCCCCTAACGCTCTGGAGAGGGCAATGTTTGGAGGTGTGTCATGGCTGCGATAACAAGTGGATAATGGAAGTTACGCATGTAAGTTGAACATGGGTGGGGTGGAGGAACTATGGGTATGAAGTTATGGATCCAGGCATGCCAGGGTTGGATGGCCCTGTTCTAATTGGAGGTGGAGGTCAGCGAGTATGTAATAGGTATATATGCATACACACATGCAGACATCAATATGTAGAAGTACATTCTCTGTAACACATGCATTCCATATGTAGACATAAATAATAGGAATGTGCACATACAAACATCGACAGTAGATGGAATAATAGGCTGTGCAGAAGAGGGACGGGACGAAACTGCTACAACGCAGAGGCGTGTACAGTGTCCTAAGTCAATCCTGTGCTGACGATAATCAAATGTGAGGGCTTCCCCACACATGGAATCATTCCTGTGATCTACCCGCTACAGCAACGCCAAGTACTAAACCAGTCTAATTGTAAAAGAAATACGCTTAGCACGTACATAATTAGGCACCCATGTGTAACGTGTGGGATACCGCATAGTCATACATATTAATGAATTGTAGTGTCATGTTAACGAGAGTAAAGATGTAATGAAGTATAGAGTCTACTCTTGCCATAAACACGTGCGTGTTCCATATGGGGCAGCCCAGTAATTGCAAATAGTATTCATTTGGTCGCTCACGTCACCAATGTTCGTGGACTAAATGTCTGGGAGGTCTGAGGATACGTGGAGTGAGTATACCGATGGGATGGCTCTATAGGAGTAGGGTGTGGCCAGTGTGTAGTGGTGTTGATACACCGCAAATCTGACAGGAGAACGGATGACAGCAGTGTTAGGGAGATGTTGGGGTGTGTTTGGGGAACCAGGACCCATGGGTATATGGGTATATATGCATATGGAGCGGCACAGCAATAGTACATTCGTTAGAGCAACCCCCTAACTAACAGACATTTTCATACCGAATCACACTGTATCACATTCCAATTACCATCGGTAATCCATACTTGAACATATTGCGACATCTGTCCGCTGTATAACATGTTAAATACTGATTACAAGATAACTGGAGTGAAATGTCAGTGTCATAATGAATAAGGCACTAGTATGCAGGTGAAGCATATATAAACACCATTACGCATGTGTAAGTGTGTATGCACAGGGTATGTATTGGTTTACAGACACACACACATATATATAAATATATATACATATATGTAGACATATATATATATATATATATATATATATATAGTTGCAGACATGCGTATACGTGTATATATATATATATATATATATATATATATATATATATATATATATATACATATATACACATATATGTATGTATATACATACATAAATACATATATATAGCTATGTGTGTGTGTGTGTGTGTGTGTGTGTGTGTGTGTGTGTGTGTGTGTGTGTGCGTGCGTAGATATACAGAGATATAGGAAACAGCACACAGGAATGACATATGTTCACAGGCTATGCCAATGGAAGGGAGGAGCCCAGGCAAGAGACATGACACAAGCAGCATGCCCTTCCACCCCCCCCCCCCACAGCCGGACACGGGAAATATACACGCAATCAATGTAAAGTGTCCACTGCTCCCCAGACCACAGGCAGGATACAACCGGGAATACACATTGCACCTGTGGTTTCTAATCATGGAACACTTACTGGAGCGTCCCTTGCGGGACACCCATACGAATGTGATAGATCGTCCATTTTGTCCGCAGTGTATACAGACTCGGAATACAAGGGTGGGTAACCCTGATGACCCATGGGCTGAGACAAATTTATGAAATGGGTCCCATGAAGTGAAGAGTGGGCAGTGTGTAGTGGTGTGTCAAGAACCGACCAGGTCCCAGAGTAAGGATGGGTGCTGTCGAGGAGATGAGGGTGGGGGAACTATGGGTAGCTACTTATGGGTCTAGGTGTGCAGGTGTTGGCTGATGTTGGCCAATATGGACAGCCCTAGGGGTGCAAGCAAATGTGTTCATTGGGCAGAGGTTTTGCCCAACGAGCAGCCACACCCAGTTCGAGACCCACTAAAGCAAAGTGTAATCTATATGGCAAGGAACGGAATAACCAGATGTAGACGTATATATGTAGAGCTATGTGTGTGTATATCTACCCATAGTGAGATAGAGATTTGCCTCTCCCTCGCCGTAGCATGAATGTATATATACAGAGAAAGAATACGCAGACAACCATAGACCCATATGTCGTTAGATTATATATATATATATATATATATATATATATAGACAGCAAGATATAAATATACATGTATGCATACATATGCAGATATATCTGTATATATTAATGTAAATATATATATATATATATATATATATATATATATATATATATATATATATATATATGTTACAGTAAATATACACATGTATATAGCTAGGATATGATACAGCAGTTATGAGTAACACATGTTCACAGGCCGGGCATATGTTGGTGGGAGGTCCAATAAACAAATGTGTAACATGTAGCATCACCCCTCCACCCCCCTAGCTAGGCCGGTGAGACATACAGACACACAATAAAGGTAAACACACAACTGCTTCCCAGACCACCGGCAGGATACTACCAGTGGGAGAGATCTGCAAGGTCTACACTTGAAACATAAACATCGATGTCCCTTGTGGGACACCAAAAATTAATGATCAGAGCCAGTCCCGGTAATGATTTCTCCAACTAGGCTGTAGATGTACACGGACTAGTAGGTTGTGCAAGCCTGATAACACATGGGTCAACACAACGTACGACATGTGTCCCGACATGGGGAGAGTGGGCAGTGTGTAGTGGTGTGCTTATACCCCACCTACGCCCAAAGTAAGGATGAGTACTGTAGAGAAGTGGCAGGTAGGGAAACTATGGGTATGCGATTATGGGCCTAGGCATGCAGGTGTTGGCTAGCAGATCTGTATTAGGACCACCCCATGGATGAAAGTAATATTCCGATGTGGGCATAGCAGACGCCCATCCCTCCCAACCCCTAAGAGCACATCCACTGGATAGTCCGTAAACCATTGGGGGAACACATTGGGACCATACCACTGAACTGTCCCCGATTACCAGGGACGTCCCTGATTACTACTCAGAATCTAACTCTGTCCCACCTAAACCCTCATAGAACTAGTAATATTAGGAGGAAAGGTGGTGGAATACACGTAATGAATAATTACAACATTTAAGAGTCATAAACAGCATGTACCTCAGACAATGTGTATGAATACATATGCTCTGGGTCTGTCAATGTTTCAGGTTAATAGCACCAAATTTCCAAATGTGTCCCTGATGTTGTTATGCAGTGTCCCTGATGCTGTTATGCAGTGTCCCTGATTCAGTGTTCATAATTCCCCATTTGTATGAGAGGTCTGATAGGGACAGAAAGCGCATATTCCGCTGACTACCTTAGAAAGATGATAGAATAATAGGTTAGGGTTACAACCTGTCCACCTTTGCGAGGGGCAGTCCCCTTTGGGCAGTTGTGTCCTGCAAAATAATTGAAAATATGGCAAATGTCCTGAGATTTTAGGACAAAGATCTTCCTATATTGTCTGTACTAGTTGCATAAAACAATTATTTTGTATCTGAAACACCTAAATGTTATAAGAAACAGAATAAGCAACTATAATGCTACAAGAATAAGCTTTTATTTAGGTAAAACAGTGAAGTTCTTTCCTTTGTACTGGCTGTGGGTATGTTTTGCCCTGCAAAATCTGATGTTTCTACATAAAAGTCCCACCTTTTGCAATTGAAAAGGTGGCAACCCTATAATAGGTATGCGGTAGCATGACTCAGCCGACGGATGTGGGTCCCAAAACCCAATTACTTGTCTGTATTGAAGAGTCTCGGTTCCCATGTATCAGCCAGATGGGTGCAGATTGTAAGAGGAACACACAAATAATATGAATAAATCACTGGACAGGCCACCGATTCCATACAGTCGAAAGGCATGCCGTCGCCTAATGGGCAGCCATTCACGATACTGTAAGCATGTAATCCGATGTAATAGGCATCACAAGCATAGCCGGCCTTAGGCATAGGCCAACTATGTGGCTGCCTAGGGCGCCGCTCTAGCAGGGGTGCTTTTCTAGTATTTATTTGATGTAGGAAGATCAGGATGGGGTCACCAGGTGGTGGTGGTGGGGGTGCCGTGGAGCCCTTTTGCCTAGGGCACTAGTTGACCTAAGGCCACTCCTGATCACAAGGTAATATTGTGGTCCTCGCTCCCACCCAGGGGTGTGAGTGTCAGATGAAAGCACCAATGTCAGTGCATTTGTAAGTGTGGGAGCCTGTTTGGCTACCAGTATGCGAGTATTGCACTGGTAAAGCAATGTAGATGCTAACCGAGTGTAAGAAGCTGTAACCAGAGGTTAGCATTGCTTAACACTGTGCAAACCCATGCACACCCGCTCACAACTGCTTTAATGGGCCTTACTCCCTCCGTATCCAATGGCCTTGTTCTGCCCTGCAACAAAATAAATGGCCTCTGCAAGGCTCGGAACCAGGACCCTGCACACACAGCTAATGTGATTTATCAATATGCCATGGCAGATATACAGACAACAGACAGTACCACAAACATATCATACAGCGCAGTATTTCAACAGTATAGGAATGTATCCCATCATGTAGATGTATATGTGAGTGTTTATGTCCAGCATATAGGTACATACATATATAGAGATGTATCAAGAACATACCATGTGGCAACAAAGCATTACAAACGTGAAATGTGAAACACCAGCGATGCCTGTATTATGTAGTGGTGTTGTCCTATGTAATCTCAGGACTCCCTCAGACAGACATATGTCATTCATACACGCAAACAGTTGTACATTGGCTGTATACATCAATCTGTGCATGTAATGTACATTAACACAACAGTACCTGTCCAATTATTATGTGTGAACAGTACTCTTGCAAGGTGCTGTGTGCAACATCATCATCATCATGATAAAGGTAAATGGGGTAACCATAGAGGGACCGGTAGTGTTGTGTGTACAATGGGGTCATCCTCATGATGTGTACCTGGACCATTTAGGAGTGATGTGCATACCAGGATCATGTGCCTGCGGGACAGGGGTGAGGATAACAGGAGTATGTTGTGATGCATATTACAAGGGTTACATGTGTCCAGTGGGCATGTGTGTGAAATGGACAGCTATGTATAGGGCAGATGTTGTCCTAGCAGCTGAATGGCCTTATGTTTATGTAGGGTGAGGGTCGGATGTGGGGGAAGGAGAGTAGGTATGGCCATGGAGTATAGGTAGGGTAGGATCACAGACAAGACAGCATACAGGGTTGGTATATGACACATGTGAGGGGATACACCTCGGACAGGGATGGGTGTTCGGCATTCACAAGCCCATGGGAACAGTGGGACGGAGGTCCCCAGCCATGGGCAGCTGCCACTGCACCCAAACAGCTGCAGAGGAGGCAGTGCTGGGGGCTGTCCAGAAGGGGCAGTATCACCCTGTAAATGTGACACTCCATCCTTGAGCTTGCGTATCTGGCTTCAGAACCCCATAGTGATCCCCCAACGCAACACGTCCGGGACCGCATGACAGCAGACATGTTCCTGTCTGGTCCTGCTCCCAGGGGAAAATGCCCCATCCTCAGTGGTGGTACCACCAGAAGGTGGTGCAGAGCCAACAGAGGTTGAGGTCCAAGACTAGGCCCCAGATGTGCTGGTGCCCGGTGCCATGGTCAGCTGAAGTGGGACAGGAGGTTCTGCCGGGACCTCCCAACCCATACAGCCTATGGTGTTGCAGTTTAAATCCACATATGGCTTAGTGATAGACAACAGCATTCAGAATTACCTAGAACAGTATGCATAGATATCACCATCAACCCAACACAACAGATGGTATACATTTGCAGAGGGAGCACAACACATGCATATATACTGCATGACGTCTGTACAATGTGTAGTAGATGTGTGACCGCAGCTATGAACAGCTGCCCATTATTGGCTTGTCACTGGGAACCCCAGACAGTGTCTGTCATACCACTGTTTCATGTGACATATGTCCAGTCAAGGATGCTATGGCAGTAACACATCCCTATCATCATGTACTGTCTGCAATCCTCACACTATGCTCCTGCTGTGCACAGAAGTGTGTTCAGTGTGTATCACAGGACACAAATGGTTTCACACACTGACCAGTTCACAGATGGCCCTACAGATGGGAGTCCCTCATGAACAGAATACTGTCATGTCTGTATTAAAACATGCAGAATAGCCATTACCACACACATGTTAAACAGGCAGTAGTCTCAATGCAGCATAGCTACACTTACATGCTGTAGTCATGTGTGGCACATCACCCTCCTGCCTTTAGGCTATTTCCCACTGTGTATGATGTTTGAGGTACATCCAGATATCATCTGTGATGCCGTTTCAGAATACCACATCCAGGTACCACTCACAGCGACTGTCATGGCCAAATACCAAATTGATTTTCCTAGATAGTGTACTGTGTTTAACATGTGAATGGCTATGGGAACACCATCACAGCTGTTCCACATGCAGTCAGCTAGAGGAGGACTGCAATAGGTGCAGAGGCCATCACCTGATCATGTCCATCACTTACAATACACATGCTGCTGCTGAGCAGGTGTACACCTCCACATCCACCAGAGAGTGTGTGGGTGGGACAGGCAAAGTACACCAGAGAAGGGCTTGGAGACTAAACCCTAAGCATCGTCTGCCACATGCCTAACAGTACAGGGGTCAAACCCCTGACTGACTAGTCATTACTATTACATGTGAATGATGTTACTACATGTGCCACAAAGCCGAAATGTTGCTGTGCTGTAAGAACATATATGTATGTAGGTGAGAGACATGTGCAACAGAGATATAGTAGACATACATTAGGTGTAGCACACATGGCTGTCCATGTGAACAGATGCCGTTGTCACCATAACCACACTCTCTAATGGATTTGCATTGACACTCTTTGCCAGGGCCACAAATACACAACCTAACTACTTAGTTTGCCACACTGCAGTAATGCACAAGACTACATGCACCACAGGGGATATCTGGAAGTTCTATGAGCTAGGGCATGTGAAAGTGTTTGACAACTGTTCGTATGCCAGCGAGGGTTATACTGGGAGTGACTGTGGTTGGGAGCATCATAACCCACATGCAGACACAAGGTGCCAGTACATGACATGCATGTATGCATTGCTTCATGGGTGTGTAGTGGTTGGCTGTGCAAGATGGCTGTACAAGGCTGGGTGAGGGGTAATCCCTGGCATCGCATCACCTGACCATAGTGTGCAGTGTGGTACAGGGGTGTAGTGTCTGCAATGTCCCACACAAATGGGTACTGCATGATCTGCCCTGACATCCTGGTTACCAATGTGTATGGCCATAGCTTTGCAATGCATGCCATGTCTGTGTTTGGTAGTCCTTCACATGGACATTGCTTGGGATGTGCATGTCCCACAATACTGTACAGTGACATGTACAGGTGTACCTGGTTTGGCAGGCACATGTTGTGTACACAGACTGTTATCCCCCGATATGCCAGTACTGGCCTGGTGTGGCAAAACCTAATTATAGTGAGCAGGCTGACCCTGCACCTGCATTGATAGTATAATACAGGTATTCCCTGGTGTCAGTGGCATTGGTCCATACACGGCACATGTGTATGGCATTGTATGGCCTCTGTGGATCACATTTGATGGCACCACATATGTTGCAGGCATCCAGTGGGGAACATAGTGAAGGCACATTGTCCACAAATATGTGCCTATTGTACCGCTGTACAGGGTGCCATGTCCTCTGCAGCCCATTACATTCACACCATGCCTACTATCTGTCATCAATGTGCATGGTACTAGCAACATAGTGGGATATCCTAGGCAAGTGTGTTTGTGTACGGCACATGGGTGCAGGACATATACCGGGTACTAGTAGGGTTGCATACTTTGTTCACCAGACCTTTTGCCAGATGTAGGGGTATGGCTTGCCAACACAGGCCCATGGCTGACTGTTAGCTGTACTCCTCGTGAGGAGGCCAATGTGTCATAAGACAGACACCATATAGGAAAACCACAAAATCCACTCCCCAACATGTCCAGTGGTTAGACACTCACAGCCACCTCTACACAGGCTCTGACAGCCAAACACACACACTTGCCATGTCCTGTATTCGAACCCCTACCTACCATATCACACTGCAGCAATACGCTTTTAGGGCATGCGCTATGGTGAATACTGGGTTACAGCACTCCTACAGGTGTATTCCTAGGTGGGTGACAACAGCGGGATTGACAAAGGTGGTCATGTGATTTGTACAGAGAGTGCATACTCTACAAAGCACTGTAATTGTCTCACACAGGCAGACACACACACACACACACACACACACACAGTTGGCAAGTCTGGGATTAGAACACTGACCTAACTACTTTATCACACTACAGCATTACGCAGTTACAGAATGCGCTACCAAGATACTGGGTCACAGCATTCCCAGAGGTGTATTTCTAGGTGGGTGACATCATCAGCCTTGCCAAAGGTGGGTACAGGAATTGTATGGAGTGTGAGCAGTCTAAAAGCATTATTCAATCCTCAGGCTGATGAAGACAAACACACACACACACACACACACACACACACACACACACACACACACACACACACACACACACACACACACACTCACACACACACTTGGCAAGTCTGGGATTAGAACATCGACCTAACTATTTCATCACACTACAGCATTACGCAGTTAGAGAACACGCTACCGAGATTACTGGGTGGTTCTGCAGAGTGGTCCTAGCAGCAGGGAACTCAGAAAAGTGACTACTTTCTGGATTTAAGTATCTTTGCTTTTTTTTCACTTGGAATAGCTTCTGTAGCTTACCCTGAACTAGCTTGAACTGTTTTTTAACTGTTTGCTGCATTATTTTAAAATCTGCACTTAAGTTACATTTTAGTCGAATTTGATCGAAAGCTTGTTTGTTTGTTTGTTTAATTTAACTGTGGACACTGCCCACTAAAGTGTGCTAGCCTGTGTAACTAATTTATCACTGTTTCTGCATTTTCTGTGTGTTTCTACCAAAAAAACAAAAAAATAATCCTTGTTTTCCCACCTCTCCTCGACTAGTTTAGACCAGTTTACAGTCATTGCTGTATTCTTGTCTGTGGTGTAGTTCCTGTGTTGTCCATTACCTTACTTGGATAGAGGGAAGTTTCTTTGCTCACCAGTGGGAGTGGGGAGCCTTGAGCAGCCTACCTGTCCCTGTAGGAAGTGACCTCAGCACAAGAAGCTGTAGTAATTGGTTGTTTTGGACCATTTCTAGCTCTTTTGTAGTTCACTGTTTAAAATCCGCCTCTGGGCGTTTTTTTCTGGCTATACTGCTCAGACAAGCTCCTTGTGGTTCTGCAGAGTGGTCCTAGCAGCAGGGAACTCAGAAAAGCGACTACTTTCTGGATTTAAGTATCTTTGCTTTTTTTCACTTGGAATAGCTTCTGTAGCTTACCCTGAACTAGCTTGAACTGTTTTTTAACTGTTTGCTGCATTATTTTAAAATCTGCACTTAAGTTACATTTTAGTCGAATTTGATCGAAAGTTTGTTTGTTTGTTTGTTGGTTTGTTTAATTTAACTGTGGAGGCTGCCCACTAAAGTGTGCTAGCCTGTGTAACTAATTTATCACTGTTTCTGCATTTTCTGTGTGTTTCTACCAAAAAAACAAAAAAACAAAAAAATAATCCTTGTTTTCCCGCCTCTCCTCGACTAGTTTAGACCAGTTTACAGGCATTGCTGTATTCTGGGATGTGGTGTAGTTTCTGTGTTGTCCATTACCTTACTTGGATAGAGGGAAGTTTCTTTGCTCACCAGTGGGAGTGGGGAGCCTTGAGCAGCCTACCTGTCCCTGTAGGAAGTGACCTCAGCACGAGAAGCTGTAGTAATTGGTTGTTTGGGACCATTTCTAGCTTTTTTGTAGTTCACCGTTTAAAATCTGCCTCTGGGCGTTTTTTTCTGGCTATACTGCTCAGACAAGCTCCTTGTGGTTCTGCAGAGTGGTCCTAGCAGGGAACTCAGAAAAGCGACTACTTTCTGGATTTAAGTATCTTTGCTTTTTTTCACTTGGAATAGCTTCTGTAGCTTACCCTGAACTAGCTTGAACTGTTTTTTAACTGTTTGCTGCATTATTTTAAAATCTGCACTTAAGTTACATTTTAGTCGAATTTGATCGAAAGTTTGTTTGTTTGTTTGTTGGTTTGTTTAATTTAACTGTGGAGGCTGCCCACTAAAGTGTGCTAGTCTGTGTAACTAATTTATCACTGTTTCTGCATTTTCTGTGTGTTTCTACCAAAAACAAAAAACAAACATAATCCTTGTTTTCCCGCCTCTCCTCGACTAGTTTAGACCAGTTTACAGGCATTGCTGTATTCTGGGCTGTGGTGTAGTTCCTGTGTTGTCCATTACCTTACTTGGATAGAGGGAAGTTTCTTTGCTCACCAGTGGGAGTGGGGAGCCTTGAGCAGCCTACCTGTCCCTGTAGGAAGTGACCTCAGCACAAGAAGCTGTAGTAATTGGTTGTTTTGGACCATTTCTAGCTCTTTTGTAGTTCACTGTTTAAAATCCGCCTCTGGGCGTTTTTTTCTGGCTATACTGCTCAGACAAGCTCCTCGTGGTTCTGCAGAGTGGTCCTAGCAGTAGGGAACTCAGAAAAGCGACTACTTTCTGGATTTAAGTATCTTTGCTTTTTTTCACTTGGAATAGCTTCTGTAGCTTACCCTGAACTAGCTTGAACTGTTTTTTAACTGTTTGCTGCATTATTTTAAAATCTGCACTTAAGTTACATTTTAGTCGAATTTGATCGAAAGTTTGTTTGTTTGTTTGTTTAATTTAACTGTGGAGGCTGCCCACTAAAGTGTGCTAGCCTGTGTAACTAATTTATCACTGTTTCTGCATTTTCTGTGTATTTCTACCAAAAAAACAAAAAAACAAAAAAATAATACTTGTTTTCCCGCCTCTCCTCAACTAGTTTAGACCAGTTTACAGGCATTGCTGTATTCTGGGCTGTGGTGTAGTTCCTGTGTTGTCCATTACCTTACTTGGATAGAAGGAATTTCTTTGCTCACCAGTGGGAGTGGGGAGCCTTGAGCAGCCTACCTGTCCCTGTAGGAAGTAACCTCAGCACAAGAAGCTGTAGTAATTGGTTGTTTTGGACCATTTCTAGCTCTTTTGTAGTTCACTGTTTAAAATCCGCATTTGCACGGCTTTGCGCGGTTGTGCGCATAGCTAAACAAGGTTAAACTTTTTGTGGCTCCGCCAAGTCTGCTCTTCAAATTTTCCCTTAAGGAAGCTCTACTCTTAGTATAACCAGACTACTCACTATATTATAAACCTAGCACTTGTTCTCAATACTTCTCTACTAAGTAAGCACTCTCATACTAAGTAAAGCACTACATCTACTTACCACCCCTGTGAATATCCACTTCCCTTAAAGGTACAGCACTCCCTTATACTATTCTAGCATGTCGAGTGGTAGATTACTGGCGTCATCTCCAATTCAGCTGGTCAATCTGGGTATCTTGAGACAATGCTACAATTGTCTCATGTACACAGACAACCCTCTCCTCCTCCCAACAAACACAAATACATGTGAGAGATGCAACTATATAGCCAAACTGGAGGCTGAACTCTCTCAACTCGGGGCTGGCATGACCAGACAGGAGGAGATGGCAACCACACACACAACAATCCCAGTCCCACATAGACCTACCACAACTGCAAACCAAACACATAAAAACACAAAGACATACTCGGAGGCTCTAATAAAAAACTTACTAAAACAACAGAGGCTCCCAAAGCAGACATCCAAAAATCCACCACCTCAAAACAAAACACATGCAACACATACTTCAATAAATCAGTGTGTCAATCAATCACAGCCCTTAAGGCCAAACACCTTGCCTGATACACTAGTAATAGGTGACTCTATAGTCAGACACACTGATGTCCCGCTGACCAGGCTGACCAAGGAGAAGGTAACTGTGAGCTGTCTATCGGGAGCTAGGATCCGCCACATAACACATGCACTCAAGTCACTCCAAAGCAAGTACAAATATGACTCCGTCATTGTCCATGCTGGTGTGAATGACCTGAGACGTACCTCCCTGGACTACATGAAAAGAGACATAGAGGAGCTCTCCGATTATGTAGCCCAGGCTGGTATGACCCTGACCCTGAGCAGCATCTTGCCCTCACCAAGAATGATACCACAATACAAAGACAAGATGATCAGCTTTAACAATTGGCTCAAGTACTGGTGTCATTCTAAGGGGATCCAATGTCTGTCTGCCTGGGATGACATGTTGGACAAGCCACGCTGCTTCAAGGGATGGCTTACACCTGTCACCACTGGGCTTCGGATATTGGCTAAGGCTCTTGCCAACCCCATAGTGCCTTTTTAGGCAAGGCTCAAAGACAAACCCACCTCCTTAGAAAACAAAATGGAAAAAACTAAGGGTAATGCTGCTCAACGCCAGAAGTCTAAATCTCAAGATGCAGGCACTTGATGCACTCCTCAGCATGGAGAACATCAATGTCTGTGCAGTAACTGAAACCTGGTTCAAGGCTCATGAGAGCACCCCAGCGCTACCAGGCTATACCTCGTATCATGCTTTTCGACCCCAAAACCCGGGCCGAACCACAAAGGGAGGGGGAGTGTCCATATTCATCAAGGACACCCACACCTCCAGGTTAGTAGCAACACATGAAGCATCAGAGAACATACAGGTGCAACTAACCATAGGCAAAACTGCTATACAACTGGTAGCATGTTGCAGACCACCCTCCCAATCTCAAGAACCCCACTCAGCCTTCCTGAAGACATTGCAGGATATGAATGTATCACAAAATACCATCATACTGGGAGACTTCAACTACCCAAACATAGATTGGGTACATTATTCTAGCCCTAATACCCTAGCCCAAAGGTTCCTGGAATTCATAAATTCAAATGCACTGGAACAACTAGTCACCTCTCCCACTAGGGGAGATAATATACTAGACCTGATCATCACAAACATGGGGACAAAATGCTCCACACCAGAAGTATACCCCTCACTAGTGAGATCTGACCACAAACTAATCACCCTGGATATACATATCCCACCTCCACCCCAGCACAAAAGACCACAGTGAAAAACTTCTCAAAAGCAGACTTCACTCTTCTTAAGACTGAGATGGTATCCTTTAAGCCCACTGTGCCAGTGGATACCACATCCCACGATGCCGAATCCTTCACAAATGCTTTCTATGGACATCTCCAATAATGCATGGATCATGCAATCCCAAACAAATCCAAGTCCCTCTCCACCAAAGGTAAGTGTCCTGTCTGGTGGACCTCAGCCATAAACAAATTGTATAACAAAAGAAGGAAGCTACTGCACGTCAGAGCAAAATCCCATGAAGGGAAGACATCTCTGATCAACATTAGCAGAAAACTACGTTCTCTCATAAAAACATCCAAGGCCAACTTTGAGAGAAAAATCGCTAAGGACACTAAAGATAACCACAAAGCCTTCTTCAGCTATGCTAGAAACCTGGGCGGAAACCCTCAGATATGCTCAGAGTTGGTTCACAACAACAAAAAATACACTGAACCCACAGATATTGCCAACATTCTGGCTGACATCTTCAGTGCAAATTTCTCCCCTCCTTCACCCCCAAAAGAAGAAATACTTATCCCAGCTGAATGTAATCTCCCTGTCATCTCAGATGTCCAAGTGAGAACTGCCCTAAACAAAGCAAAAAACACAGCATCAATGGGACCTGACAGTATCCCGGGTTGCGTGTTACGTGAACTCCAAGAGGAGCTAAACCCACACATAAAAATGTTATTTAACCTTAGCCTTACTTCGGGATATGTACCTGAACACTGGCGTACAGCAACAGTGGTCTCACTCCACAAGGGGGGGTGCCTCTACAGACCCTGGAAACTACCGCCCCATAAGCTTAACCAGCCTGGTCTGCAAAGCTATGGAAAGAATCATTATGGAACTCATAAACAGAGACATAGGTGACCTACAGACACTTGACCCCACCCAGTTCGGCTTTGTAAAGGGCAGATCCTGCCTTTTAAACCTGGTTGACTTTTTCAAAACAGTCACTAGAGCCATTGATGAGGGCAAAGCAGTCCATACAGCATACCTGGACTTGGCTAAGGCCTTCGACACAATACCCCACTCAGGCATCATAGATAAGCTCAACAGCTTAAAAGTAAACCCTTATGTCACTAGATGTGTTGCAAACTGGCTAAAGGACAGAACCCATAAAGTTAAAATCGCTGGAGCAATGTCAGACTCAAAGCCAGTCACAAGTGGTGTCCCACAGGGATCTGTCCTGGGGCCCCTCTTGTTCGGCATTTATTTCTCAGATGTTAAAGCAAACATGGGAGGGCTGTGGCTGACAAAGTTCGCAGATGACTGCAAACTAGGCGCCATAGTCGATACACCAGCAGACACACACATCCTACAAAAAGGCCTCACAGAAATGGACAACTGGTGCCGGAGTCACGGCCTTAAACTAAATGCCAAAAAATGTATAGTCATCCCCTTTGGGAAAAACAAAGTACCCACAAATTATCACATAGACAGCAACCCACTGAGTACGGAAAAAGTAATCAGAGACCTAGGGACCCAAGTCGACAGCAACCTCTCATTTGACACCCATATTGCCAAAGTGGTTAGAAAAACATTCTACCTTGCACACCTCATCATGAAGGGATTCACATCCAGATCCAAGGATGACATTGTACCCCTATATTCCTCCCTCATCAGACCCATGATTGAGTACAATGCCCCATTTGGTATGTACCTCACCCGACATTTGCAACAGCTGGAGAGACCACAAAAGTACCTCACCAAGAGGATCAAGGGTCTCCAACATATGTCTTATTCTGCCAGACTAAAGAAACTTCAGCTCTATTCAGTAGCATACCGCCTGCTCAGAGGTGATCTCTGCCTGACGTACAAGGCTATGTCCAATCAGGATCTGATGGACATGCTCCACCTCAAAAAATCTAAATCCATCAGGACCACAAGAGCTAAAGACTTAAACCTCGGCACAAGTATGAATAGGACATGCTGGAAGGATAGATTCATAACCCAGAGGCTTCCCATGCTTTGGAACAAGATCCCAGTTTGTATTAGGCAGAGCCCCTCACTGACTCTCTTCAAGAGAAATCTTGATGAGTGGATGGGAGATCGTAAGTTTACCCCAGGGGTCACATCTGTATCACTGCTAGACAGGGGCACAGTAAACTAATTCCATTATATAAGGGGACCTTCATTGTGTCACTACTAGACAGAGGCACAGTATTCTAAATTTATTCTGTACATTTTTGTACCATTTCATGGGGTGGCAAAAGCCACATCACTATGGCTAGGCTTACAAATACCCCAGGGCAGATAGCCTAGTACTATACTATGAAACTATGAAACTATGAAACAGCATTCCCAGAGGTGTATTTCTAGGTGGGTGACATCATCAGCCTTGCCAAAGGTGGGTATAAGAATTGTATGGAGCATGAGCAGTCTAAAAGCATTATTCAGTCCTCAGGCAGACAGAGACAAACACACACACACTTGGCAAGTCTGGGATTAGAACACCGACCTAACTATTTCATCACACTACAGCATTACGCAGTTAGGGAACACGCTACCGAGATTACTGGGTCACAGCATTCCCAGAGGTGAATTTTTAGGTGGGTGACATCATCAGCCTTGCCAAAGGTGGGTATAGGAATTGTATGGAGTGTGAGCAGTCTAAAAGCATTTTTCAGCCCTCAGGCAGATGGAGACAAACACACACACACACACACACTTGGCAAGTCTGGGATTAGAACACCGACCTAACTACTTTATCACACTACAGCATTATGCAGTTACAGAATGCGCTACCAAGATTACTGGGTCACAGCACTCCCAGAGGTGTATTTCTAGGTGGGTGACATCATCAGCCTTGTCAAAGGTGGGTATAGGTATTGTATGGAGTGTGAGCAGTCTAAAAGCATTATTCTGTCCTCAGGCAGATGGACACACACACACACACACACACACACACACACACACACACACACACACACACACACACACACACATACACACACACACACACACACACACACGCTAGTGGTGGGAACAGAACACCTACCTATCTACAGATCACTATTACAATACTACATAGTTACAAGTCACACCACAGAGACTACACATTTCAAGACTGTCATTATGACCTTCTAGGAATGCGGACATCAACAGGGATGCTGGCAGTTAAGATGTACATACCTGTGAACCTGTGTGTTTAAAGCAGGAATCCATCCTGAACTGGAGTATGCCCATCTGTGGAATGGACGACTACTATCACTATACAGGGTTACAATGGCCATGCCCATACACATAGAGGCACATAACCGACACAAGGTGTCACTGGGCATGCTAACACACTTAGTAGCACAGGGCTGTTTGGAATGCACTATGTGTCCATCTACACAAGGTTATACTGGGCATGCTCATACGCTTAGTAGTACAGGGCTGTTTGGGATGCACTCTGATTCTAAACACGGAAGGTCACAGTGGCCATGCTATTATAGTTACATGTAAAGAACACATTGTAATGGACTCCAGTGTTAGTAGTTGTCATTGTTAGCAGGAATGCTGCACTACATATATCTGACACCGGTCTTATACACAACTTCTGCTGCTGTCCGTCACCTTAGATGTACCATTCTATACCAAGCAGAATGCTACCACTCACAGTGATGTCTTGCTAGGAGTGGCAACTGCTTGACCAACACAATGAGCCAATGTCCTGCTGTAATTACAAGGTTGTCCAGTGTTTGTCATTCTGGGATGACATGACTGAATGTAGACAGACCTTTGTCACATATCACATGCATCCATGTTTCAAGGGAGTGGGAATAATACCTAGGTCGCATTCGCCCATATAGTGCCATTCCAAGGCAAATGTCCTAAACACAGGATAACACCCTGACACCTAGAGGACAACTGCATTGTATGCTTATACTAACCAGTGCTAGATGTGTAGCATCCGTAATCACAGCTGCTCACTGTAGATCCAACAATGGGGAATACTGACATCTGTGCAGTGAGGAACACCTGGCTGAAGGGTCTGTAGTGCACAATAGCACTACCACCATATACCTCAGAACCAGATATGTGGGCCATAAAACAGGTACGGACCGCTCCAGGTGGTGGTGTCCTCACATACATAAAGGCCACTCACATATACTGACCAGTACTCCCACAAAAGGCATCACAGATGAGTCAGGTGCAGGACACAGTGTCAAAAGCTGCATTCTAGGATGTAACCCTTAGACACCACCATGCCCCCGGACCACCAACACACATCCATACATGTGATAGGACATATAATAGTATACCACCATGTGACCCTTGACCAGTGGACTGTACCAAGCTCTACATCAACTGTGCAGAGTACCCATGTACTGACACAGTTGCATCATGTGTTATGCAATGCAATGATACCACTGTCTGTAACCATGTCAGCTGTACACATACCAGGGGCCCTCGGTTATTTACAGCATTAACAGATGACTGTTGCTGTACACCAGTAAACACCCTCATATTTGGATATGACATACATGTACCTGCCCTGGATATGTACATGCCACACACATACAACATATATGTAAATAACATAGCTGTTGTTGTCCTTTGTGCAGACAGGTGGCTACAGCCATTACACACATGAACATGGAGTGTAGGTCCATAGCTGCTGAATGCTAACAGTACATAAGATGTGATATCAATGTTGACAGAGGTAACATTCCCTCTGTACTGGTCACCCATTACACCTATCATATCATACAACAGTCCACGTGTCATGTATGTCATTACACATGTCCACCAATTGCAATGCCTACAAACATGCCCAAATGACAGGATTGTAGGACCTAGACACATGTACATGTAGTGGTGTGCATTCAGATACCATGCGTGTTCAGTTGCTGATGTATGCAGGTGACATGTGTCTTAGTACATCATGCAGTTGCAATGCAGCCTCAGCATTGCCAACTGTATATGGTGATATGCTGAAAGTACGGAAAGATGTACCTCAGGTATGGACAGACAAGTGGTCGGGCATCTTTGCAGATGGATGTTTGCTGAGGACAGCTCACAGGTGTGTCACAAGCGGTCCTACAATAACCTGTGTAACTGCTAAGCTATGGTTTTGTTAATTGAAGGGGAACACACACAACATAGACAGAGAAGGTAAATCACTTGACATCTGTAACAGTTAAGACCTCCCGTGTGCATATATCAGCACAGTTGCCAAAGGAAATGTCAGTACACTTTGTTTCACATGCAATACTGCTGTAAGTCTGTCATACATATCATGAGATAGGCAGGTGTTTGATTCACAGTACTGGCATGTGTGGTTGCGTGTGTGTCCATATATGTCACGTATGGTGGGGAATACATCTCAATTGTTACTCACTCTCCTGTACACTGTTGTAGACATCTGTACAGACTGCAATGTAGAAAGCAAGACATAGGCAGGGCTGTGTATCTCACACATGTGAGGTATCTGTATGTTCGTGACATAGGTGTATTCAGTAGTGAATGCCACAGTGTGTGTGTGTGTGTGTGTGTGTGTGTGTGTGTGTGTGTGTGTGTGTGTGTGTATATGTATGTATAGCTATCTGGTCCCTGGAGTGAGGATGTATGTTACCATAGTGAACTGATAAGATCCCTCCCCCCATCCAGGCGATGCAATCTACTATCCGTGTTGATGTCCTCGATCTTAGGCCATACTGACTACCTGTACATGTGTAATCTCTGTGGCACATCATGTAGGTGCACAGTACTGTAATGATGATTTGCACATAGGCAGGGGTCCTCACCTCAACACTAGCAACTGTGTGTGAGTGTGTGTTACTGTGTTGGTGAATCCGTGAGTGTGTGGGTGTGTTACTGTGTCTCTGAATACATGTGTGTGAATACCTGAGTGTGTGGGTGCAGTTGTGTGTTCGCATCCTGTCATGGGAACGTGTATTACTGCTTCCCAATGAGGTATCACACTTCCCACTGGCCTCTACCCTTGTCATCAGCTAGACTGCTCTCTTACCTCACCACTCCATGTAACTGTACCTGTGATGTCACCCAGCATGGATGTCACGTCTGTAGCCACAGTAGCTTAATACACAGCTATCATGCTCTTGGATCAGTAGATGTGTTAGGAAAGTGGGACTTTCTAACTGTGATGTGGAAGCTACAAGGTTTATGCTGGTATTTTCATACATACCTGTGAGTAGTCCACATTTACATATGGGACACTAACTGCAAACACTGACATCCACTGGCACATGCAATTAGACCTGAAGGAGGAAAGTAGAACATCATGACCAACATGCAGTTACTGTTGCTACACAAGACACATACTGTTAACAGTACAAAATGCATTGTAAACCTGTACTACATGGTATGTCTGCTGCCTGTCAACAGTACACAACAATTGTAATCTACACTTATCTTCCTAGTCTGTTCACCCTCTGCATCAGACCATATGAGCATGTCCCTGCACTGACGGTGTGGATGACAGGGATGCGGCACAGGCATCATCATATGCACAGTGTGATAATGTTTGCCAGAGGCCTAGGCTGCACCATTGGATGACATCATGTGTGTGGGTTAGGGCCTTTGATCTAATTGGGCATGTGTGGATGTTATGCATGTGTGTGTTGCGGTGCCCTACATATGTTTCTGGTGTGTGCATGTATGTAAGCACACAGTTTTTGCATGTGTCTGACCTACACAAGGGTATTATTGACAGCTGCGGTCTGTACAAGCCAGGTTTTACAGTTCACGGTGTCCGGCCATGGCCACGTGACCTGTGCCTGCCAGGGGTTGCACGGGCACTACCAGGCAGAGGTGCAGATTGGGTACTGTCTGATGACACATGTCCACTGGAAGCATGTCCCTGTTGGGACCATCCAGGGCCACATGTACGTGGCCGGCTGTGTCGTGGTGTGGACAGCACAGCACCAGCTGCACTGCTGCTGCTACCACCACTATGGGAGCAGACATGTGAGGTAACTCATTCACATAGACCTGAAACAGGTGATGTAGCAGGCCTACATCCATGTTCCCAATGCCTCACTTCTACCAGATGTTCCAACACAGACAGCTCATGCTAGCGGATTGTCATGCCACGGTCAAAGACTCCAACCATGTCTCCCAATTGTCTATCCAAAGCTTCAGCATTCTGCTGTTGAGCATTTACCATTGCCTGGATGTTGTTGTATAAAGAATGGACAGCAGCCATCTGAAGCCTCTGATCTTCTCTGTTGTGCATCACCAGTCAGTTGGCTGACACCATGGTGTGCAGGTACACCTTCCATAGCCTCCACACATTCCTGTTCCAAGCTACCACATGCCAACTGTCCTTCCTCTATGGCCACTGGTGATGGGGTATGTGTAGGCATGAAAACTGTGTGTGGGGATGATGGGGATATAGGTGGAATGGCAACAAATGGCACAGATTCAGCCCCTGACAACCCTGCCTGTGCCTGAATCATACGTTCATCATCACTGCTAGAGTCTGTGAGGACACTAGCATCAGATGGACTGCAGGAGGGGAATGCACCTACATCACCTGTGAGGGGCAGACAAGAACTGTACATTACAATCTCTACAATAGACACACACACACAGACACACTGCTACCCACCACATCCAAACAAACCATCCTAGACCCCCCATGTGGGTGGCTGCACCCCTACACCCCCCTACTTTAATATTCTACCTCCAAGATCGCACAGACAGATGCACAAAGCAAACCCACACCCATACATTACAGTCCCCCAGGAACACACACCACACTCAGAACACACACTTACACACACTACAGCCCTCAGAAACACACTTACACACAGTAACCTACCTGAACTGCAACACCAGAAGCACTAAATAAATGTCCCTTAACATCGGGATTTTAAAACTCGTACTTCTGGTGTTTCGGTGCTGTGGTCTTTCGGTTTTTAAGCCTCGTGATTACGCGTGTCGGTATGTCAAGCATTCGGTATTTGGTAGGTATCCCATTTATATGTACCTCCATGGTTGTGTAGATGTTGTTAACCTATTTATATATCTACATATATATGTATATCCCTATATATCGACATATAACCCTCTCTCTCCCTCTCTCTATATATGTTGATTTATATATATATATATATATATATATATATATATATATATATATATATATATATATATAGCATACACCTTTCATTGGGTACATGGCGGTTTGTCCTATTTCCACACATTCCTCCCTTTTGTGTTTTAACCTGTCAGAATAAACAACTGCTGTTGGTACATCACAGGTAGCTTAGTTGTAGGTTATTGTGAAGACTGAGTACATGGTTGCATGTTCTAATCCTGGCAGTGGTCATTTTACCTCTCAGAGCAGGCACTGGTAGTGCAAGGGTGATTAACGCACATTTCAGCGGTTGTGTGTTCCAAATGTGTATTATTCTGTGGAATACTACTTATATATGCAAGCTGTGGTTAAGGTATACTATGTAACATGTAAATCATCTCTGATTTTATTGGGATTTGAACCAGGACTGCACAGATATTATGCAAATGCTGTAACCATTACACTATTGACATTAACGTTCCTTCTGCCTATTTCTTATGTCCATGAATCCTGTTTGTAAGCTTATCTACACAACAGGAGGAGCCACCCACACCCAGTGAGCTTCTTGAAATACCGACATAACACATGAATTGAGAGACTATACATTAATATCCTAACTACATTTGGCATAGCCCCTCACTGACACACTTCAGGGGAAACCTTGATGTGTGGCTGGCGAACAGTATATACACCCCTGGGATCATGTGTCCCAGAAACATACAGCCAGGGTGTGGGGGAGCCACTCAAGCTTATAGCTGCAAGACCTGTTGGGGAAATTGAATACTGCTGGGTTGTCATGTTAACATGCCCTTTTGAGATCACTATGTGCCCCATCATCCTACAGCACCCCAGTCTTCAACAGCTTCCAGCAACTCTGCCTGGAATCACCTCATTGGCTATGCTTGACAGAGGCTCAGTTACTTCATCAATGGTGCAAGTAAAGCCACCACACTGTAGCTATGCTTCTAAATGCCCTTGGGCAGATAGCCTTCTACCTGTCTGTGAACCTCTACAGTGCAGGCCATCTCCAACATCATATGTGATTATACAGAGTTTTCTGATCACACTATACAGTATAAAATCACCATGTAGTCAGACAACAGTTAAGTACAGCAGTAGCATACAGATTACTGATACATAATCACTCCAAAAGCCTATCTTGGAACCTAGTGGACGTGTATTGGTTTCAGGCTTTGTATTGCTTACCTGTAGGTTACCTACAGGAAAGATGGGACACAAGCACAGATGGGAAACATGCCTGCAACAATGCCATACCAACTTGCATGTGTCAGCCTAAGGCTTTGGAATGCTGGGCAAGGCTATTGTCGCCCCCATGGTGCCATTTTTAGGCAGGTCTCAGAGGTGAATCTCACCTCCATGAAGTGCACAATAGCAGAATCAATGAGGGTTAGGCTACTCAACACCAGGGGTAGTACTCACAACATGCACACACTCACAGCACCCCTCAGTATGGACAACATCTCCATCTGTTCTGTGACTGGGACCTGTATAAGGCTCCTGTGAGCACATCAGCACTACCAGACTACATCCCATAACACACATTTCAGCCACTGAACATGGACTGGCACAAACATGGAGGGGGTGTAGCCATATTCATTGGGGATACCTACACCTCCAAGTTAGTGGGGCAGCATGATACCTCTGTGATCCTCCATGTGCAGTTAATATCAGCCACGATTGCAGTGCAAACTGTGAGCTGCTACAGATAACCCTCCATGACCCAGGAGCACGACTACAACTATCTGGAGACAGTGGTAAACATGACAGTCCTACCAGACACCCTGTTATTGGTCAATGTCAGCTACCCTACACTTAACTGGATAACCTACTCGAGTATTCACTTCCAGGCCCAGAACTTCCTGGAATTTATCACCTCATAAGGCCTGTATCAGTTGGTAGATGGACTAACAAGAGGTGAAAACATACTAGAAGTGGTAATCACTGACGTGCAACTGGTGCACTACAGCAGAGGTAAACCGGTCACTGTTTAGATCTGACCATGAACTATGCACTGATGATTTCCACTCCCAACCATCTCCCCAACCCAAGGAACACACAGTGGATACCTTTCCTACAGCTAAATTCACAGTACTAATGACAGAGGTGGGAGGGTTCACAGCCCCCATGCTCAGGGATGACACTGCTCAAGTTACAGACAGAATTACAAATGCACTCTATAAGCACCTACAAAGATGTATGGGTCGTGCCATCAATGGTAAACCAGGATTCGCTTCTCCTACACAAGGACACCAGTCTGCTGAACCCCTGCATTATACAGGCTATACAACAGAAATAGGATAGTAGTCCAGAACAACAGCAAATCCCAAGACATGCAGACGTCCGTGACCAGTATTAGCAAGATACTTATGTTACTCATGTAATCATCCAAGGCTGACATCCACAGGTAAATAGGCATGGATTCAGAATATGACCACAAAGGCTTCTTTGGCTATGTCAAGGAGGTAAGCAGTAAAACACAGATTTGCACTGTGCTGGTGTAATATTGCAATGAATATACTGACCCTACTGATATCACCAACACACTTGATGATACATTCAGAGCAAGCTTCACCCCCTACAGGGCCCACAACAATACCCAAAATGTACAGTATCCCAGACATCTGAGACATACTGGTGGTAATGGCCCTTTCAAACGGCATGACAGAGTGTCAATGGAGGCAGATGGTGTCCCAGACTGCATCCTGCAGACACTACAAGACAAAGTGACCCCCCGCCTAATATAGCAATTCAACATCAGCCTCTACACAGGCTACATGACCATTCACTGGCGCATGGCAGCAGCTATTCCACTCCACCAAGGTGATGACACAACTGACCATGGTAACTACCACCCCATAAGCCTGGGTAGCCTGATCTGCATGGCTATGGAGCGCATCCTCATGGCACTCATTAACATAGACAATGGTGACCTCCAGACACTTGACCGAACCCAGGTCAGCTTGATTGATTGCAGATCATGCCTACTGAACCTGTTTGACATCTTACAGTCACCTAGACTTTAGGTGTGGGGTGTGGTAGTTCACACATACAACCTGGACCTCGCCAAGGGTTTTGACACCATTCCCCACTCAGTTATTCATTCTACACTCACCAGCCACTACATACACCCATACATCACAGGTTGGTTTGCCAACAGGCTTACACACAGAACCCACATGGTAAGCCTAGCAGCCTCCAGGTCCAACTCTTGACCAGTCACAACTGGTGTCCCACAGGACTCAGTCCTGGGACCCCTACTGTTTGCCATATACTTCTCAGAGGTACAGGCTAGCACAGATGGACTCTGTGATTGGAGATTACTGCAGACTGGGAGCCATAACTGACAGTCCAGCTGTCACAGACGTCCTTCAAGGGGCCTCACATAGACCAACACAGGATGTCAGAGGGATGGCCTCCAGCTAAAGGCGACGTACTGCATGGTCATTCCATTTTGGGAAACTACATACACACATATTAACACATGAGTGGCAGACACTATAATTCAGATGACGTAATGGGTATGTGGGGACTACATTACATAGTGATCTCTCCTTTGACAGTCATATCTATGAAGTAGTTAGGACATCCGTCTATGTAGGCCATCTGATTACTTAAAGGTTCGCATCTAAACAGACTTAGGTTATTGTGCCCCTTTACTCATCACTCATCAATCCCATCATCGAGTATGATAACCCATTTTGGATGTACCTCAGAAGACACATCCGACAGCCGAAAGGGCCATGAACGTACCTCACAAAGAGGGATAATGCCCTTAGACATGTGTCCTATGCTGCCAGCCTGCATAAACTCTTGCATTACTCAGTGGCATCTTGTTTACTCAGAGATGATATTTGCTGGCCAACAAAGCTGTGTCCAAGTCAGGCTTAATGGATATGCTCCATCTATGGGAATCCATGTCACAGTGAGCTACACCTTGCCACAACCATAACTGGAAGATGCTGGAGTGACAGATTCTTGTCACGGGTACTCCCCGTAATTTGGAATTACATCCCTGATTACATTATACGGAGCCCCTCACTAACAATCCAGGGAATCCTTGCAGAGTGGGTGGGGAAGACTGGATACACCCCAGGGATCCCGCAATTGGCTCTGCTCCACAGAGGGACAGTTAGTTAATCAATGGGGTGGCAACAGCAGACACATTTTGGTTATGCTTATGAATGGCCTCAGGCAGTTAGGCATGTACCTACCTATGTACCTATGAACCTATGCATACAGTATCGACACATGCTGATAGCTTCATTTACTGTTCATGTATTGACTTACCTTGTGCCAATGGCAGTTGTGTGTACAATAGTTGAGGGCTGCATATGTAAGATGCATACAGTAGACCACCAATACATGACAATTTACAGGTGGTCATGTGTGTGTGCCATCCATGTTTGCTGTGTGTGCAGGTGGAGGAGGGTGTCAGTCCGTAGGTGCCTACACTGTCAGTGTGTGTGCTATATGTTCCCTCTTTGCCAAGGCATGGGCATACTGGGCACGCCTCCTTCTGCCTATTGGGGCTGGCACAGGCTGTTCATGGTCTGAGTCCCTCTGCGCCTATGGGGCCCTTGGCAATGGTGGTGGGCTGTGAGGGCCTTCACCGTTCTGTCCCTGCTGCAGCTGTTTCCGCAGGATCATATTGTGTAGCATGGCACATGCCTGGAGAGTACTGCAAGTCTCCACCAGATATGTCCAAGCAATGGAACTGTGATTTCAGCATCCCAAACTCACACTCTGTGATGATTCTGGTTTCTGCATGTGCCTCATTATGGCGTTCTTGCATGGGTGTGTGTGCATTTCTGATGGGAGTCATCATCCACGGTTCCAGTGCATAGCCAGCATCCCCACCAGGTGGCCATATGGGATGTCCCCCCTGGCAAATACCTGATACAGCTGTGAGGCATGCCAGATGTGGGAGTCGTGGTAGCTACCAGGACTTCCAGCACACACATCCATGATAATGCCCTGGGCATTGCACACAACCTGGCAGCTGATGGAGGGGTATCCCTTGCGGTTTATGTAGCGCCTACTCTGCTCACCAGGTGGTGTCTTGATGTGTATGTGCGTGCAGTCTATTGCACCCAGTACCTCTGGGTAGTCTGCCACACACCAGAAGAGACGCATATTGTTGGCCAACTCCTCCTGCATTTGGGGGAAGTATATGTGCTCATTGGCATGTGGTAATATGCCATCCAGGAACTGGTGGAGTACCCCAGATGCTGATGCCAGTGAAATCCCCATGATACCCCCAGTTGTCCTTTGAAAGGTACCTGTGGCTAGTATTCTCAAGCTTACACATACCTTCGTGTCCACTGGGATGGGTCACCTCTGTTATTTCTGGCTCTGAGGCATGGCCAACACAGCTCAACAAGTTGCTGTAATGCTCTACTATCTCCAGATCATGTAGCCCCTGGCAGGTTACCCTGAGTCTGAACACTGTTCCCCTCCTCCGGTGCCTGAGATGGTTGTCAGCATCATCCTCCACACCACCGTCAGTCTCCAACACATGCTGGTGAATCAAAGCTATGGCAGCCCCTAACACGTACATATTAAAAGTTTCCTGTCTGTATACACCAATGGTGCAGAGTGTCTGGGAATACACAAGTGTGTGTGAGGTGCTTTCACACTTTATACTATTGTGCAATGGATGCTGCTGGTGTAATTGGGTGTGTATGTACAATTCCATCTGCAGGGTATCTTAATTATGAGTTTTACAACAGGTACTGTTATTGTGGGGCCTTTGATGTTGAATTACACTTGGCTGCCGTGATTCATCTATTGCCCTTTACTTCACTTTTCAACCCAATTCCCCTCCCATTGTCAGGCATGCATCCAGCTGCCGGCTTTCTTGTTTTGTACTTTTCCAACCCAGGATTGTGTAGCGAAATGTGTTATATAGCTGATCTACTGCAAGTTTGCTTTGTTCTGCTGTGACAGTTCTCTTTTCTTTGCAGTACGGCACCTCCCCTTTCCTGTTCTGCAGGTAGCTGCTAGCAACCTTGTTAGCTGTTGTCAATGGCCTACTGTGAGTTCCTAGGTGTTAATTACTCATTTGTACTCCAATTACCATGCTGCACCATTTCCTTATTGTATTCCCATATCCTTCCTGTTTCAGCTGTGGTGCGCACCAAGCACAGCTGTTTACCGGGTTTCGAGCGCGTTTTCATCCATGTTTACATGCACTTTTGGTTACCATGTGTGATCTCAGCTAAGCAAAGCTATGGCTACTTCTACACCCCTATCCTGTGGCTTTGCTTAGCAACAGGCAACCTGGATTAGCAATGCTCCAATGTGCTTACAGCTAAGGTGGCGCACCCCTCTCTTGATGTCATCTTTATCTCCAGGCCACACCTCAGTGTTGTACCGCTACGCTGTGAGGTACATCCTTACGCTGGCAGGGATTTTGCAATTCAGTATTACTTGTCTCATTTGCATGGAATCGACTACTAATTCCTAGTTACCATGCAGAACATTGTCACAGACCCTTAGCAACCCTTGTGCCATGGTTGTGGTCTAGCATGCGTGCCATTGACTATTATGGGGAATTCATGAAATGCGTTACATTGCTGTTTTATTACATATAAATATATTTTCATTGTGATACCATTTGCATACCAATGCACTGCGATTTTACTTTGCGTTAGTGTGGCCATGACATTAAATGTTCTTTTTTATGTGTTGTGCATGTTTTTATATGCCAATGGCTATATATTTAGCCATTGGCATATATTAACAGTATAATACGTGAGTTTGGTCCGCTGTCATGGCTCCGATTTTATGTTTGAAAAAATGTAAACTGTTTTTTTGGCTTACATTTCTGCATGCTTACGCTACGCCTTCATGAATCGCTATATACCTTCATTTGCGTGCTACACTGCTGCGCATGGGGTAATTAGCATACATGTGCTGGGAGCTGCGCAGCTGTGACGTACACTGGTAGTGCACATGGAAACAGCTCGTACCTGAATCGCTCGGCGGCCATATTTGGCATTAGATCGCCGACGCTACGCCTGCACCTGGCGCAAGCTTCATGAATCCTGGGGAGTATGTCAACTGAAAATGAATCCAAAAAGCATCCTAAAACAATTCAGGATCTGTGATGTCTTAATAATACAACTATATTTTCTTGCCTTACATATAATATGTAGGGCATAAGATTTCAAAGAAATAACATTGCTGTAGATGTTAGCAATATTCTCAGTCAGAAGTCCTTATAAATGAAAATAAACTTTTTTTTGTGGAAATAAGCCAGTACTGAACCATACTGTTATTAATTATCTTACTAGTAGGCATGTTTTTAAGATATTATTCTATAACTTTTAATATTATCATTAATATTCATATCCTAATGCTGAACAGCTCACAAGAGATACTGGGAAGTATTATTTTGGAGCGATTATAGCGCCAAGTTAGAGAAGACTTCATGAACAGGAAGTGGGTTTGAAACAATGGCAGAATTCAAGAATGCAATTAAATAAAAGGAAATTCTTATGAGGTAAGGGGAAAAGAAGCAAAACTGACTACTTAGAATCTGCAATTTATCCACCAGGTAAGGATTCTTTGACACAAGCCAAATGTTCTATTCATCATCTGATTCTTTATGTATAACTTGGGAATGACCATTGGCAGGTTTGTACATAAACTTCTACATGCCGAACCCTGTCTTCCACTCTGAAGATATTATGTGTTAAAGAAAACACAAGTCCAATCCCTAAACATGCTGCATTCCCTAAATTGCTAGTTGCAACAATGGTAATGACAGCAGCTGATAAAAGGGCTTTTCTTGAGGCAGCTATCAAATTCTGTAGCATCCCACCAAGCATTGCTACAGTCATCAACCAGTTCTCTTTTAACTGTAACTTAACTCACATTTCCTAGACAGATAAATGGAAATCTTCATTGCCTATAAATCATTCACTTATGTTTAGATGCTCACTAAAGCCTACGTGCTTGCAGTTTATGTTGTAACACTGTACCATTTGTATGTCTACACTGCCAATCAAGTGGGTCTATATTAAATAAGTGAACGCTTAAAAAAGTGAACGCTTATTCATCGACCCTAGTTCAGCGAACGCTGAAAATGCAGCGATTTTTTTCAAAAAATTGCTGTTCCAAAAAAAAAAAAAAAAAAAAAAAACTTAAGGGGCTGTGCCCTCCACACTCCCTCCTACTTAAATAACTGCGAGATCGCACCACAGTGGAGGAAATGGCAAACTCCCAAAACCGGCCCAGTGATTTTTTTTTTTCCCTGAGAAAAAATTTGCTGTGCTGGGTGTTCGAGATTTTCAGCGTTCACTGAAATAGGGTCGTTGAATCAGCGTTTGCTTTTTTAAGTGTTCGCTGATTCAATATAGACCCAATCAAGTTACTCTGAACTCAATGTGATTTCCTGTTTATCTTTTTTTTTTGTTTTTATTTTTACACTATCTCTACTGTAGTTTGGGTCATGCCTGAAAAGAAACATCCAACTAGTTATCAAACATAAAGTCTTCCTTCCATCTACTAATCCATCCATTCATCCGTCCAGCTATCCATCTGTCTATTTTCTAAACCACATGTTCTGGTGAGGGTCATACAGGTTGCAATCTAAGTGGGTGACCCAGATTCCTGTCTTCAACTCATTCTGTTTGATCTTCACATTCTTAGGCAACCATAGAAGCACATTCCCTCTGATGTATCATGGGCCTGCCCCAGACCTCCTAGTGAGCTGTGTCTGCCACAACTCATGTGGGAGGTGTCCATGGGTTATCCTCACCAGGTAGCCTAAACAGCTGACCCCCTCTTAACACAGAAGAGCCGTGACTGTCTACCATTTTTCTATTTATCATCATCTATTTATCACAAACAGTAAGACCAGACTTCCTGTGAAGGACTTCCATTTCTGTGTCTTGTTTCTATGATTTCATCCTTTTGATTACTACTCAAAGCACAAGACCCTAAGTAAGCATAGTGGCAGACTGACAGGAAAACTGACACCTTCCTAACGCTCAGTTCCTGCATCACCACCAGAAAGTGGCACAGTGCCCAAAGTACTTCTACCATTGCACCCATCCACTTGTCAGTCTCCTCATTCCCCTCTAACATCACTTGTGAATATGACCCCAAGGTACGTAAATTCTTTCACTTGAGGGAGCTGCTCCCCCTATCTACAAAGATCAAGCAGTTAATTAAATAAATAAGCCTGTTTTCTTATAATTTTTTTCTTGCTTCCAATAAGAAAACCTCAGCTTTCCTTAGGCAGTAACAAAGTAGTACTGAATGGCACACAAATCTATGTTGAATAGTGTAATTATTGATAATGGTGCCATCACATAAATTGTATTATTTTGGCTTAAATCCTTGTATCAAGATGAACTATCAAATAAGAATCCAGAAGCAGTAGTCTGTGTTGAATATAATTGCTAAAAATCATACTTTTTTTAAAAATACAGGTATTTGGAATTGGATTTACTCTGAAACCAACTCAATGAAGATACATATGACAGATCTGTAATAAATTTCCTAGATTTGGTGATGTTGGGGTAACTATATTAGTTTTGGGGGGTATATGTATCAGTCTCTCCCACTCATCTTCTTGTCCTCCTTGCACGAGTACACATACAGCTGTCATTTTTATTCACAGAACTGGATTTCAGTGCTAACATAATTCTGAACAGAAATATTATCTGTGTTTACAATCTGGATAGACAACCCTCTGGTAACTGTCTCTGTAACACTGACTGAACTAATGTTGAGACATGTAAGTGAATTCCTATAGGTCCATGTGGGTCACTTCTTTTGGACAATACAAATAGACTTCTCAGACAAACCTTCTATCTACTATACAGGTATTCAGAATGGATGCTTCTGGCTCAGGATGGAGTCCTATGAGCTAGGCCACACTGTGAAAGAACATTAATAGATAAGCAACATAGTCTCATATATGTACACAATGTCTGTAAACCACTTTAAGAAGTGGAGACACAGAGGTTGCTTTTCCCCTCACTGCCCACACTTTGAATGGACACACACACACACACACACACACACACACACACACACACACACACACTGTTTTCCAAAACAATTTTGTGTCCAAAGGCACACAAAGCATGAGAACTCTGATACGTACTCTTCCATAATTCTATGCTGTAGCCCCTTAGCTACCACTTGGCTGACACTGATCATCTAACTAGGGCTCATCACATGCCTACTTACCTGAAATGTGAAATTTAAAAAATGTGTCCTTTATCATGCTGTGGTGGCAGGACTCTAATGAGCCTATCCTACTGTGGAAATATCAGCTTCCACCATAACTTTAAATAAATATGTTAAGAGCAGTCCTTTGTCCTTACATTCTGGATCGCATGACTGAAATAGTTCTTTATGACCTAGTCTTCCTATATATAAAATAAAATAAAAATTAATAAATTTAGCCATTTAAGTTTCATGTTTAAAAACACTCAGTGATCTATCTCATCAGGCTCTTTCACCGTGTCTTGCTGTTTCTAGTGAGAAATAATTTATTTAAGAAATTAAGTTCAGTGATATACTCGGGTTACCTTCAAAACTGACAGAGGTCTGCTGAGTCCTGTGAAATGTCATTTTCTTTCACAACATAACATAATGCTGTCACTGTTATTGCAATCAGATGAAGGGATTCTTATTATACTTGACTAGGTTCAGGAAGTTACTCCCTCCTGATAACATTCATGACTGCAGTTGCATTTTGAATTGTGAAGTATACAACCATGAATGAATTACCCGTGGTGGTGGTGGTGCTGCGGTAGCGTTGTCGCCTCACAGTAAGATGCTGTCCAGTTCGATTCTCAGCTAGAGCATCTTCTGCGTGGAGACATGCGTGAATGGGCGTACCTTTGTTGAAGGTTGTGCGTCAGGCCTGGCAAGCCGGTAGGTAAAAATCAACTGCCAATCATTAACGGACCGGAGTTCCGCTGTGGCGACCCCTAACCGGGAAAAGCCGAAAGACACAAACAAACAAACAACCATGAATGAATTACTAAACCCTGAAAATTTATCTGAGATACTGTCAAAGGAAAAAACTTCAAAGACCAATTCATATAAGGTTCAGATATGGCACCTTTTATTACTTGCAGCAAGGAGACAAAAACATTCACATACAGGATTTTGCCTAATTACTAACAGGCAGTATGCTTCTCTTATACTGTTCTATAAAATGTTACTTTCTATGGTTGACGTAGTTAGACAAAGTTTTCTATATTGTTCTACAGCAAATGTTACTCAGATTTCCTGCTGACATTTTCAGATTTGAAACTCACTATATGTTACATAGAAAATGTTACTTGGATTTCCTGCTGACATGACTGGATTTATGAAAAACATTTGAGAAAAACAACCTGACCTTAAGGGCTGTATTTTCTTTAGCCCACTATAAGCTTCTGTTGTGCAGCTCTAATACATATGTTACATTTCAAGGTACTTTTCTAGCTTAGGTACAAGTTAATGCTGATTGCAGTTCATATTTTCAAACAGCCTTTGTCTTTATTATCAATAGCTTCTGCAGCTGTGTATTTTCTCATAGCATAAGCAGAAAATCAATAACTATTTGTTTAAATCTCATGACATTAGTAGAAGTAATACATCTTTTTCTAACATTTCCCCCCTTTTAATACTTTATTCTACTTTCAAAATAAGCATAAACAGTTTTTCTTCCCCTAACCTCTTCCTACTCAGGATTTGCAGTTAAGAGAGTCATTCAGTTTAAACTTATGAAAGCATTTTCAATTTTTCAACAGTTCTTCAAATTCAGCACCTTGATATAAGGTTTCTGAAACTGACATGCCTATAAAGTCTTTAATCAGTCTTTTCATGCAGGGGATGCAGCAGCAAACACATACCCCCAGTAGGATCATTCCTACACAGATGGCAATCAGAATATTCATTAGGATACTGCCCCACCCCCCAAACAATCTCTGGAAAAAGTCCATCAATTGATTTGGTCCTGGTTTGGTCATGGCCGACACTTGCTGAATTACCTCAAGGTGATTGTCTATCTCGTGTTTATGGTCAGGAATATACGAACAACACTCCTCCTGGATTAAAGCACAAGTACCTCCTCTCGCCGCTAGGGTGAAGTCGAGAGACATGCGGTTTTGAAGCACTACAGTTCTCATGGCATTCAGTTCATCAGTCACCAATTCTAGAGCGGAAAAGGTTGCATTGCTCATTACTTTGAGAAGTTTAGACAGTTTTCTCAGCTCCCAGTTCGATTTCACTGCTCCATATGCTGGTAATATGCCTGCCCACGATATAACAAAATCACTCAAGTCCATGTGTGTTAGTCCATCGCCCACAGCATGATGATTTTTCCAGGGTGCATCGATTTGTCCTACTGGATTGACAGGCTTCTTGACGGCTTCTCGAACATTTCAAATTTTTCCTCGAGGTAAAACTGCTGTGTGTCGTTTGGCCGGAACCAGGTAGCCCAAAAAACAACTGCCGGACCAATTCTCAGGTAACCACTTATATGCTTTTCTTTCACATGCAAAATAACAATCTTCTACTTTAGTAGTAACTTTACTATGAATATACACTTGTCCTGCGTGAAACATTTTTCTGTCAATTATAGACAGTTGTTTATAGAGAACAGAATCATGTCTTACTTCCTCAATTGTTTTATGCATCAATTTAAAAAATGAATCATAGTTTGTATTACAATAAAAACCTGTGTTATTAACTTTAGTATAGCATCTATAAGGAACAGTCACATTGCATTTGCTCCAGCCTACCTGAACTGTATCATTTTTGTAAAAACACACAGTTCCCTTTTGTTGAACAGACAAGTGCAATGCTATTTTATCTTGTGCTGTAATAGTTGATGTATCATGAACTAAGTTTTCCCAGGTCTCATTGACTCCTAGGGGGACTGAAGTTAATAACCCCCGTATGCTGTTGGCAAAGCTGTGCAAATCCAGCAATTCGAAACATTGAAAGTCTCAGCATACACATATTTGATTGCCTGGAAAAGTAATGAAGTTTGGGTGCCAGTCTATGTGCAGCTCTTCACGTTTATTCAGTTCAGTGGCTGGGAAAAGGAATGGCCACAACAAAAAGATTATTGTCACTAGTACAGTCAACGGGATGATTATGCAATACTTCTGAGGAAATGGTTGTTCTGCATTCCTATTTTCTCCAACTCTTCCGAGTAGTTTTATTTGGATTTCTCTAGATTCTATCATTTTTGCTTTTAACATGTGCTCTTACTCTCTGCCCTAATAGGACCTTCAGCACCGATGGTTTCTTCACTGGGGTTGAGACGGATCAGTCCTATTGATCTGACACCCCTTTGTAGCCAGACTTTGTGCTGAGGGCCCTGATGGAGAGGTAAGATTTTTGTCCAGTTCAAAGTTCTTAACTAGTTTGCAGTGTGTCAGGTGGATCCACGAGACTCACTCTGCAATTTTGACTGCAGTGGGTGTCAAAAGAAGCACCTGGTATGGACCTTCCCACCTTGGTGACGTCCAATTCCTCTTTTTAATAGTTTTCACCCAGATCCAGTCCCCCGGGATCACTGCCACTTCCGATGTTTCGGTTTGTTCTTTATCTGAAACAGAATTTGACTGCAACAGATGTTTAGAATTCAACAAATTTCTCATATATTTGGCTAGTGTACAGTCAGCTTCCTGGTCTGCGGGCATGACAGGTTTCCACTGGGGTATATAATAAACCCTTCCAAATAGTTTTTCAAAAGGAGTCAATCCTTTTGCAGTTGGAACAGTTCTCATGCTCAACAGTGCCAGGGGCAGACAGTACACCCAATTCTTTTCTGTTTCTGCTATTAATTTTCTTAACTTATTCTTTAAAATTCCATTATGCCTCTCAACTAGCCCTGCAGATTCCGGATGGTATGCACAATGATTTTTTTAAAGAAATACCAAAATGCTTACTTAACTGTTGTATGGTTTGGTTTGCAAAGTGTGTACCGTTGTCACTGTAGATCCTTTCTGGAATGCCGAATCTAGGGATGATTTCTTTAACAAGAACTTTCGCTACCGTAGCTGCATCTGGATTTTTGGTGGGAAAGGCTTCCACCCATCTGGAAAACATATCTACAATGACAAGACAATACTTCTTATTTTCACATTTGTTCAATTCTATGAAATCCATACAGATAGTATGAAACGGATATGGTGGTGTAGGGAAACTCCCTTGCTTGGGCTTTAACGCCCCTTGTGCATGATGTTTGTTACAAATCTGGCCATCAAACAAAATTTTTTAGAATAGTTTGTAAATCCATATGTTGTGAACACTCGGTTCACCAGCTGTACCATCCCCCCTGTTGAGACATGGCATTGCCCATGGCTCAACAAAGCTGCATATCTAAACAAATTAGATGGTAGTATCGGTTTCCCTTCTTTAGAGATGTACAGCCCCTTTTCGAGAATTGCTCCTTGTTTTACCCATCTTTGTTTTTCAGCTTGCGTAGTGAGTGTCTGCATTGTCTTTAACATTTCTAAGTCTAAAATCTCAGAGGGTTGTAGTTCCTCATTTAAAAGAAATACTTCTGAAGCTGCCTGTTTTGCAGCTGAATCAGCTCTCGCATTACCTTTTGAAATCCTATCTTGTTGCTTGGTATGAGCTGTGCATTTACAAATAGCTACTTTCTGAGGTAACTGAATAGATTCTAAAAGATCTAGAATAAACTGTGCATGACTGATAGGTTTGCCAGTAGATGTTATCATTCCTCGATCTTTTCACTGTTGCGCAAAAACATGTACAGTAGAAAAAGCGTACTGGCTCTCAGTAAAAATGTTCACACATTTACCCTTTGCTAAGGTACATGCCCATGTCAAGGCAATCAATTCTGCTGCCTGTGCAGATAAGTTGTGTGGTAAAGTTTTGCTTCTATAATCTCAGTATCAGAAACTACTTCATATCCTACTAGGTTCTGTCCTGCAGGACCCCTTTTGCACGAACCATCCACGTAGTATGTCACCTCGGCATCGTCCAAGGGGACATCCGTGAGATCTTTTCTAGGCAGTGTCTTTTGCTCAATCACCTGCAGGCAGCAGTGTGGTGTGCCATCTGCAGGGGCTGGGAGCAAGGTAGAAGGGTTCAAAGTCGTGCATCGTTCAATTGTCATGTGAGGTTGGCTCAACAATATAGGTATACAGGAAAGATGCCTAGCAGGGAAAAGATATGCTACCTTCTCTTGCAATAAAATAATCGCGACTGCATGAGGCACTCTCAAAGTGAGAGGGTGGAATAAAACTACTGAGGCCGAAGCCTGTACTGCCATTGCAGCTGCAACTACCGCTTGTACACAGTAAGGTAAAGACCGTGCCACTGGGTCTAGTTGTGATGAATAATAAGCAATGGGGCGTTGCTTGTCCCCATGCTGTTGTGTTAACACTGATGTCATATAACCTTGCTTACAATCTACAGTTTGGAAAAAATGTTTATGGTAGTTTAGTAATCCCAGAACTAATGAGGACGCTATTAACTGTTTCAGTTTGCAGAAAGCAGATTCTGCCTCTGGTGTCCATAGTAACAAATCCTGTGCTGCCATAGGCTTTTTATATATCAGGTCAGTCAGAGGTGCAGATTCCAAAGCATAGTTTGGAATCCAGCTCCGGCAAAAATTAGTTGTACCCAGGAAGGACATCATTTCCTTCTTGGTAGTGGGTTTTGGTACTTGCAAAATTGCTACTTTTCTGTCCTCATCTAATGTCCTACCCTCCTTGGATATTACATATCCTAGATATTTGACTTGTTTTTCCCAAAGCTGCAGTTTATTTTTGTTTACCTTATGTCCTTCAGCGGCTAAAAATCGTAATAGTGCTATGGTATCTTCTTTGCAATCTTGCTGGGTGGGGGCCGCCAGCAGAATGTCATCAACATAAAGTAGAATCTGACTGCCTCTTGGCGGGGTAAATCCCACCAAGTTGCTTGCCATTTCTTGTGAGAATATTGTTGGACTTTCACAATATCCCTGTGGTAGTTACGTATATGTATACCTTTTCCCCTGAAATGTGAATGCAAACCAATACTGGCTGTCAGGGTGTATCGGTATTGAAAAGAACGCATTGCTGATATCTACCACAGAAAAATATTTCTGTTGAGGTTTTAAATCATTCAACAGGGTGTGTGGGTCTGGCACTGTAGGTGCCTTTGGTATTACTGCATCATTTACAGCTTGTAAATCTTGGACCATACACCATTCTCCATTTGCTTTCTTAACAGGAAATAAGGGTGTGTTACATGGTGAATCGGGAGATTCCACCAGTACCCCTTCCTTAAGTAAAGCTGCTATAATAGGTTTAATTCCTACCTCTGCATATTTTCTTAAGGGATACTGTCTTTTCTGTGGTCTAAATGCTGACTTTGGCATGAAAGTAACTGGCCCCGCTATACGAATAAGTCCTACATCTGACTTTCCTGTTGACCAGAGAGTTTCTGGTATATTCTGTAAGGCATTCTCTTGCTCCTTTAATAGGAGTGCTAATCAGCTCTCCTTGCTTGACTGCAAGTGTACGGCTGGGTGGGTCTGAGTTATCCAATTCAGCTTCTGTATTTGTATTCCCTGTTCTGACAGTTCTAATTCTGTCTGTTTTTCCCATCCCGTGACTTTTTCTCCTAAGTCTGCCCATTCTATGTTTTTGTCCTTAGTTAAGCTAACATGCGGTAATCGATTAGATTTATAGAGTGCAAAGAACTCCTGGGGCAATGAACAGCTGGCTACACTGTTCCCTTCTGTGTCCCAGTACAGATTACGTAATATCAATCTGTTTGCACGATTTTTAAACAATTCTTGCTCATATTCCTTATCAGGTCCTGGCGTGTTACAATAATACAGGGTACAGTGCAACAAGTGTTGCTTATCGATGTCAAGGGAGGGGAACTTGCTGATGGCTACATACATCAATTCTTTGGTCACAGTCTCTGGACCAGTCGTAGCCAAGTCCTGGGTGTACCAATAAAACATTTCACCCTCCGATTGCACTGCAAAGGTATCAATTTGTCGCTGTGCTTCCATACCCTGCATGGTTGGGACTACTGCTATACCAAATAGCTGCATAAGGTCTCTGCCCAAGAGGTTTACTGGGCATTTTGCAGAAACAACAATTTTGCTTTTATGAGTCAATCCTGAAACAGGATCAGTTATTGCAATGTTACGGGAGAGGGGCTCCCGATACAGCTGTCCATTAGCTGCTTTTACTAGTATGTAATCAGGTGACTCTGAGTTTTCTGGCAGTTTGGAGGGATATATCAGGGTTCATGATGCCCCTGAGTCACACAAGAATTTGACTTCCCTCCCTTCTACCAAGAGTGTAACCTCTGGTTTTGTGTCCGCTAAATAGAGCTCCAGGCTCAATAAAGCTAAGTCTAATATTTCATTTTCTTCACTGTCCATAACTTCCTGCACTTCCTCTATCTCTTCTGTCACATCCTCTACTCCTTCTATCACATTCTCATTTGTCCTTTCTCCGTTATCCCCTTCTAGTGATTCCTGACTATCATATAGTCAGTCCTCACCCTCCTTGTCTTCCGTGGTTGCATTCTTGTTTTTCTTGCAATCCCCTTGCCAAGTGTCCCTTTTTACTGCATTTAAAACATTCTCCCCTTTTCTTTCACCCTTCAAAGTCCTTTGATCGCTGATCAGATTGTTTGTTTCCTTGGGCATTTTTCTTGCCCTTTTTCCCGGACTGTACTACATAAACTTCTGCTCCATCTTCTACAGAAAACACTTGAGCTTTCTTTTTCTTTTTGCTATTAAAATGCCTTTCGGCATGCCTAGCATATTCAAGTAATGATTGTAACCTGCTTGTACAATGATCTACCATGTGTTTTGTAATAAAACTGCTTATGGGTGCAATACTGCCTTTTAAAAATGCATTCTTTAACTGCAGTTCATATGGGGAATCTTGTGTTTGATCTTCAGGAACCTGCATTCCACAGTGGTTATTAAACCATTCTAATAATCTGGCATAATATCGGTCAACAGTTTCACCTTCTTGTTGGATGCATTGATTAATGCAAGTCCAGTCTGCCCTAGGCTTCCATTTCTCAGAGATGCGGTCTGTAAGACCATTTACTCTGTTGTCTAGTTCTGCGCTGCTATGTGGGAGGGGTCTGTGTGCAGCGTCACAGGGATTCCAGTTGCCACTAATCATGTGCCAATCTGACCCCACAATTTGTCTAACTACTTTTTCTACCTCTTCTCCATTTAAATTATAACTTAGCCTCAATCCTTGTAAATCTTCCGAGAACTTTCTGAAATTAACTTTTGGATGGGGAATTCCCTCAGTGGCTTTCCGGATATCTTCCGGAGTCCAGGGTCTATACACTAGAATAGTGAGTCCTGACCGTCTTGTCCTGCCTGAGGATTAGGTACTTCTATGAGTGGGCATATTTCTTCTTCACTCATAGATCGTGAATTCTTAACCATTTGATATAACTCAATGCCTTCATTTGAGTTACCTGCCCGCGTTCGAGACCTGGTCCCCATGGGATCTCTAATAAAAGGTTTTGCTTTTGTAATGTCTCTATTTTCAGTGACAGCAGGATATTGTGGGGGTGGACTAACCTGTTCACTTGCTTCATATTCTAGTAAGGGAGGCGGAGGTGCCGATGCTATTACTAAATTATTGTCCTCCTTATCTAAAAACATTGCTTTTGAATTGTTGTTCTTTTGTTCCCTACGGTTTACTTCCTCAATCCACCTGTGTGCCTGAGGAATTCCTAATTGGCGTTGCTTTTTTACCCGACCTTTGGAATTGGTTTTGAGCTGTTTGACAAGTTTGATAAGCGAGGATTTTTCTAATTTTCCGTCAAATTCATACTTATTAACTCATTTTGAATAGCATTTAATATTGTTGGCGCACTGCGACTGCATGTATTTTGCGTCTTCGGTTAACGGTGGATTTGGGGGTCTTTTTGTGCAGTTATTACCCATTTTGTTCTACCCTTTTGATCGTTATGTAACCTCTCTTATTTTTAAAGTGGTACCACGGATTTTGTTATAGTCTCTTCAGAATGACTGCCTACTTATTCTGTTTTCCCTGATCTATGACAAGACAGTACTCTTTTCTGTCCCTGACTTGTAAAAATACAGTCTTGACAAAAACAATACATATCTAGTCCCTGATCTAAAACAGAAAAAAGTAGATTCACCTTACCTGAGTCTTCATGATTGATCACCTGGTTCGTGAAAATCCGTCCTTCAGTCGCAGATCAGAAATTGGCTGGCCTCTTTTGCATGACAATTCAGTTGGAGGGCTTTTCAAATAAGAAGAACCGATTTGGTTCCTTCCCCGTATGGTTTCAACCACTCGGCCCGTCTGATCCAAGGCGAAGTGAGGGTTTCCGGCTCGAAGGACCAATCTGTCAAAGGAAAAAACTTCAAAGACCAATTCACATAAGTTTCAGGTATGGCACCTTTTATTACTTGCAGCAAGGAGACAAAAACATGCACATACAGGATTTTGCCTAATTACTAACAGGCAGTATGCTTCTCTTATACTGTTCTATAAAATGTTACTTTCTATGGTTGACGTAGTTAGACAGCTTTCTGTATTGTTCTACAGCAAATGTTACTCAGATTTCCTGCTGACATGTTCAGATTTGAAACTTACTATATGTTACATAGAAAATGTTACTTGGATTTCCTGCTGACATGACTGGATTTATGAAAAACATTTGAGAAAAACAACCTGACCTTGGGGGCTGTATTTTCTTTAGCCCACTATAAGCTTCTATTGTGCAGCTCTAATACATATGTTACATTTCAAGGTACTTTTCTAGCTTAGGTACAAGTTAATGCTGATTGCAGTTCATATTTTCAAACAGCCTTTGTCTTCATTATCAATAGCTTCTGCAGCTGTGTATTTTCTCATAGCATAAGCGGAAAATCAATAACTCTTTGTTTAAATCTCATGACATTAGTAGAAGTGATACATCTATTATTATTTCCCTGACACTAGTAGAAACTGAATGCTTCCCTGTAAATTTCCAAAGCATAAGCAAAGATCATAACTGCGCATATTTCATGACATTACAAGATTGGAATGCTTCTGCATTTCGTACAGATTTATGCAGTGTGAAATAGAATAAATGTGTTAACCCTTTTTAAGCCTCGAATGCACTAAGCATATTACTAATACATATTTTTCTAACAGATACTTATTTTTTTTCCTGAAAGGTTTTCCTTTTACAAGTCTCCAGAATTCAGAGAGCTACCTCACATGTACTATAAAAGAAATGCTGGCAATGCTGAGTTGCTGCACATTTTCAGTACCACGTTCTACAATGCTGTTTCTTTCTTTCTTACTGTGGTGGTTCTGTACTGAAACTGTTTACTTTCTCCAGCAGACAGCAAAATGTGAAGGGAGCTACTATTATCTTTCTAGGAACTTTAAGTTATTTAGTTACACCTGGTGCTTCTTCTGCTCTTTTACTGTGCAATATCCCTTGAATATAATTGTGACAAACAAACTAAATTGAATGAAATAAGCTACCTCACCATGAACGAGACATACTAATGTTCTACTTACCAACATCAGACACAGCCTATTATATTCCAGTACTGGCAGACCATATATTTTATGTTTCTGTTAGCAGTTTATCTCAGGTGCGGCCGCTCATAATATTTACTCTGTCACTGCTGTGGTCATAAAACTTTAGACCTGTTTCTATTACTTTTTTATAACTCTATTCCCTCCATACTTGCATTTCTGATCCTGCCGAGTATCTCCCCCACCCCACCCCATTTATTTTTTTTCTAGGCCACAGTCTACAGTGCCATTCTCACTGTAGAAATGTAAAATATTTATGGATAAATTGTATATAATGCAGAGGTGGCTTGCAGAAGTTAACCACACATTAACCTTTTCCCCCGTCCCATAATTAGTTTGTAAACATACAGGTGTGATCTTATAAGTTCAACATTAACACCCAAGGCTTCCTTGTGAGCTCTCGCTAGTCAAAAAGAAGGGATACACCTGACAAACTAATTGTCAGAACACCATCCCCCACTCATTCACAAGCTACTAGTTTTAACACCTGTAGTATGATTCCAACACTACTTGAATTCTACTGGCACAGACAATCAAGGGACCTATGCTGTGAACACTCCCATAATGCCCCTTGCTCATGCCCCTAATCCACTACTTGCTGCCATTGGTCAGTTTACTATGGCTCAAGGCTTTGACCTTGGTCCTGAGTGTAGTCTTTAAATATGTATGAGTTTAAACCAGGATGCGCAAGATGCAGCACTTAGGGTGTCTTGTATAATCCCCTTAACCATACTCTCATTATTGATAGCCAATCACATCAGGGTCACAGAAGCTCAAAAGTCACCCTCTAAAGGCATCTTCAGGCACAGTTCTGTATTAAGCTATGTTACTCAACTGCCTGTGGGTTTACAGGTTTGTGGAAACATGTATGCCTTAGAAATTACAATTATCCATATACTATCATAGTTTCTGTCCCACTGCTTTGAACCCAGTACTTTAGCAATTATACTTCATATCACTTGCTTGTGAATTTACATAATGGACTGCATATAACCCAATGTCAGATACTCTTTAAGACCTTCTAAGGAAATTCTTATGTCAAAACTCTACCCTAGGAGCTATTGTTCCTATAAAAAATTATAAAGTTCAAATATGCAATGTATCTTTACCTCCAGCTAATTCTTGGAAATATTTATCCTAATTTAGGATAGCATAAACTGAATAGCATGCTTATTGATTCCAATGATACTGTCTGGAACGATGTTCAGGGATTGAAACAGGCACATGCCAATGCCCATAGTGTTAGTAATTAATTACCCCTACTCCAGGGCTGGATAGCACTATACACAACTGGCTTGTTTGCAGTAAGTAACATCTAACTTTGATGCCATCATAGATACAGAAATGATCTCCCTGGCTGGAATATGTATAAGTATAACATAACCACATCCTTAGGTATATAGGAGATGTGGCTATAAACTGCTATGAGTCTTTAGCATGCGATCTGCTCTCAGCTCAGCCACAATCCACATCTTTTTGAGACACCCTACTAATCTTAGTGATAGTCAGTAAAGCAAATAGTTTCTCCACTGCCTATGACACCCAGAATGCTCAAAAGGCAAAGCTAAGAATCCTGTATGAATAACCAACCAATGTAAAGAGTGAGATTGTAGTACTGGAAGACCTCCATTTAGATGAATCTTTCTCACCCCTTCCTTTCAGCTGTTTGTTTGGTCCAGCTATTTATACTCATCAGAACAGATAAAGTCTATAGAACTGAAAGCATTCTAGACTGAATCACAATATGTTCTGCTGGGAGCATATCAGCAGAAGAGGTTATGGCTGACATTTCATAGGATCATAGGAGGTTACTAAGCTAATGGCCCCAGGGCTCTTACAAGCCTAGCCAAGTTCAACCCATGTTCCCAAGGGTGTCTAGTTCAAGCAGACACTAAAATCAGCACCTATTGCCCCTGTCCAAGAAGGACATTGGTGGAGCCACTGTGATGAATTTCCCATTACCCATCCAGTCGTCCAAACTGCGCTTAAATAGGGCCAACAAGGGGCTTTGTTTAACATGCATAGGAAGCTTGTTCCAAAAGTGGGGCAAACTCTGTGAGAGAAATGTCTCTCTCCAGCAAGTTCTGTTGATATCATAAATCAGATTAAGGTCCTTTGAGCAAGTGACCCATGTGCCATTTGACTTGCAAATGTGCAGCATTTCCATCAAAGCTGGGTCAGAGATTGCCCTATATTCAAGGCACAGGTCACCTCTGAACAGTCTGTAAGACACAGAGCAAAGTGACAATGATTTCAGTCTGCCCGTATAAGACAGATCTTGAAGACCCTGAATTTTCTTCTTAAGGAACCTTTGTGCTCTCTTCAATTGCTGCAGATGTTTGGAAAGGAACATACCAAAGGGAGCATTGTATTCTATTATTGGCCTAATGAGAGAAGAGTATGGGGGTTTATAATCTTTTTTTTTCCCAGAGGCAATGCCCTTACTTATGAGATGAGCAATATAAAATGCCCTTCTTACCACTGTGGAGACATGGTGATTGAAGTTAAGGTTGTAAGGTTGCTGTCAACCTGTGTGCCCAGATCTCTCACCACTGACTGTGTGCTTAGGGTATTGCTACTGATGAGGTAGTTTGCAGGAACATCACCCTTGCCAAAGGAGATGATAATGCATTTTTTGCATTAAGTTTAAGACCATGACTTTGGCACTAGTCATTAGTATGCATAAGACCTTCTTGCAGGACACTGACATCGCTAGGGGTTTCAATGATTGCTCCCAGTTTGTAGTCATCAGCAAACTTTGCCAGCCACAGTCCTTTAATTTCTGTGAGTGTCTCGAAGAAGTCCACCAAGTTTAACAAGCATGATCTCTCCTTGACAAAGCCAAACTGGGTGGGCTCGAGCATTTGGAGATCTTTGTTAATAATGTCCATGATTATTCATTCCATGGCCTTGCAGATTAGACTGGTCAGGCTAATGGGGTGCGTGGATGTATCCCCTTTGTGCAAAGGGATGACAGTAGCTATTTTCCATTCCAATGGGATGAAGCCAGTGCTTAGGCTGTGATTGAAAAGCATGCTCAATGGTGATGCTAATTCCTATTTTAAGCCGTGTAGAACACAGCCCAGGATATTATCTGGTCCCATACAGGCTGTGTTTTTGGTCTTGGAGAGGGCATTTAAGACCTGTTCCTCAGAGATACTAGGTGGAGGGGGCAGGTGTTTGGGATGCTTTGGGGGTATGTGATAGGGACAGGCACTATGGGGATGGCAAGAGCCTTAGTCAGTAACCAAAATCCCAGGAGTGACAGATGAAGGCCATCTCTGGCAAAGCATTGAGGTCTGCCGACCATGTTATCCCAGGCTGACAGATACTGGATCCCTTTTGAATGACCAGAAACTAAGCCAATTGTTAAAGTCAATATTTTTTTGTTTGTATTGAGGTATCATCCTAGGTGAAGGTAAAATTATGCTTAAGGCTAGAGACATACCTGCCTGAGGCACATAATCCAAGAACTCAGTCATGTCTGTCTTGATATAGTCCAGTGAGGTACGTGCGTGTCTCAAAATTGAGTTGCCTATGACTAAGATGTTTGTTTTTGTGTTATGCCTTAGGAGCTTGACTGGTGAGATACTGGTGTGTGATGTATTATGTGAACTATGTTCTGCAGAGGATGCATTATTTGAAGTTTGCTTGTATTTATGTTTGGGAGGTCTCTGATGTTTAGGTAAGCTTCTTGTAAGGACCTCCACATATGTAGGTTTATGTGTTGTTGGTTTGGTAGGTGCAGGAGGTAAGGTGCGCATGCTGACAACCTGCTTAGTATCAGATGGACTCACTGGTGAGTGAGAGAGCCTGTATTCTAGGTTCTATAGCTGCATCACTCACATAATGAATTTGTGTGGACTAGAAGAAGTGGGTTGTCAGTGTACATAAGGCAATTGCTCATTGCCTCAGGATGGCCATGTCAACCGGGCTGGCTGGAGAACCTGTGGAAAACTATCAATCCATAATGCTAGGTAAGTTGATGTGGTCAGAAAACAGGGAGAGGACAGGAAGGAACAGGTGAAGTAGAGGACAGGAAAAGTGGACAAAAAATATAAAGGGCTAGTGGGTAGGATCTGTGTTGGTACCTTAGGAGTTTCACTGAATGTATCACCTGTCAGTGAGGGACAGTTGAAAGAACTCACCGATGGAGCACCAGCAGAGTACTAAGGGAAAATTTGTAGGCAAAAGTGTGTATGTCTATAACCACAAATGGTGCCCACTGTTGTGCGGCAGTGTGTGATGCACATATGCCATGCTGTGTAGCAAACAAGCTTAAATTGATCTAACAAATTAACCAATAAATAAGGCTCAAAACTGAGCCCTGTTCCAGCAACCTTCAATCAGATGAGTTCTAACTGCACGCTCCTGCCACTAAGGTGCAGGGGAACCCTCTGAAACAAAACATGGGCCTGGTTTAGTGCTCAAGTTATACAAGCAGGACTACATTCAGCAGCTCTGAATCTAGTCTATGCTACAGCAAACAAAGTGCAACAATTTCAGAAAAAAAAACAGTTCAAATAAGCAGTGATATAGTAACAATGCAGTTCAAAATTTCAATATAGAGTGAAAAATGTTACTTAAGTTTTGCAGAGGTCAGCAGATCCCTTGGTTTGATTATGTAGCAAATGAGAGCAAACTGATTTAAACTAATTAACCAATAAAAAAGCTCAAAACTGAGCCCTGTTCTAGCAACCTTCAATCAGATGAGTTCTAACTGTACAATCCTGCCACTAGGGTGCAAGGAACTCTCTCCAATAAAATATGGCATGGTTTAGTGCTCGAGTTATACAAACAGAACTAGATTCAGCAAGTCTGAATTTAGTCTATGCTATAGCAAACAAACTGCTACAATTAAAAAAAAAGTTCAAATAAGCAGTGATATGGTAAAAAAATGCAATGACTATCTACCATTTTTTGTTCTCCTGGACCAAGACAGGAGCCTATTGTCTGTCAAGAAAAAAATAAAGATGTTAATCCTACCCAGTTCATATCTGTGCTAAAAATAACTGCCTCACCAATATCTTGATCTTAATTGTACAGCTGTGTATTTTAGGTTCATAGGTAGGTACTAGGCTATTGGCCCTAGGACCTATATAAGCCTAGCCAAAAGGTACCCTGTCTTTAGCCATATGTTCACAGCTGTTCTTAACAGTATGGTCCAAGTATGATGAAGAAGAAGAAGAAAAAAAAAACACTTCCCTGGCTTACATATGAAATAAAAGCACATCAAGACCATGTGTCGCAGATTTACCACATAACTTGATCTCTGCTGTCTCTTACCCTTTCCAAAGAACCAAGGAATAAAGTCAAGAATAAGCTACTGAAAAGCAAAAGTAGAACCTTCTATGACAGAATCAATCAAGCTATAGGAAACTCAAACAATTCTGGTTGTGCATCAGCTGCCTTCTCTATCCTGGCAAAATTAGTCAGACTAACCCACGGACTAACCCACACCACAGAGATCTTCTGCTCCAACTGCCACCCAATTTGTTCTTTACTTTTATAAAACAGTTCTGAATGCCACTCCTCTAGCATCTGGCATAGATCCTAGCAATGTGCTCAGCAGTTCTGTAGCTGCTCTTAAGACAAGTCTGTTCTAGAAAACCTTTCAGTAAAACCAAACCAAGCTCCATCTCTGCAGATGGATGTCTCCTTGAATATCATACAATATTTAAAGGTTCAGTATGGTATATATCATCACTTTCCTCAGTTGTTGTATCAGTGACGCTGTTGTCCGATACATACAGACGAAGGCTGTCATTATCCCCTTACATAGAGGTGATCCCTCCATTGCAGTCAGTGATTTCTACCTTTTTGCACTTTTTCTTCTGTTGTCCAAAGTACTGAGGAAATGTAGGTACATGCAATTCTTCTAATACTTAACAGAAGTTGAATTTATCTTTGTTTCCTGACATGTTTTTTGTCCAACAGCACAAGGCAAAACAGGACAGGGACTGCACTGCTTGTTATAAATGGAAATCAGTGTGCTTGTCTAAACTCTGGTGAGGTTTTCAGCTCACTGTTGCTACACCTTTCAAAAGCATTGGATACTGTCAGCCATCACCTTCTTCTGCTCTGTCTCAAAAACTATGGCTTGTTTGATAATTTATCCAGTGGCCTTCCTGCTATTTATAAGGGAGGATGCAAGCTGGCAGATGGAAAAATGTTATTTCCTCCCCATGCTTGGTCTCATGGGTACTTGTTATGGCTATGTCAGCAGTTTCAATAGTACACCATGTGGTGATTCCAGTCATGTATAGTATGCAGGCGATTCTTTGCATCTGTGTTCTGCTCCAGATATTGATGGAGTGACATATATACTAAAAAGTATCCGTGACTCTGCTCAGAAATAGTTAATATTACTCATTAATATTAGTGCTAAAACAGTTCTAGCATCATCCTTCCTGCTACCATCTCTACTATATGGTTCCCCAATCCTCGCCAATATCCAGTCCTTCCTGAAAACCAAACTGGACTCATGTTACAACAAGATTGCCAAATTTGTAACAAATTCTAAAAACTCAGCACACCACTGCTTATCTGTACAACAGCAAAACTGGCTTGATCTCCCACACCACCTCACTTATTCACAGTTAACCACTGCACATAAACTCATATACAAGCCTTCAACATTCCCCTCCCTCTCCTCCTTATTGACTTCATACCACCCAATCAGGACACTGAGATCCAAAAACACAATGATGCTGAAAGCTGAAAAACCTAACCTTGCAACTGGTCAAATGCTGTACTCTTTTACTGTCTCAAAACGATGGGATGCTCTCCACCTTCTATCAGAACAATCAGTAATCCTGCTCTCTTTAAGAAGTCTCTCAGATCACACCTGTCTTCTCTCTGGCAATGTACTTGTGCCAAAATAGTGCCTCCTAACACCTGACCCACTACTATATCCCTCTACAAAATCACTACTTAGGAGCTCTCGCTGACTTGCTGAATTCAGTCACTTATACCTACAAAACTCCAAGCAACAATCAAAACAGCTACCTTACCTGACTAACTCCATCCTCAATGATCAAATTGTATACAATGTTGATGTGTAATGTTTGTAAATAACTTGTACCATTGTGTTTAATATTTATTTCCATGCATTGAGACTGTATAGCACTCCCAATCAGCATCATTATCAATAAATCTATTAACAAATCTTACATCCCCAAACTTTTGCGCTCAGCTTACATTCTTCCTCTTCACAAAGGAGGCAAGAACACCAACATCACAAATTTCCACCCTATCGCTCTACTCTCACCAATCTCTAAAATCTTAGAAAAGTGCATCCCCTACCAACTTATGCCTTTTCTAACCCAAAACCATCTTCTTACACCAACTCAACATGGCTTTCGCTCTGGCCATAGCACTACTACTGCTCTACTTTCCTTCTTAGAAACTATCAATCAAGCCCGAGATTCAGGTCACCTGGTCACTACTGTTTTGCTTGATCTCTCTAAAGCTTTCGATACTGTTGCCCATAAACACCTTCTCCTTCATCAGTCAAACCTGCATCTCTCATCTAACTCTCTATCCTGGTTCTCTAGCTACTTATCAGATAGGTCTCAGGCAGTCAAATGGAAAAACTCCATCTCCTCCTTCCTACCTACACCAACAGGTGTACCACAGGGATCAATCCTTGGACCCATGCTTTTTAATATTTTTATTAATAATTTTCACATTGCTATCCCCGATGCCAAAATTATTCAATACGCAGATGATTCAACCTTAGTCTGCTCTGTCTCAGGCATCTCTGAACTGCTCCTCAAAACCCAAGCTGCTTTCTCAACCACTGAAAACTGGATGTGCCAAAATCACCTCTCCCTTAATGCTAACAAATCCAAAATTCTCCTCTTCTCCCCCAGAAAGTCCTACTCCTATGATAAAGATACTTTCAAAGTTCTTAGTCACTCCAACTCCACTATTGAAGTGGTTCCCTCTGCCAAACGTCTCGGTGTTACAGTCGACGAATTCTTTAAGTTTGACATACATATTCAACAAAATATTAAGAAAACCCACCAATCACTTTCTCTCTCACTCCACCAGGCACACTTTGGCCACTACCTACCTTTTGCCCTCATTATTATATGGAGCCCCCCTCCTAACCAACCTGTCATCCTCTATCACCTCCAAACTAGAAAGCTGCTACAACAAAATCTCTAAATTTGCCTCCAACAGTAAAAATTCCACCCATCATTGCCTTTCCCTTCAATCCCTAAACTGGCTAGAACTACCAAACTACCTAAACTATCTGCAGCTCACCACAGCACACAAACTTATATTTCATCCAACTAACTGTCCTGCTCTAGCTAACATCCTTCCATCCTACATCCCCAACAGAACTCTCAGATCTGAACATCAAAACCTGATTGCTATCAACAAACCTAAAAGTCCAGCTGGCTAACTTCTCCTCTCTTTCACTATTGGCAAGGCTTGGAACTCTCTCCCTTCCTCTCTAAGAACAATAGCAAACTCTGAAAATTAAAAAATTCAGCTTTTCAAACATCTGTCCACCAAATGGAAATGCACCTGTCTTCACCCTACCTAAAAACTATACAAGAACACACCGATATCCTACCTAGAGTGTAAAAAGGTGAGGCAATGCATATAGTCTACTCCACCTAAAAACTATCCAAGAACAAATTGATATCCTACCTAGAGTGTACCCTAGCACTCAAAATGTCCTACAGCTATTTATCCTTGAACCCCTTTGTGTAAATATTGTAAATAGATTCACACTTTAAAACGAATGCATGCAAAACGTCTTCACATTGATATCCTACCTAAAGTGTACCCTACCTAGAGTGTACCCTAGCACTCAAAATGTCCTACAGCTATTTATCCTTGAACCCCTTTGTGCATATATTGTAAATAGATTCACACTTTAAAATGAATGCATGCAAAAAGTCTTCTTAACTCTCTTCTCAATGTGCATATATAATGCATTTTCTCAAATTACTCTATAAGAATAGCTTTATAATTGTATAACCTTTTTAGAAAAACCTTAGTGAAATTGTATTTGACTATTTGTAATAATGAATGTTCCCATTGTACAAACTGGTCTCCTCAATGTATCACTTATATTTTTCATGTTTTTGTAATTTGTATTTTTGGAGCTTTTCTCCCCGGGCCGCCACTGAAAACAGGTCCTCAGGGCCCAGTGGCCCTCCCCGGTAATCAAACTGGAACTAAATAAATAATAAATAAATAAATATACACTGTATATTGTGCTTTTTCTTATATGTACTATTAATGTTATTGTGTAGCTTTTCTCTCTAGGCCTCTACTGAAAATGGGCTCACCTAGGCCCAGTAGACTTTCCCAGTTAACAAATGCAACAAATAAACAAACAAATAAATAAATAATAGTTGACTTTCTCTAGTTTAAGTATAGCAAATGTTATGCTGCTTTTTCAACAAGTAGCTGCTTAACATAGCTCTCTATCTCACATTTTTCCTTAGGTAATAGTATTTTTAAAGTAATTGATCCTTGATGAAAGCAGCAACAAATTGATTTTTCAGTGTTGTATTGTCATGTAATATGATTATTCTCAGTGTTATGAAGCTTTTCTCCATAGGCCTCCACTGAAAATTGATCATGTTCAGTCAAACTACCTTGATCAACAAATTAAATAAATACATACATACATGACATGCATGCATAGATTCCTACTTAGCTAAAATATGACTTACATACGATCATAAGAGGTTACTAGGCTAATGGCCCCGGGGCCCTTCCAAGCCTAGCCAAGAGTTTACCCCCAAAAAGAAACCTCAGTCAGCACCTGTCATCCCTGTCAATGAGGGACACAGGTGGAACCCCAGGGACAAATTTGTGGTTTCCTATCCACTCATAAAGGTTGCACTTGAGGAGGTAGTCAGACGCATCTTACACTGACTAAAAGACGGGTGTAGTACATGGAAAAAAAGAGTAGCTTTGCATGCCTTGTCATGTATGTTTTCTCTAGCCTTCTGTAAACTTCAGATGTTCTTACAAAGCTATGTAATTTCTTAGTCTATAAAATAGAGCAGGTATGTAATAGAATTGCCAGGTTTCCTTTAGGCCATTATTCAGAAACATCACTGCACTACTGTGAGAGAGCTAAAAAGCCTCACATATAAACATCGGGTTATATCACAGATGGGACTTGTTCACAATCTCATTTACACCAACAAATGTGCAGTATTTAACTCCATTTTAAAATGGCATTTTACTGCATGCTGTCTACAGTCCTCCAATTTTAAACTTCAAGCTCTTACTAGCTCTAACCACTTTGGCAATTCTACCTTCTCTGTGGCTGATTCAAAGCTGTGAAACAACTTTCCCACGGCTATCACGAACACAAAAACTACACCTACATGCAGATGGACCCTTAATATTCATTTAAACCATGAAACAGATGCGTAACTGTGGCATTATCTAAGGGCCCCCTCTCTTTCCTCATATCCAGCTTCTACTTGTTAATAATCCTCAGCCTTTCCCTGAATGTCCATCTTCTCTTACAGTAATCACATTTTTCCATGTCCCACCTTGCCAGTGTCAACACATTTCCTTCTCCCTCTGACTCATATACCACCTGTTTTTCCCATATAATTAAGATTTCAGTGTATTATGTAGCATTCTAACTTGTCTCCTCTCTCTCTGTGATTCTACTCACCTTTGCTCACATTCTGCCCCTTCAGCTTATCTTCTGAACTCCTTGTCCCCATTTTGCTACCTACAAATCTATATTTTAGTCCTTATTATCTCCTTTTTTACCACTTCCACACTGATTTCCTCTTTTTATTCTACTATCCTTCCTTTTAGCCCATATCATAGTCCTATTGCTGTCAGTTGTCTCACGCTCTTTATTATGAATCCCCATTGCCTTCCCCTTCTTCAAATGTATCTACAATTACCTGCGTAAGTGCTAACATTATACATATCTTCTACATACCATTTTGAACATATCTCTTCTGTTTCCTGGTTATACTATCCTATTACCTGGTTATAGTCCACAATTATTTTCTTTCGCCATCAGCATGACATTCTATAGTCTGTATGCAAACATTTGCCTTCTACAGTGAAAACTGTTGTTTTCAGTTTTCTGTAACTGTGTGTCTAACTTTAACTTGGTAATACTTTTTTTTTGTATTCTCCTACTCCCACACACACACACATACACACACGCTGCCTGCTAGCCATTAGTCATCCCACTGTTGACCAAGGCCAGTTTCTAAGCAGCCAATGGGTTGGTCTAGTTTGCCCCCCCGACAGCTGATATACAAGAATGAAGGCATAACGGCCTACTATGCCTTCCTCTATGGGTGTACACATTCTGTACACATTCTCACACTTGCCTAGACTTTAGCTTTGCAATATTTGAATTTTTTCTTACTCTGTCTTGTATATGAACTATGATTTTATCAACAATGTCCTCTATGATAAATATTTCCATATATTTTTGTGGTATCATATTTATATGCAGCAAAGTGATCATTGTCATTTCAATTAATAGTTTCTTCCAGGATCCCCAATGAAAATAGGGCTCTGCCCAGCTGGAAATTCCAGCTTACTTAATTAAAAATATATTTTTTCAACCAAAATTCAAGATTCAGAATAGTGGTATTGAAAACAGTTCAGCAGGCCCAAGGATACCATCTGTGACTTTTTGCTTGTGAACTGATTCACCAAGTTGGTTTAGAATCTGTTTTGCCAGCTCTAGTTATTATGGTGTAGGCAAAATGCTGCCCGGTATTAAAGTGCTTCTTTAGAATGCAGGGAGCAAACCACACCTCAGGAAAGACATTTTATCACCCTTATATACACGTAAAGATCTGTATAAGCTCCTCCCAAGTAGATAGACCAGGAATTAGGCATTTATCTTGGACCACTAAAGATGGTATCAATGTGAGGTGCTGCAAAGTCAATACTTCTCCACTGCTATCCTCTGTGAGGATGTTAGGGTACAACAATCATATTAAGAACATACCTTGTAAAACGTTCTTTGTCTCAGAAATGTTGCCAGATATTTTTCTTCAGGGTGCTGTACTATGTTGAAAAATTTCACAATGCTCTGTGAAAGGGGTGTTTCTATCTTGCTTAAGTTTATAGATTTCATCTTTTGTTCGGGTCAGTGAATGTGAACTTCTGTACATGCTCCCCCACCCCCATAACTACAGTTCCTGTGTTCCTGTAGGAGTAAAACTACAACATTAATCTCTATTTGGTGCATATTTTGAATAAATATCCATTCTTAAGTTCTGCAAGTTGACCACATAGGTACAACCAGCTGCACAGCAACTTTTCTGCACCTGGCTGCTGTGTACAGTTTGTTAAATGCCCTTCAGAGTAAGATAGATTTCATCTGGACTGCTGCATTCAGCTCAAAATATAAACATCAAAATTTAAGGTTTGAGTGGACCTCATATATGGAGCTTCTGCAACCAGCAGAAAGCTATGTCATATTTTACATATTCTTTATGAAACCATGTAAAAATATTCAGAAGACAGCAGACAATTAATGTAGTAGCTGGCAATCGCAGAACACTTATGTATTCATCTTCACATATAAGTTTGCATGGCAAAATGGTACTGTTGAAAAGAAAGATAAGTTAATGGACTAAAGATAACTTCTACAATAAATTATTTTGCAACTTCATAATGCTGTGTTCCTGTGTAATAAATAGAAGCCTGATATTGAGGAGGTGCTATTTAAAACCAGTGATCATACAAAAAGGTTAGCTATATATACCGTAATTGTTTCATCTATGAATGCTGGGTGCTGTGGAAACACAATCAAAAAATATATTTCTCTGATTTGCAGTGACCTTGGATTGAGAATATAAAATAAAAGGAATGTAGAAAGGCTTTTTTTTTATTTTTGCTGCATTTGCATGAAAGCAGTTAAGCTCTAAGAATATACATTAGGTTCTTTGTGTACTCCAGTATTTGGTTTCATGCAGCTGCAGCTCTGCAACTGAGATTAGAGCAACAGAGTTCCAATTAGACATGGTAGACCCATTGACAACAGCCTGCCCTGGACACTGTCTCAGACCTCCTCACCCGAAATTCGAGATTTTTTTTTTCAGAGACTCCCTGAGGCAATCTGAAAGTCATTTTACACAGCACTGCTAAGCACCACCTCACACACCTAGGCATATGCTTTGGCAAATATTGCATCTGCTGTCTTCCTATAGCTAGATGTAAACTGTTAGTCAGACCTGAAGTATCTCCAATAGCGTTGCATGGATGGTCCGGTTCCTTAACTTGTTGGTTGGCTCCCCTCACCTTTTAACATCCACCAGTATGTCTTATGGTTACCAGTCCACTATGATAGGTACTGGTCACCTTTTGGTCAGAGCTTTTTGCCATTCATTCAGCTATCAAGGATGTGAATAAGGTCTAGTTGGACTCCATGCTTTGGCCTTTTAGAGGTATACAAGTGAAGCTCTTTTGCAAGTGGGAGTTGAACATATACCTCACAAAAACATCTGCTAGGTATTCTCAGGGGATTCATGCCATGAAACAAAGTGCAACAGCATTGCACTGAACAACTACATGGATAGTATACAAACACAAATGATAACAAAACATGCATTCTGCAGTGGGCAATAATCCTTTCTCTTCCACACCCTTGCAACAATAAATATACTAAAATATAAGGTTATTTCCCTCATGATATCCCTTTCCCACAAAGTCCAATAGCCTGAAACATTGTATTGTTGCAGTCTTAGATCTTCCTTCATTATGACACATTTGAAAAGTGCCGTCAGACAAACTATGTGATTCTATTCCCAGGTGATGTCTTCTCTTTAGGTGAATCGTATTCCCTTGAACTTTATGGTACACAGATAAAAAAATCTCCGTTATTCAGGAACTTTTATCTTTCCAGTCGTCACTGCCCAGCCACCTTTGCTTCTTGTCAAATGTAAGGGAGTGATTCTTACACTCATAGTAGCTAATCACGTACCACTTGTCAACACTGTACTGTGTTTTATCAGACTTCCAATCCTCATTTTTTTAGATCTTCTCTCATCTGATTGAAAAGAGTAGAATTTTCCAGACTAAAACTCAATATAATTGTTCTATCTAATCTTTAGCCACCTTTGTGAAAACACACACACACACACACACACACACACACACACACACACACACACACACACACAGAGTAAAGTCAGAGTTAAGTTTTACACAGACCATTAAGAAGTAGAAGAGTAAAAATTGTGCATCAAGTATATGAAAGTTTGACAAGTGTATTGCTTTGCAAAAAAAGGAGGGTAAATGTAAAAGATGTGCCAGATAAAAAGACAATAACATTTACTTACAGAACTAAAATGTTGAGAAGAAAGGAAATATATAACTGTTGAAATGTCTAAATGCTTTACTTGTTGTGTTTGGAAATGAGATTTTGTAAGGTTTGGTATGATGTTTTACTGCAGTAAGTCAGAACTATAAAATGTTTTATTTTGATAACTGCCAAGGGATATTTAGCTTCCACCTAAACTACCACCATTTCAAGCAACTGAACAGTCAATTTAATATTTTATGAATGGCAAAAGTTACTTGTTCCACATTAGGCTCCATGTTTTAGCCTTGACAACACCCCAGATAATCTGGCTATGCTTTCTGTCATGGGCAGAGAAGAAGTTAGAAGGGAAGTGACAGAAGGATGTGGGGTTGGGGTGAACGACTGACATTGGCTGTGCCTGCCTTTCCCAGTGGGAAGAAGCAAGGCAGGGCCTGATCCAGAAGCACCATTCAGGAAAGGCCCACAATTGCACTGCAGTGCACAGAGACATGGCATGTAGATCCAGTCAAGAAATGTTCATGCTCCAGTTGAGCACTAAAAGTAAAATGTCCACACTAGCTTCAGCTTCTAGTGGTAGGCAGCGTTACACTGCCTGTTACTAGAAGCATGCTTGTTGGCTGATGGCAGGGGAGTGTTAGGTATATCAAAAGAAGAAACAAAAAATTATGGGACTATGGCCTCAATTTATGGTTCTTAACATTTCTCAAGAGACTTCAACAGAACAAGAAAAAAACTATAAAATATGAAATACATTTTTTATAAAGTGGGGTGAAGAGCTGACCCATGTGGACCAATTATAGTACCTATCCAGGATACAATTTAAGAAAGTACAATAGAAATAATAAAATCTAGTACAAACTAAAATTAGAACACTATTTACTACAATAATTATATGCTAAGATTAACACAGTGAAGTATCTATGAGGCAAAAAAAAAGCATCCCCATAAAAAAATACAGCTCCAGGACAACTGCTTAATGTCTTCATGTGTCTTCCCCTAACAGGTGAACTCCGTTCAGTCTCAAGGGGCTTTCCTTTCTATCCCTAAACAGGAATTTCATCTACTAACCACTAGCATATTGGACTAACAGACTTTATATTTTTCTACACCCTTAACTTTCCCATCCTTTTAAGCCTCTACTTGCATCTAATGTTCTGATCCTCACTCTTTACCTTACTCCCACATGATGTTTATAAAAAAAAAAGTTTGTAATCTACCACTTTACTTTAATTTAGTACATGTTTTATTATTGTATCTACCCCTCTGTACTTATTTTGTATTTATTATTGTATGTACCTCTCTGTATTTATTTAGTATTCAATTATTATTAGCATGTGCTTTAATACCTGTTTTTTTTTATCTTGTTCATGTAAATTGTCTTAACTTTCATGTATCATTTGGAGCTTTTCTCCCTGGGCCTCTACTGAAAATGGGGTCCTGACCTAGTCAGACTTTCCCAGTAAACAAATGATAAATAAATAAATAAAATGTGGATGAAAAAAAGAGACATTGCATGTTCAGTTAGTTAAATACCCATTCAAATCAAAATATGACTAATCAGGAAGTACTGAATTCTATGACACGGTACAACAGTAAATTCAGCACTGCTGTTTACTTTAGATGTTAAAAACACATTGATTTCATAAATTCTTAAGTTCTTTAACATAATGTCAAATATTCCTGGGAATTCATTAAAGTTTCTAATATGACAAAGACATTAGTGATTCAAGAATGTGCAAGCCACAACAAGGTAAGACCTCTTTATCTGCTAACTTGCATGTTTCGTGAATTGTAGATACTACTGTGAAGTGCAGATTATGGCTGATTTCCACACCGTGGTAGTAACCTGCTGCTCATTTAGGTAGTGGAATCCCCCTCCTGTCACTCTGACACACACACACACACACACACACACACACACACACACACACACACACACACACACACATACACACACAAACAAACATACACCACAATCCCTGTGAACCTGTCCCTACCTTCCCTTGGTTTCCCCCAGTCCATAATACTTTAGTTTCATTTTGGCATGTATGCATTAGGCCCTGGTGTCTAGCATATCCTCCCATCCCAATCCCTGTTACACTGTCAGTGCCATTACAGTACTTTAAAGAGTCATCCCTGGTGGTCTAGTGGTCTCCCACCCCATCACCCTTGTGAAGTGTGTGCTATTACAGCACTTATCCCTGGTGACTACTTGTCCATTCAATTCCTATACTACCATTGGTGCAATGATGGCACTTTAGTGTCTATGCAATGGTTCCCACCTCATGTCTGTTATGTTGGTCTTTGGCTTAGGGTACTTTATGGAATAATCCATGGTGTCTAGTGCAACCCTCTACTCCCCCATCCCGTTGTAACATTGGTGTTATCACAGCATTTAAAGCATACTCTGATGTCTAGTGTAACCCCCCCACCTCTCCAATCTCCATTACAATGTTTCCATCATGGCACATTAAGCATTCATTGGTGTCTAATGTATACCCCCTCCCAATCCCCATAGAAATGTTTGTGCTGGTACAGCACTTTTAACCTTTTTCCTTGGGATCTGGTGGTTCCCCCCACTCTGATCCCTGTAGTAACCTTGGAGCTGGTATAGCACTGGATCCACCCCCACCCCCCAGTCCCTATAGCAATTTCAGCCTATCCCCTTGGTGTCTGGTGGTTCCCTCGTCCCCCCAATCCCCATAGTAATGTTGGTACTGGTACAACAGTATTAAAGTAAGCCCTGGCATCTAATGTCCCCACCACCATGACCATATTCGTGTCTTGTGGTTGAACATAGCCTTTTGACTGCATTCAACACCACAACATGTTGGGGGTGGTCAGGCTGATCTACACAACTGCGTGCTTTCTTGAATGAATCATCTATGTAGATTCCTTCCTGGAGGTGTTTCTGGAAAGACAGCATATGGCTAATTAGCATATGCCTTTCCCCCAGAATGTATCATTAGCATTCAGCATGGCCACAGGGCCAGCCCTTCACAATGCTGCATGTCTTTGTGTTGTAGGACTATGCAGCACTGTGTAAGGGTGCTTGCTAAATACCAAAAGGTTTTGTATGTGTACATGGCCATGTGCACCTCATGGTACCTTTATGAATTCAACCTTATCTTTAATAAAAAATGTGTCATTGATAACGCACATAATTCCCCTATGTGTTTTGTCAAGTCCATTAATTTAAACATTTACATAAAACTCATATTGTTCTAACACACTAATTATCAGAAACAATCAAAAATTGCCAACCAATGATGTTGTTTAAATCTAAGAGACATTAAAGCATTAAATCTAGATATCTTTAAAGCCTGTAATCCATCCAAGCAAACTTTTGTTTACCTCTTTCATCATCTTGGCTGGAGGAATGTAAAACATAATATTTGACTGCATTAATTTCATTCTGATAGCACTGCAAGGCATGCATTGCCAATGGACTACTGAGATTTCCCTTCCTAATGTCCTGAACATGTTCTTCAATCTGAATTTTAATAATTTCTGTCAGCTGGCCTATATACCAAAAATGTGCTCTTCTTTTTTTAACACTCTTTCTTCAATGCTGATCCCTCTTGACCTCCATGTTGATGCATTTATTTGCCTCATTAATTCCACTGACATGATAGTCAGGTGAACCAGGAGTGGGACTGACAATTACACGATGGAACATGGTTTTGTACTCTATGTCCTGTCTTCCCACTGTGCATTCCTGGAATTTGTTCATGGGCTTAGCCTGCCATGGGCTCGCTTGATTATTGCTGTTGATGTCTCAGATATTTATTTCTGATACTGACGTGCTCCTTCTTAGGTAGTAGCCTGCATACATCATAACTGGTACACAGAAATGTCCCTGTCTTGAAGGCCAGCGTCCTCGGGAAGGGCTTCATTTTAAAGCACAACACCTCTCCGGTGTTCAATATATTTCCATAAGAAAATGGTCAATGGCTAGGTTAAATATGCAAATCAATATCTGACCTCAATATTCATCTGTTTTCTTTTACTGCCTTTTGCACTTTCTCAGAAAAGGGGTACAGTTGGTAAAAAATTAATGAGGAGGAGCTTTTTCTCTCATTCTCACATTCTGTTTTTTTGTCTGATTTACAATTTTCCTAGAAGTGGAACAACTCCTAGGTCTTTGTAATACACTACTTACATCTGTACATCACAACTAGCAGAATGAATGTCCAGATGTTTGCCTCATATTTTTGGTCTGTTCCTCATAAAAGTTGTGTTTTTTCTGGCAAATCATTGAGGAGTGAAGTCACTAAATAACAGGCATTTCAGTTTCAGACTTCATGCCCTTCAGAAAATGCATGGTAATGTAAAACCTGTTATTCTAACTATTTGCTAAGTTTATAAGAGCAATAATTAGAATCAGTCTCTGATATTGGGCCTTTGCCCCCCTCCCAATTATTTTTGGATTTGTCCAGAATTATTGTGTTAAGAGAATGAGAGGTATGTTTCCATATTTAATTTCAGGATAATTTTATTGTGCTAGATGGGGTTATATTAGCTAGTAGAGTGACTGTTATAATGAAGAGTGATTGATAGTATTTTATTACCAGACATCTGTCTGAGTATTTTTTTCTTTTCAGACCCAGTATACCTGCCTATTGGAGTAATTTGAGTCACTGATGGTATGGAGCATGCCCAATAGCAAGAATAAACAGATTCAAAATGCTTAATGATGTATACAGCAGCTAACTAGTTCTGAAGCCATAATAGCAGCACTTAACAACTAGCACATATAAAACATGTTAACAACTAGCACATATAAAACATAACAACTAGCACATATAAAACATGTTAACAACTAGCACATATAAAACATAACAACTAGCACATATAAAACATGTTAACGACTAGCACATATAAAACATGTTAACAACTAGCACATATAAAACATGTTAACGACTAGCACGTATAAAACATGTTAACGACTAGCACATACAAAACATGCTCGTATTAAGTTGCTGTTTTTCTTTACATTAGGGTTGCACTGAAGTCTGATAAATGAAAAAAAAATTAAAGCAGGATATAAATTGGAACTCATGAAAGAAAAGAACAGAAGCACAAGACTGTGAAATCTATCACACTTAACACATGTAGTGCTCTCTTCCAGTACTATCCTGCCACGGGCGACATTATCGCTTGATGAGAAAGATGATTAAATAAATAATAAATTTGCTGCCTTAAAAATGCTTATGTACTGTCCACTTTTGGATTTAAAGCAAGTAATTAATACTTTATACAAAATTTCATGGGCAGTTTACTGAATTTAATACAATAGTCAAGAGTAAACATCTTTTTGACATACATACTCTTGACCCCAAGTTGATCTATTTGTCCCCTCAGTCCTACCTGATGTTAGCACTCCCACACCACTCCCTGAAGAAACCCCCTCTTTCCATGGAGAAATGTCTCACTGGTAATCATAACTTAGTCCCAGGTAGCAGAAAGGGTAGTCATTTGTCAGTTTGCAATTATACAGACACTGAGTTTTTTTTCTTTGCTTCAACCTACCCCCCCCACCCCCGCCACACACACACACACACACACACACACACACACGACTAAGTTCAAATGTGCATTGCAGTCCTTGCTGGTCTTTATCACTGACATGCAAGCATATCTCCACTGCTTGCTGCTTTGCCCAGACACTTTTAACTGTCAGATCCTGCTCTCTTGGCCTCAGCCATGAGACATATATAGTGTGGTGATCCCTTACATCCCTCTTCTACAGGTGGCCAAGCTGCCATAAGCCATTTACACCCCCCCACACACATGTCTACACCCACATCCACACCATGAGAGGCTCCTATGAACCATGCTATCTGAATCAGGTCACCAACACTGCAGACAGGGACTCATTTCTCTGTTATCAAGGAACTGGCTTCATCTTTTGGTTTTTGCCAGAACACCAAAATAAAATGGTAGGATATCGTTCACTAGTAAATTCTTAGAGAAATTGACTTGCAAGCTATAAATTAATTACTAAAAAAAAAAACACCAAATGCAAGATACAAAAAAACAAAAAGGCTACTAATCCAAGGGATGTCAGAGATTTATTAAAACACTTAGCGCCTCGGCTTGCTGGAAGGCTGTGTAAGCGAGGGCTAACTGTTTTAATAAATCCATGACATCCCTTGGATTAGTAGCCTTTTTGTCATTTTTTATAAATTAATCACTATTCTGCAGCCTAAGAACATATATCAAGGCAATGACTAACATACCTAAGGCAACAAGATGAGAATTGCAAACAAAGGTGTAGTGACCACAAAATAGAGGAATAATTTTACTGATTTCTATTCTCTAACTTTATTTTTATAAAAATGTTCATAAACAACAATAATTAATTTCTCCGAAACTTCTTTGCCCAAATTTAACCATGTAGATACCATTTCCTATGCAGCATTTTCATTACTTATATTCCTGCAATTTCAGAACTTTTGCTACCTAAGAATAATGTAGGTTAATCTAGAGTATCTACATTTTTTCTTTAACATCTTTATTTCATAAAAGAGAAAGTAAAACTTAAGCCAAATGTGTGCAACATGTCTACTTAATATACATAATGAAATAACTGCACATAGTGACTGTGACCACTTAATTTAATAAAACATTTAATGCTGAAATCCACAATGATATAGGATTTCCTCAAAACAATCATCTTCAATCCCTCGTTAATTCATACTTCCATCACAACTTGATTTTACAAAAATACACTTTGATTGGCCAATAAATTTAAAACCCACCCTAAAATCTAATAAATGTACTAAATACTGCAGACACAATGACTAACGGAAGTCATTGAACAAGCTTTCACTTAGATTATTCCTGTTCATGTAAAAATACAGTCATTTAATGTTAAGTATAATATCAAAACGCTGTCTATAAAAATACAATCAGAAAAGCTTTTATTGCAACTTTTTGTAACATTAAACAAAAAACATGATAGTAGGAAAATAGTCCTACTTGCCCTAAATATTAAAATAGTTATACCTTAAAACACTTGCTATTGAAAGAAACTCATTTAAGCCAGCAAACTATTAGCAGGTAGTCTAAGCTGCCAATTTCTTTCTTGCATTCTATCTTTTCCTTCCTGAAACATTTGTCCAGAATCCAAAACTTAAATAATATGGTCTTTATGAACACTGATGTGTCTAAAAAGGACATTATTTTAGTGTATTTAAGTGACCCTTTTTCAAATCATTCATATGTTTATGTAGCATTTTCTTCAGGGTTCTAATTCAATTTTCTCACATAGAACCCTAAACAGTTCTGACATAATGCCATTATATCACACTCTTTGAAATACAGTTACAATGTCTTCAGTTCAAGCTGTCCATAACCCTCTATTTTTACATGGGGTCCTTCTAATATGTGTTTACATTGGTTACGCTACCCATATTTGTATGACCTCACCTCACCCTGTGGAGAAGTGGTACCACTCTCATAAGACACTATTAGATTCTTAAAACTCCTACATTTTCTATATACAATGATAATTTGTGTGCCAAATATTTATTTATTTACTATTTATTTATTTTATTTTATTTTACATTTGTTAACCGGGCTAGTCCAGCTAGATATATTTCCATTTTCAGTAGAGGCCCGGGAGAAAAGCTCCAACACAGCAATATAGTGACATACAAATATGTCATGCAGTATTATACAAAAAAGAATGTTAAAATAATTAAATACAGAGTGTTAATGAGAGGAAAACTACATTTGTTAGTTCTAATCTAACAGGATAGGGTAAGTCACTTTACAGTATGAAATCTGAGGTAATATACAGAACATTCAAATTTACATTCAGGACATAAGTTAATTAATTATCTAGTGATAGTTACTACTTCTAGAGGGGTATAGAAGTATTGATTGGTGAGAGGAGGCAGTATAGAAATAGAGGTAGAGAAAGCAGAGAATTAGTCAGGGTTGCAGCAGGGGCATAACCAGTGTGTCTTGAGATGTTTCTTGAGCCTTTGTTTAAAGAGCGGCAGGGAGGGTTGTAAAGTTAGATCAGGTGGCAGAAGGTTCCAGTTTTTTCCAGCAGTATTGGAGAACAAGGAGTTACCAGCCAAGTTATTAGACTTGCTTATGCTAGCAAGAAGTTTGCTAGAGGAGCATAAGGAGTTGAGATTACTATAGGGGGTAATAATGTTGGAAAGTATTGGGGTGTTGTTTGGTTGGTAAAATATCTGAGGAACAATGGTAAGTTGGGAGAGTAGCAAAATGTTTTTTAGTTCGAGCCAGTCTAGTTGCTGAAGGTTTTGACAATGGTGAGTTCTAAATGGGTTCCCAGTAGTGAATCTGGTTATATTATTATAAGAGTTAGCTAGTTTGACGAGATTACTTTTTTTTTAGGATAGTATACATAGGTGAAGCATAAAGAAGAGTTGAGATTAAATGGGAGTGGGCAATTGTAGTTCTGGATGTAGGAGTTAAGAAGGATTTTATTCTATATAAGGAGCCCATTTTTCTATTTACTGTTTTAATGGAGTTATTAATATGGTTATCAAAGTTGAGGTTATTGTCAATTGTGATTCCTAGCAGTTTGGTGGTAGAGTCTGGGGATATAAGGGTGGCATTATTGGATAAGAGTGAGAAATCTATATGGGGGGACTTGCTGTTGGGTGTAAAGAGTAAGAGCTTGGTCTTTTTGGCGTTCAGAAGAAGACAGCATTTCAAGAACCAAGCCTCAACTGTGCTGAATACTTTTTGAGTTAGAGAATGAAGTTCAGTTATAGAGTTGGCAAAGCAAATGAGTGTTGAGTCATCCGCATATTATATACAGGTGGCTTGAGGGATTGCTACGTGTAGGTCATTGATGAACAATGAGAAAAGAAGAGGTCCTAGAATGGAGCCCTGAGGGACTCCAAAGGAGAAGGGAAGGTGGGAAGATAGCTTATTTTCCCAGAGAACTGCCTGTTGCCTATTGTTAAGGTAGGACTTGAACCAGAGTACAGCCTTGGTGTCTAGAGAGAGGGATTCAACGGTCTGTATGAGTAGGGGGTGGTTTACCATGTCAAAAGCTTTTGACAGATCAATAAAGAGTGCTGAAGATAGGCTGTTGTTATTACGGTTACGGTTGATGGAGTCGGTGAAAGAAAGAAGTGCTATGGTGGTACTATGAAATGGTCTAAAGCCATGTTGGCAGTTAGCTAAGATGTTGTGTTGGGTTAAGTGGTTTATTAGCTGATGGTGAATGCATTTTTCCATAACTTTAGCTAAGGGTGATAAGAGAGCTATGGGTCTGTAATTAGAATAATCATTAGAGTTACCACCTTTGTGTAAGGGAATTACATGGGAGATTTTCCAGATGTCTGGGATAATTTCCTCAGTTATGGTTCTATTTATAAGGATGGATATAGGATAGGCAACTGATTTAGCTGCTTTTTGCAAGTATTCTAATGGTAGCTGGTCTGCAGAGGGGGTACATGGCTTAAGTGTTTGGATAATTTTTAGTATGTAAGCAGTAGAGATGGGTTGTAGTTGGAAGGTTGGTGGAGTGTCAGGTACAGTGACAGGGAGACTAGTGTTGTCTTGTAGATAGCTGATGGGCTAGGGATTGTATGGTGTCAGTGAAAAAGGTATTGAAGGCATTGGCAGTTTGCTGGGGGCTATTATTATCAGCTCCTAGTGGAGATGGTGTGCTAGAGTGCCCAGGGTGTAGGAGTCTATTTATGCTTGACCAGAATTTTTGAGGATTATTATGGTGGGTTTGCTGTAGTTTCCAATAGTAGCTTTTTTTTGTCAGTGAGTATGGCTCTTTTTGTAATATTTCTTAACTGTCTAAAGGTTTGTTGCTCAGAGATAGTTCTGGTAGCTCTCCACTTAGCCCAAGATTTGTTCCTCAGTAATATCTTTTGTCTAATATCTTTTAACAGCAATGGGGTTGTCTTAGACTTCAATCTAATAGACCATTTGGGTGCATGTTCATCTAGGATTGTTATGAATTTAGAGTTGAAATATTTTACAGCCTCTTCGAGTGGGAGAGATTTTAGAGGGGTCCAGCCGCAGGCATTAAGTTTGTTTTGGAAAAATGTAGGGTTAAAGTGTTTCTGGGACCGTGATATCCTATACATGGGGGAGTTAGGAATATCATTTTTTTGTCTTATAATGTAAGTTAAAGTATGATCACTTACATCATCAGGCAAAGTTCCAACTTTATAAGTTTGTTGATGTCTGTTAATAAGAATCCAATCTAAGATACTTTCTTTTTTGTTTGGTTTATTAATTCTAGTAGTGGTGGTGATAGTTTGACTAAATCCATACAGATTAATATGTGAGGAAGGGTTGTCAGTATTGACACACTTCCAGTCGGTATTGAAGTCACCTAGAATAATTGTTTCTTGTGGGTAAGTAGTTGATACCCAGTTTAGAAACTCCTCTATTGTAGTGCTGTTATTACCGGGAGGTAGGTAGATGCAGATGATGTTTAGGGTTTTAGTGGTATTGAGTTGAAGTCTAGAGATAAGGACTTCTGCCTTACTATCTTGGGGAGGGATATAGGGTATTGAGGAGATCTGTAATCCAGTTTTAAACAGAAGGGCTACTCCTCCACCCTTGCATTTCATAAGATCGAGTCTCAATATATTATAACCTGGGGGAATAATTTCAGTGTCCTTAGTTCCTGGTTTTAACCACGTTTCTGTAAGACAGAAGATATCGAAGGAATGACAGTCAAGAAGGGCATGGAGATGGGCAACTTTGTTGTTGATACTGCGGATATTAAGGTGTTCTATTAGTAAGGAGTTGGAGAGACTGGACAAGGTAGGTAGGGTAGCAGGAGTGGTGCTGTGAGTTGTTATTGTGGAAAGATAGGTTGGGCCTAGGTTGGGGTGGATGTCACCATATTTTAAGCTGGGAGCTTTTAGCCTAGAAACTGGGTTATTAATGTAGCTAGTTAGATATTTTAATTTCCTTGCAGTGGAGATATGGAATTTAATATGTGTGAGTCGATGGTATTTGGCTAACAGGTAGCAGGGAATGGATGTGATATTTATTTGAAGTTGGGTAAGGGTAGAATTCTGAATGGCTGTTTGTTTTGGAGAGTAGATGAAGTGGAAATATTTCACCTTTTCAAAGGAGGTGAGGAGATAGGCAGTAGTGAGGACTAGTATAAGTATGGCTATGAGTATTAACTTAGTTTGGAGAGCTTTATGTGTTGGAGGCATATTACTAGTATTACATGTACAACTTCAACAAGGTTGCTAGTACAACTGCAAAAGAGATTGGGCAGGGATAAGAGAGAAGTCAAAATGGTAAAGGGTAAGGTTTTAGAAGGAAGGAATTGTAAAGGGAGAAGAATAGAGAAACGTACTAAGGGTGAAAGTACTTAAGAAAGGTGCAGTAGGGAGATAGGTGATAGAGGAGGGGTGTGGTTAGGATGTCTAGATTGGTTGAGGATAGGTGGGGTAGGGGTGAGGGTGTCATTTAGGAAGTATAAGAGTAGGACCACTGGGAGTGGGTGGGAATTGGGGGTAGGGTAGGGGAGCGGAGTGAGCCCGCAGGGCGAACGGAGTGGGTAGAGACAAGAGCAGGGTAAGCTAAAGAGGAACAATCAGTGAAATGCTATGTACTGAAGGAAAGTTTAGTTGAGGGTAAGTGTAGAGTCAAGGGATACAGTGATAGTGACAGTAGTAGGATAGCTGGGTGCTTTCAGTGAAAGTACGGAGAAATAAAGTAGAGTAATATTGGAAGAAAATGTTTAGTTATCAGACTTATAATGTAGTTATATTATAAGCCTTTGGAAGAAGCTTATAGAAGGAAGGACTGGATGAGGGCGCCACCTAGTGGACACAAATGTTATTCTTACATTAGTTGTATAAGGGAGATGGAATAACCTGGGATGTAGGAAGGATAAAGTTACAGTAGAAGGAGCTTATACTAATGGACAAAAAGGAAGTTGGTTACAAGATTAGAAGGAGCTTATATTAATGGACAAAAGGTAAGTTGGTTACAGAAGGAATAGAGGGGATGTGGCTGCTAGTTGTCCTGGCTGGGAAGCGTGCTTTAGACCACCTGAAAGTAGTAGTTACAGACTTAAGCTTTACAGCCAGTTTTAGTAGAACACATACTTTCTTGCAACCTTTACTGAAAAGGTACAGTGTTATGAGGCAGTATGATGAGACAGCAGGAAGTTTGGAAGGGATCCTTAGTTGTCAGGCAGGTAGAATTCTGTATCCTAGTACAGGATAAGTAATTTGAGGCACTGGGAACTTTGGGCAAGAGAAAAAAAACTGTAGTGGAGAAAAAACAAGGCTTTAGAAAAACTAGTAGAGATAAAGTGTCTAGACATTTAAGATAAATATCTTATTTACATTCACTCAGTAATGCTATAAGTTGAAGGATAAAATAACAGGCTAGCTAATCATTCGACTAAGTTACAGAGGTGCTTGTGTTTAATCAGGACACTACTTAAAAGCCATATATAGACTTATAAATTGGGTTCACAGAACTTCAAAACAAAATAGGTAACGCAAAAAAATACTGTATTGCACTTATTCACATAAAACTTATAATATAGTAAACACGTCTCCGAGACAGATAAGCTAGGTAAAAGACATGTCTGGCTAAAAGACACCTCTAGAACACAAGATTATCTCTGTTCTACATTAGTTCACAACAGTACTTGAAATAAGCACATTGTAGCTTAAAAAACATTCACTTTATCAGGTAAATAAGACTCTACACCTTACAGAGTACATCAATGCTAAAACATTTGAGCAAACATGTCATTTAACATTTTAGTTAGCTAACAAGGGAAGGCTACTTTCTAGTGTTGTCCACGCACAGCGTTCCTAGTGGAAGCAGTATGCTTTTCATGCATACGCCTCGATGCTTAGTCAATGCAGTAAGAGCAGCGCTACTTTGCTATGGTAGATTCCTATTCACAATCCACCGCAATTACGTTCATAAGAACAACGGGTTAGCTAAGTACGGATATATTCTATTAAAAACCCCTATATGCTCTTCCTAAGTAAATAGTGTAAATAGTCTTAGCAGCTCAGCATTTAATAAGAAGTTATAGGCTACAAAAAGCTTTTTTAGTGTGCCGCTATTAAGTAGAGATTTTTCACGATATACCATTCCACCACAAATACGTTTATTAGACAGTATATTAGCTTAGCAAGAACATAGACTAGTTTAAAAAATGCCCCTTTGAGCTCGTTCCAAGTTAGTACTGTAGGGTATGGTGTAACAGTTTTAACTGTTCAGCACTAGTAAAGTAATAGGCTACAAACACTCTTTTAGTGTGTCACTATTAGAGTAAGATTTCACGCAATTTACCAGTCTAAACAATGCATATGTTGTAAAGTAGTTAGAGTATGCTCCATTTAAAATTCCAGGTAAGAGAAAACAGAAATCATAAACACCAATTTCCTAGTAATGTGAAAGCTATCAGTGCTAGCGTTTAACCGCTGAGCATACCCTAGATAATTTAGGACGCCGATAGCAGCTCCACTTGGGTATCGCATATAATTAAGCGGCGTTCCTAGTAATGTGAAAGCTATTTGTGCTAGCGTTTAACCGCTGAGCATTCACTGGATAATTTAGGATGCCGATAGCAGCTCCACGTGGGTAACGCAATAATTAAGCAGTGTTCCAAGAGCAGTAAGTAAGCACAATATAACAATAAGATCCTGTGGAAATATACAGAAAATCACATTTCTTTGACTCTGTGGCTAATATTAAACATTAGATAGGCAAAATACAGTAGGTCTCTACTCACAGCAGTCGAAAACGCTGGAGCCAGGGGCTAATTCCAGATAATAAGAGATGGCGCCAATTACCCAAAATAAATTCCAGTTGTTAAAAATAACTGTTCTTATTGATCCTGCATCCAAATTATAAGTCAAAACCATTGTGTTCTGATAACATACTTTGGTTCTATTTCTGTTATTTCCAGTAACCAAATTCTCATCCCCGAAAACTGGAGTAAACTCACCTTCCCCCCTAACCTCATTTCTCAAATTGAATCCTCAAAAGAAAAGTGGTGTCCTGGAAAGCTGGCATGACATCCTCTGTGAAAGGGGGTTAGCCCACTCAGAAGTGCATTTGTACAGGTCTGGCCGTGACAACCATGCTCACCCATATGGGAGCTGATCATATATATAATGTCCACCTTAGCCCTGAGGCTCTCCATCAAGATAAACTTCTCGAGACTAAAAGAGCAATAGTATGGAGCTGTTTTGAGCAAGAATGGAGTCAGATTTTAGCTAGGAAGTCTTTCAGCGTAGTTCTCAGTGGCATTATCCCACAAAATGTGCTGAAAGTGCAACATATACATTTGGTAGTTCTACACCATTACTGAGAGAATAGATGAGAAAACAAAGGACAGAGATACTGACTTTCCTACAAGGTCCATAATCTTTGACCCCTTGTCCTCCTAGGCCTCCAAAGCCTAAGGATTAATACTGCACTTTAATACTTGGCCTTTCTTTCCACCCTGCAGTCAGCTACAGTGTTACAGTGGTGTCATTTTTTTGTATCATTATGTCCTTGCAGTGCCTTTCATTGGTGGTCTCATCCAAGGAGTTTGGTGTGGTGTCCTGCTAGCAACTGGTAAACACTTTTTGGACAAGGAGGTAGAATTCAGGGCCAGCCTTCCTTCCATCCTGCACTGTCCTTAAATGATTCCAAATTCAAAGTCCTGAGAGGGTGAGGATGCTACTAGTTGTCTCCCGTTTCTCACTATCATCCAGCAACGCATTTTTATAACTGCCTGCTGATGCCTTGAAATCCTGTGAAAATTTGGAGGACCTCTCCTTATCCTTAGGTGTCTGTCTGATGCAAAGAACAATATTTTTCTAATCTAAGAAGGAATGGAACTCAGATGATCCTAGAAGAACAATAGTATGGATCTGTCCTTGCAGAACATAAACAGGGTAATGCAAGAGAACCTGAAATGAAACAGAAGTTTGGACAAAGGGAGGATTTGTGGCCATCTGATGGGGATAAGGTTTACCACAGTCCACTGTATTCTACCAGAATGGGAATCATCCTTACTGGTATCAAGTACAGGAGTGGTAAACACACATCTTTCCATGTCTCCAAGTCAGGTTTGCAGTTTTCATGTAAACCTGCATCTATAGCGACCCAAATGAGCCAGCAAGACCTAAAAAGAAACACCATGTACACAAACTGAACAGAAAAAGAAGCAATATGGCTAACTTTGGAATGTGGCACATACAACACTTGATGCCAGATAAATTGAGAGTGGCCCAGTTCGCAGTGAGTAAAATGACACATAAGCCACTGACACTGGGCCCAATGCAGAGTAGATCTACATTAAGCCCTGTACTGCTTTTAAACCCCTGTCTAAGCTGATGACAGGTAGACTATTATCAGTAGTAGCAATGGCAAGAAAGCTAACACCAGGTACACTAGCAACAGGTATGGCACCACGCAAGCAAACACTTGGCTTCAGGCATTAGAGAAATTGATATTCAGATATACAATTCTTAGCAATCCAGAGCCAGAATGGGCCATTACCTTGTCAGCTGATGTCTGTGTCTTAGACAATTAACTGGTGATTCAGCTAAGAAGCACTCCAACACTCTGGAAGTGGTAAAAGCCAGATGATCATAGTCTATGCAGAAGCCACAGAAACATAAGAGGAAGGAATCACCATTGAAGCATGATCTTGGAAGTGGATAAAGAATGAAGGGTCCTTCTTCTTACCTTGTCCAGTAAAGGTTTTGGGAAGGAACAGAGCATTTCCTCCATAGTTTATTTATTTATTTATGGACATTTACTTGGAAAGCCTGACTGTGTAGAAGCCCATTTTTAGCAGAGGCCCATGAGAGAAAAGCTCCAAATTATTACAAAACATTCTAAGAACAATAATTTTACAGTCTTCAAAAATAAAACAAAAGCATCTGCAGTATAAATAATTATAACAAATTAGACCCAATATAAAAAATTGATTATGAATCAATACAAATTATATGACAATCATTTAAAATTTAAAACATTTTACAAAGTTTGTAGCGAAACTAAAGGTAAGTTAGTCAAAGGTAAGTTAAAGTAAAGGTAAGTAAAGGTAAAGGTAAGTTGTTAATACAAACAGGAATTGCAATATGAAGTGAGGGAAAAACAGGCTTATGTTATGTTTAGAGAGAAAGTCAGGGAAGATAATTTGATAGAAGTAAGGAAGTAAGTGAAGAAGGGAAAGTAAGGAGGTATAAAGTACTTGCTCACATTTAGGGGTACAGTTTATTCTGGTTTTGATCAAGAATGGAGTCATATTTTAGCTAGGAAGTCTTTCAGAGTGGTTTTGAAAGATAGGAGGGAGGTTATTTACCTGATGGATACGGTAAGGAGTTCCAGGCCTTGCAACCTTGTACGAGTACAGACAATGCCCAGCAGATTTGATAGGTTTGTAGACAGATGGGAATTTTTGGTTTTTGGATCACAATGACCGACTGGGTACATAATGTGCAGAATGTTTTTTAGTGCTGGACAGGCAGACGGATGCTGGATAATTTTATATGTGGCAAGAAGCTGCTTATGTGTTAGTTGATGAGGCAGTTTAACCAATTAAGGCTTTTTAGTGCTATACAGTGGTAGGTTCTGAATGGGGAATTTGCTGCAAATTTAGCAACTTTGTTATAGCATTGTTCAAGTTTTCATTTTATTGAAGCCTGGAGGTTAGTAAGGATGGGAACACCATAAAAAGTGTGGGGAGGAGATAAGTAGTGGCAAGTGTAGTTTTAGTTGCATTGGTGAGAATGATTTTGGCTCTGTAAAGCATCCCTAATTTTTGATGTGTTTTTCTTATGCAATATTGTATATGCAGGTCAAATGTAAGATTATCATCCACTATCACTCCTGATAATTTGTTCTGAGAAGTAACTTCAATGGTTGTATTATCAAGAGAGAGGACTTTAAATTTTATTTTTTCATGAGAGAGGGATTTGGGGAAACAAAGAAATAGTAGTAGCTAGGTCTTTTTTGGGTTGAGCATGAGTTGTGAGTTACAAAGCCATGTTTCAGGGGCTGTTAAAGTTTCCTGAGTAATGTTTTCGAAGTGTACCATGTTGTCAGATGTGCAAATGAGAGTGGAATCATCTGTGTATTGTATTAGGGTGGTATGTTGTGTGGATTTATAGAGGGTGTTGGTGAAAATGTTAAAGAAGAGGTGACCAAGGACAGAGCCTTGTGGTACACTGGTGGTGACTGAGAGGTAAGGGAGAACATTGAGTGCCATGTTATTGACTGATACCTATTGGGCAGGTAGCTTTTGAACCACAAAAGGGTGGGCAGGGAGAGGCATCTCTTGATTCACTGGCTTTATTTTATAACATCAGAGACAGGCAAAGTACTCAATGGGTACCCTTTTATTAACTGTGTTCTGGCTTTGACCTTTATTGATGCAATAAATTCTACCTCTGCCTAATTTGTTTACATTACTGCAACCCATGATCCAAGTCCACTTGACTCCAAACAGGAGCTATGGTACCTGGCTAGCTGCTAGCCTATACTATCTATTAGGCTTCCTACTGAAATGTCGGCACTCAAAATGCCAAGCGCTGAAAATCCAAAAAAAAAAAAATGAAAACCTGGAGAAGAACAAATCTCAATAATCGTTCTTCTTCTTAAAACTTCTTTTTGCAGGGTATACAAGCCCCCTGCTCCCCTGAAGTAATATATACCAATTCTGAGATCACCATACCATGGAGAAAAGGGAATATTTAGAGAACTGGTAGCTTGGACTTGATATATGCAAATCAGTTCTTTTGGCCATTCAGTCTCAGTGTTTCGGTACTCACTCTAGTGGATCTCAACATTTCAAATGGTTACCATCTATTGTCTTAGAAAGCAATGTTGTGTTTACTGGCCTTCACTGTCTTTTAATATTTTCCTTTTAGTGCACTTGTCTTCCTCACTTCTCCATGATCTACTATGCATGCCTCTTGTATTCTCAACAAAACACTTTACAGCCTCTACTCTTTGAACTGGCCCACTAACCTATTTAGCAAAGATTGGACTTTGATTGGCTGCTATTTGCTATAGAGTATAAATATCTTATCCTTTTTATTTAGATTTCATTTAGCTTTACTGAAGCTTATGTTTTATTTATTCTGCATTGGAATATCACATCTTAGTTTAAAGACTTTAGAAGGCTGCACACAGAGCTCATGTTCAGAAATTACTAAAGTTACAGTTCTGAGATGATTCCTCATCTAAAGAGCGGGAAAGTTCTTGTTTTTTTAATTTATATCCACCTAGCAATTTATGCAGTTCAAGTGCTATTTCATCCAGTTTTATTACTACTTTTTACTGTTTGGTTTAAAAAAACAGTTCTGTTCTGTTTACACAGTCAACTGGCTATTACTACATTGCCAAAGTGTTTCTTTCTGGTGTCTGATTTAGTGTTTTCATCTGCTTTTCTTCAATGTTGGTGCTGTTTTGTAAGTTTTTCATTTTGTTTTTGATCAAGTGTTAGCTTACAAGAACTAGTGGGGGTGGTTCTATGACAGGAAATTAAACTGTTACTGTATTCTTGAAGTAGTCATTTTTGAGTGAATTCCAAGCTAATCTTCTATTGGTTCTTTTGTTTCCACTTCTGGGATAAATACCCTCGAGTGTAGCCTTCTTCTTCTTCTTTCGGCTTTTCCCGATTAGGGGTCGCCACAGCGGATCAACTACTGTCTTAAATTAAAGACTTCAGAAGGCTGCACACATAACTTATGTTCTGAAATTACTAAAGTTGGAGTTTTGAGCTGTTCCCTTACCTAAACAGCAGGAAAGGACTTGATCTCTGTTGCACTTTTAGTTTTCTGAGGATTTATAGAGTTTATGTGCTATTTTATTCAGTTTCGCTGAACTTTTTTACTGTTTGGTTAAAAATTAGTTCTGTTTTGTTTATACAGTCGTCTGGCTGTTACTGCATTCCAAAAACATTTTGGGTCTCTGTTTTAGTGTTGTTCTCTCCTTTTTCTTATTTTTTTCTGTTCTTTTATAAATTTTCCAGCTAGTTTTTGGTCAAGTGTTAGATTGTAAGAAAAAAATCGGGGTGGTTTTGTTGCAGGTAATTAAACTGCTATTGTATTCTGGAAGTGGGCATTTTTGGTTGAATCCCTAGCTAATCTTTTGTAGGTTCAGACTAGAAGCACTGCCTCTCTATTCATTATCTTATAGACTTCTGATTATAGATCTATGCCTTGACTTCTATGCCATGAGGGACCCATTGGTCCCGGATCACTTATGTCTCCATAAGTCAAATAGTCCCACAAGTACCCGAACTAGGGATCTAAATTTACATCAGCAAATAAACAAAATATGGTAGAAAGGTAGGTTCATTATGCAGTACCTTCTCTACCTCTAGAATATCTTCCTTCAAATAGGAAGTGGATGATTAGAAGGGTATTTACAAGTTTATCACTGGCTTGACTAGCCTAGACCTCCTTGAAAAAGAAGGTACAGTCTAAGGGTGGGTACTGACAAAGCATATATGATTGCAAGACCCCATTGCCTTGTACTTCCTGTAATTCTTATGTTTCATATTGTCTTCTGGGATAAAGCCCCAAGAGCAGCCTGCTATTGCCTTTTTTAAAACATCGTTATTGAATTATCACTTGTGATACAGGCAAACTTACATGTATATAAAAGTAATCAAACCGTATTAAACCATATTAACAAGTTCACATTTACAAATGTTATACATCACATATACTGCTATATGTCATATAATCAAATCAATATTACATAAATCGTTCAATTCCTGCCTTTTCTTAAACTTTATTCTTCATCCAAAAACATGTTTGTGCATGTACTGTTCCCACACTTTCCATTTTATCTATGTAATTTACTCTTACCTTTTCTAAAGCTCCCACTACCCATTCTTTTTTCTCTGTTACAGCATTCATTACTTCAAGCATAGATTGTTTTGATTTTGATCTCCATTTTCAGGTAATTGCTTTTTCGTCAGTCACCAGAATTAACAAGGCCTTACTATGTCTAGGCAATTCAGATCTTGTAGCCCAGCTTAAAACATCATTTTCTTACTTACACTCATTTGCTTGCCCAGTATTCCTGACAGAGTACTCCGCAGGGATTTTTTTAAGTCTAATAATTCATTACAGTCCAAGAACATATGCTCCCGGATACTCCTTTCTTCCCCATTATACCTCCAACATTTGCCGCCTACCTAAGATAAAATTCTTTGGAATCTGCTTGGGGTATAAAAGTATCTATGCAAACATTTCCGGGAAAAATCCTAAATCTTCTAGATTTTGTTGCGTATTTGGGAGCCATACATATGTCCTCCCATCTTTTCCTTGTGAAATGCATATTTAATCTCTCTTCCCAATCTTTTCTGACTTCTGATTGATTCCTTTAGTTATCATGCAATATTTTATATGTCATACTAATTATCCCTTTTTAATAGCAGCTTCTGTTCTAGAGTCAATTAAAAACTCAGCCAGTGCAGGTCTGTCATTTAGATTCCCCTGTCTCTGTCTCTTTGTCTATACTCTGATACCAATTCCTGATAGGTAAGGCAATCACTGGCCTGCAGTCCAAATGTCTTCCTTGCTTCTTCCCATTCTATTACCTTTCCCTCTCAAATTATTTGTTCCTAATACTTTGGCTTATTTGCCAGCTTTCTCCAGTAAATTCCAGCCCCCTCTTGCCTATTGTCATACCCCTTAATTACAGTCATCCCTACTGACAGAATCTCTTGTCTCCATTCCTGTGTTGGCTTAGTTTTTAACATGCTTTCTGCTACTTTATGAGTATAATATTTTTTATCTTTTAATTTCTCCAAGTCTTTTGGTTTGCTAATACCATGATGGGAATGGACCCCATTTCTGAGTTAAAGTATGATTAAACTTCATGAAATTAGTATTGTTTCAATCTTTGATGTCAGCCAGAAGTGCTCTTTGCAGCACCCACAATGTGCCCAGAAATTACTCCTTCTGCAATTCATACAGACGTCATGTATCGGTAACAAATCTAAGTATGATTGTAAATTATTTTTATATGACCCATTGCTCCTACTACTATTAGAACAGTCTGGGTATCCTTCGTCCACATTGCCCTCATTTCTGCCTGCAAATCTTGGTATTTTATGACTTTGTGTCTGTCTGTATGTAAGTCACTGTAGTCACTGGATGTAGCAATTTCAATGAGCAATGCTACTTTTGCCTTCTTTTCATAGACCACTATATCTTGTTTTCTTGCATTTATCTTTTGAACTGTTGGTAATGGGTGATCCATGTGATATAAACTTCACCATTTTCTATAATGGTCTGTGGCTCATGTTTCCAGTGATGTTCATCGTGTTACACTGCTGCAGTCATTACATTTGGGTTATCCTGCCGTCAGGCGGTTCCCCAGTCAGCCCGAGTTCCAAAGTCTTGGTCCGGCGTCAGTTGCTGTCGCCTCCTCCCTGACGTCAGTGCGACAGGGGTATATAAGATGCAGCTGACGCCATTTTCTTCTGTCTTTCTTGCCGCGCGGTGCCTGAAGCAAAATCAGTTCGCAAGTGCTGGTCGGCTGTCTCCTGAGATTTTCATTCCAAATCCAGAACCGAAGTCTTCTACAAAGCTAAGTACCCCATTGGGGAAACTTTTTCTTGCCTCAGACCGATGTCAGTAAAAGTTAATAACTGTATTTCTTGTGGGAAGCAAATACCTCATAAGAATTTCCATTCCTATTGTATCCCATGCCTAGGCCCTGACCACGACGTTACTGGTTGTTGGTTTTGTGCTAGGTTTAACAAGCGCACTATTAAACATCGGTTTGATTTTGCCCGACATTATTTTGGTAGAAAATTCAATTATACCATGCCGTCAGAACTTCTGATGACCGGAATACAAAAAAAGCGCAAAGACAAGGATAGGCATTCGAGGCCCAAAACTGACGACGAAGCCTCTTCTAGGCCAGTCGCCGGGTTCTCTGGTTTTCAACGAGGCACCTTCGCAGCCCCTGACAACCGCTTCTGTAGAACCTCAAGCCGTCTCTGACTCCCACGTGGAGATGGCTGGGCCTTCGGATGCACAAGTTCTTCAGCCTACCAAAACTAACCTTTCAGAGGGATCCGGAGTAGCTGAGCTACCCACAGCTACAGAGGGTGTCTTCAGACCTACTCAGTTAAGCATTAAACCCCCAGCTAAGTCTAAGCCTTCTTTAAAGTCAAAGAAACAAATACAGCATTCTCCAGGACAGGCCTCCATGCCTAAGAAACAAATGCTCAAAATGGCTGAAGACCTAATCACTCTGATCAGGGGGTCCCATCCTCCGCCTGATAAAAGGCCTAGACAGGATGCAGACTATGACTCATCTGACCAGGTGTCCATCTCTTCTGATTCATCCTCAGACCTAGGATACTCTTTACCCCTTATGAGGATTCTGATGCTGAGGAATCAATTCCATCAGCCTCACCGCCTGAGGACTACTCCTTTCGGGAAACCCTACATACCATGAGGGAGCATTTCCACTGGGAAGGCCAGGATTATTCAGAATCCAAGAAAAGGCTCTGAGACTTCCTTTTATTACCTCAACACAGACCCCTTGCTATTCTGCCAGTGTTAGATATTGTGGATGATGTGTATACTGAATCCAGCTTAAATCCTGATTCCTTACCTCCAGCTCTTGTTAAACTCGACAGATACTACAGAGTCCCTGACTCACATCAATTTCTGTATAAAATCCCTGTAGCCAGGGTTGCCAGACGTCCCTATTTGGGAGGGACTGTCTCAAGATCAGCAGCCTGATCCCGAGTCCTGCCTGCTGGTTTAAATCCCGGCCAGCCTCCGCTTTATTTGTTTTTTTTTGTTTTTGATTGTCCCGTATACCTGGCATACGGGTCAATCAAAAATTGCTAAACACGGAGCTTCTTGTGTTCCGCATTAAACACAAGAAGCTCCGTGTTTAGCTATTTTTGATTGGCCCATATGCCGGTATACTGGCCAATCAAAAATCGGTAAACACGGAGCTACTTGTGTTGAATGCGGAACTGCAATGCATTAAACACGAGAAGCTCTGTGTTTAGAGCAGAGTGCTACTGAGCTACTGTCCTTTAATGTGTAACTGTGTTCCACATTAAAGACCTTTTTTTTTTTTTTTTTTTTTTTGGTCTTCACTTGCCGTGAGAGACCTTCTTTTTTTTCTTGTCCCTACCTGGGGGGCTGGAAATCTGGCAACCCTGCCTGTAGCTGACCCTAAAACTATTTCTCAGGGACCCAAAGGAGTTAAGGCCTCATCAGCTAAGAATCCAGTTCCCTCTGACAGAGATTCTAGAGAATTAGACAGATGGAGAAAGAAAGTATATACGTCTGCAACTTTAGCAATGACAGCCTTAAATTGCCAGTTTCACATGCTAAAATATCATCAATTTTTACTGTCTCAGTTAAAACAAAAAAATGCTTCCAGAATCAAATCCTCCTAATTTTAAAGAAATGCAGGATTTATTGCATGCAGCTCAACAAGTAGGAAAGCATACTCAAGGGGTACCCTTTTATTAACTGTGTTCTGACTTTGACCTTTATTGATGCAATAAATTCTACCTCTGCCTAATTTGTTTACATTATTGCAACCCATGATCCAAGTCCGCTTGACTCCAAACAGGAGCTATGGTACCTGGCTAGCTGCTAGCCTATACTATCTATTGGGCTTCCTACTGAAATGTCAGCACTCAAAATGCCAAGCGCTGAAAATCCAAAAAAAAATGAAAACCTGGAGAAGAACAAATCTCAATAATTGTTCTTCATCTTAAAACTTCTTTTTGCAGGGTATACAAGCCCCCTGCTCCCCTGAAGTAATATACACCAATTCTGAGATCGCCATACCATGGAGAAAAGGGAATATTTCAAGAACTGGTAGCTTGGACTTGATATATGCAAATCAGTTCTTTTGGCCATTCAGTCTCAGTGTTTCGGTACTCACGCTAGTGGATCTCAACATTTCAAATGGTTACCATCTATTGTCTTAGAAAGCAATGTTGTGTTTACTGGCCTTCACTGTCTTTTAATATTTTCCTTTTAGTGCACTTGTCTTCCTCACTTCTCCATGATCTACTATGCATGCCTCTTGTATTCTCAACAAAACACTTTACAGCCTCTACTCTTTGGACTGGCCCACTAACCTATTTAGCAAAGATTGGACTTTGATTGGCTGCTATTTGCTATAGAGTATAAATATCTTATCCTTTTTATTTAGATTTCATTTAGCTTTATTGAAGCTTATGTTTTATTTATTCTGTATTGGAATATCACATCTTAGTTTAAAGACTTTAGAAGGCTGCACACAGAGCTCATGTTCAGAAATTACTAAAGTTACAGTTCTGAGATGATTCCTCATCTAAACAGCAGGAAAGTTCTTGTTTTTTTAATTTATATCCACCTAGCAATTTATGCAGTTCAAGTGCTATTTCATCCAGTTTTATTTGATTCTCTAGAGGCCTCCTGCAGAGCAGCAGTTACAGGCTCTGTCATTAGAAGACATGCTTGGTTAAAAGAACATACGTTACCAGATCATGTTAAAGCAAAATTATTGGATGCACCTTTGCAGCAGGATGTGTTATTTGGAGTTAAGGCAGAAGAGGTATTAAAGAAAATGAAGGATAAGGCAAAATCCATGCAAACGGTGAAGGATTTCTTACAGGTACAGCCGCCTCAATTTAGCAGAAATTTGGAGTTCTGCACATACCTTCACCAAGCATTACCATCTGCCTCTATACTCTAAATCCAGAGCTGGCTTCACCACTGCAGTGCTGCAGGGCCTTATAGCCACCTCTAATGCCTTATAGAACCAGCCACCCTACCTCAACTTTGGGATTCTACCCAAGTGTAATGACTGCAGCAGTGTAACACGATGAACATAGTACAATTTTGTACCTACCATAAATGTAGATGTTCGAGTGTATACACTGCTGCAGTCCAGGTTACCCTCCCTCCTTCCCCTCTTACTGGCTGGTACGTACCAATGTCTTCTACCCTTACTACCTTTTGGGAGTATTTGCTGGTAGCTGTAAGTTGTTTTTTGCTTTTCTTATGTATGTTTTATTAGCAATTGGAATTGCCTACCTATTTAGGGGCACCTGACATCTGGGGCAAGAAAAACTAAAGAAAATGGCATCAGCTGCATCTTATATACCCCTGTCACACTGACGTCAGGGAGGAGGCGACAGCAACTGACGCCGGACCAAGACTTTGGAACTCGGGCCGACTGGGGAACCGCCTGACGGCAGGATAACCCAAGTATAATGACTGCAGCAGTGTATGCACTCGAACATCTACATTTATGGTAGGTACAAAACTGTACTTTTTTCAGCTACCTCAGTATTATAATGTTTGCACAATCCCCAATGCAACAGTCTTGCCACATTATTATGCCTTTCCGTATGCAGTTCTTCTGCCATTAGTATATCACAACCAGCAACAAAATGTGCGACTCTTTCCAATTCTGTTTTACAAGACCTACATTTGTCTGTTTCTCCCATATATTCAATGTAATTTGTAAACCAACATGTTAGTAGTCTACTGTCTTGGGGCATCAATATTAACCTTTTGTCTTTTAATTTAAATTCACCTCTCCTTAACCATTCCTGCATTTGATCCTGATCAACACAAGGTTGTTCCAAGAGTTTTCTATAGTTGCAACTATATTTATGCATTTTCCACATTTCTTCCTTTCTCGTCTAATACTTCACCTTATATTCTTTCTTTTGTTTTTTGGCACATTCAGTTACTGCCCGATTTTTATCTACTTCTGGTTTGATTTCCATTCCTGCTTGACGCTGATAGGCTTCTGCTAATCTAAGCAGGGAAGTCACCTTAGACTTATTTTCCTCATGTTTCAAAACTTTCACTATGTTTGAGTCTTGTGAGGTCAGTAGATATGCATGCAGTCCCACGACTGCAGATCTATGCATATAATCAATTTTGGGGAGGCCCATACCTCCTTCAGAATGGGAAATATATAATCTTGGTATGCACTGATTTTTATAAATCATTTGATGAGCATGAAGCAATCTTCTTGTTTTCCTGTCCAACCTATCCAACACCTTTTAGGGCCAGTCAATCGCTCCAAAACTGCAAGTTAGGAAAGGAAGAGCAAATTGGTTTATAGCTTGGACTTTGTTCCTAGATATCAACGCTGTTTTCACTATTAATTTTAATCTTCTAAAATATTTCTTATTAAGCTTTATTTGCATTCGTTCATGTTTTTTTGTCAATCCTTCATCAATTCCTAAATATTTATACACTCCCTCTTCCTCAAGTTCTTATATATCCCATTCCTGTCCCAAACTGATGTTTTATTGGTGCTGCAGCTTACCTGCTTTAAAAGTTGCTTTTGCTCATTTATCAAGACCGAATGACATTCTTATATCATCTGAAAAAGTTTTGACTACTTGCAGTTGTGCTTTCAGTTCCTCATCTGGTGAACTATACAGTTTTAAATCATCTACAGAAAGAAGATGAGAAGTCTTTATACTTTGTTGTTTTCGGGGAGCCAAATTGCAGCCATGACCTAATCTGTTATGCAGACAGTTTAATGAGTTAAAGGCAAAACAAAAGATCAGCGATGCCAGAGTCACCCTGGAATATTCCCCTTTGAATTTTTATCACTGGAATAATAATTTGTCCTTTCTCATGGCTTAACTGCAGATTGGATTGCCACTGTTTAATAGTTGCTGTAATGTAATCAATCAGTGTAGGGTGTATCTTATACATTTTTAAGCACTCTTTTATGCATGAACGTGGGATACTATCAAATGCTTTTTTGTAGTCTATCCATGCCATACTTAGATTCTTCCCCCTTTTCCACTTCTTCATTATCACTTTATTTAGCAGCAAATGATCCTTTGTTCCATATGATGGTCTATAGTTTTTAGGATAGCTTGCAGGTTCGCTCTTAAGTAGAGTATTGTTTTTTTTCTGTTGTTAAACTAGGCTGGGGTCTGTCCGAGGTGTGCATATAAATCGTTCTTATTCATGGCTAAATCTTAGTGTAAAGATGTTAATACCTTTAACCAGAAGTTAGGTACTACATCTGGGCAGTGGCGTTTTCCAATGAGGAGCTTTTCTTAACTTTGTTTCAATCGGTCTGGCCGTTACTTAATCCTAATTCATATCCTGTACATTTGACCGTCTCGTTCTTTGTTTTACTTCTTCTGTCCATTTTGTATCTCTGTTATGTTCCACAGGATCTTCATTGATATTCTCCAAAATGTATCTATTATTTTTTAATGGTGTTTCAATTCCTTTTACTTTGTTTCCAAATTCTCTATAAAACTTTTTGGGGTCATCAATAAACTGTTTATTTTGTTCTTTTTAAAATATTTATCTACATAACTTTTAAGTTTTGCTGGCTGTGCTGATATTTTTAGTTTATTATTTGTGCACAAGAGATCCTGATCAGTTCTGATACTGTGCACTGCTTTTATCAACACCTATCTTTCTTAGTATTTCTGTTGATCTATTTCTTCTTTTATGCTCTTCTAACAGTGATACTTCTTGTCTTAATTGCTTTATAGTTTTCTCTATTTGATACTTGTTATGGGATCATAGGAAGTTGCTAAGCTATTGGCCTTGAGGTCCTTACAAGCCTAGCTAAGAATTTAGCCCATGTTCCATCAAGTCAGCACCCTATGCCACTGTCCAGCAGGGACACAGGGGAAATCCCAGGAGTGTATTTTCTGTTCCCCATCCAGTTATCCAGGTTGCGCTTAAAAAGGTTTAATGAGGTACTCTGCTTTACGTGGAGAAGGAGTCTATTCCACAAAAGGGGGAGTCTCTGGGACACAAATCTGTTTCACCAACAAGTCCTATTGATGTCACAGACCATGTTGAGGTCACATGTGCGGGTTACTCAGCTTGACTTGCGGATATGCAGCAGTCCTATCAGGGTGGGGTCTGAGATTGCTTTGTATGCCAGACAGAGGTCACCTCTGAGGAGTCTGTAGGAGAGCAGAGGGACAGGGCTTTTAGCCTATCTGTGTAGGGTAGATGTTTGAGGCCCTCGATTCTCTGGGTATGGAACCTCTGTGGTCTCTCCAGCTGCTGCATGTGTTTTATGAGGTACATGCCAAAAAGGGCATTGTACTCAATAATCGGTCTTATAAGAGAAGAATACAGGGATGTTATGACCACCTTGTCCTTGGATGAGATACCCTTTCTAATGAGGTGGGCAGTGTAGAAAGCTTTCTGTACAATGGAGGCAATATGGTGGTCAAAAGTCAGTTTGCTATCAACTTGGGTTCCCAAGTCCCTCACGACTGATTGCATGCTTGGTGCCTTATTATCAATGTGATAATTTGTGGAGATGTCATTCTCCCCAAAAGGGATATGATACATTTTTTGGCATTCAGTTTGAGGCCATGTTTCTGACACCAGTCATTTGTTTGGGTGAGACCCTCTTGGAGGATGTTCACATCACTAGGGGAATTGATGACAGCACCCAGCTTGCAGTCATCTGCAAACTTGGTCAGCCATAGCCCACTAGATTTAGTCTGCACCTCTGAGAAGTATATCCCAAACAGCAGAGGCCCCAAGACCGATCCCTGGGGTACACCGCTTGTTACGGGTCTACTACTTGAGGCGGCTTCCCCTATTTTGACTAACTGGGTTCTATCAGTGAACCAGTTTGCTACCCATCTGGTAACATATGGATTAATGCCTAGTTGAGAGAGTTTATCTATTATACCTGAGTGGGGAATAGTATCAAAGGGTAGGCAGTGTGCACCATCTTCCCCACTTCTATGGCCTTGGTGACTGTCTCAAAAAAGTCGACCAAATTTAACAGGCATGACCTCCCCTTGACAAAACCAAACTGTGTGGGATCAAGTGTCTGGAGGTTGCCAATGTCCTTGTTAATGAGGTCCGTGATAATCCGCTTCATGCCCTTGCAGATCAGGCTAGTTAGGCTGATGGGTCGATAATTTCCTGGATGCTCCACCTTTGTGCAAAGGGATGACAGTAGCTGTCCTCCACTTGGCTGGGATGAAGCCAGTACTCAGGCTTTGGTTGAATACGGTGCCAAATTGTGCTGCAAATTCCTGTCTGAGTTCATGTAGTACACAGCCTGGGATGTTATCGGGTCCCACGCAGGCTGTATTTTTTGCCTTTGAGAGGGCAGTGATGACTTGCTCCCTAGAGATAAGTGGAGGGGAGCAGGTACTGGGGATGTCCTGTTTTACTGATGGGCTGGCAGAGGAGTAAAGTTTTCACTGAATCTGTCTGCCAGATGGTTGGCTATATCTACAGGGTTTGTGTATGTGGTGTCTTTGACCAACAGTTCTGAGCATATCTGGGTGCTTCCCTTGAGATGGCAGATGTATGTGAAGATAGCCTTATGATTATCTTTAGTAGATGTGGTCAGTTTGGACTCAAAGTTTGCTTTGGAGGATTTCACTAGTGCTCTTATTTGCTTGTTCAAGCTAAGGAGAGATTGCTTCCAATTAGACACCTGCTCCTTCTTGGTCCTGGATGGCAATTTTTTTCCTTTTATTATAGAGTTTATTTATTGTAGATGTCCACCAGACAAGTTTACTCTTCCTTGAGGAGGAGGATTTCATCCTGTCTGGTATACCTGATTCCATGCAGCTATATAAACGCCATGACGACATTCAGTTTCTCCCCTTCCTTTCCCTTACTACCCCGTGTTTCTGTGGTAAGATTTTATCTGTTATTAATTTAGCTGCACGGTAATATATTCTATTTACTTCTGTAATATCACATAGATCTCTATGGACAGTCCTAATTACTGTGTTCATTTGTTTTATCAAACTTCTAACCTTTTGGGTTTTATTGATGTTCTGTAGTCTATTTTTTCATTGATCTTAATATGTCTATCCATTTCTATCAAATCAAGCAACTCTTCTCCTAGATCATTTTCTTCTAAACTGAGGGCACATTTGTTGATCTCCATTTCCTACGGGCATTCTATAGAAAGTTCCAGAGCATCTTCCTGTGCTGCATTCTCTTCAATTTCATCCTGTCATCCTTTGCTTTTTCATATGGGAGTTCACTGGCCTATCACTCCACGACATAGGTTCATAGGTTGGTACTAGGCTATCAGCCCTATGGCCTATACAAGCCTAGCCATAACAATTCCCTGGCTATTTCTTCCCACACTATTTACTTCCCTGGACCCCTGTCTACCAGGGCGACTGACATGATCCCCGGGGTGAATTTCCTTTCTTCCATCCAACCGTCAAGGTTCTTTTTTGAAGAGGGCCAAAGAGGCACTCTGCTTGACATGTATGTGCAATCTATTCCAGAGTCTGGGGAGTCTCTTGGTCAGCAAACGATACCTCCAGCATGTTTTGTTTATTGTGATGACAAGGTTTAGATCCCTGGAGCGTGTGGCTATGTGGGATTGGGATTTCTTTAAGTGTAGCATGTCCAACAGCTCTGGGTTTGACATGGCCTTGTATGTTAAGCAGAGATTGCCTCTGAGTAGACTATATGCGACAGAGTATAGCCGAAGTTTTTTAAGGCGGTCAGTGTAGGGCATCTGCTTTAGGCCTGTGATTCTTTTAGTGAGGTATTTCTTCGGCCTTTCCAGTTGTTGCAGATGTCTTGAGAGGTACATACCAAATGGGGTGTTGCATTCTATAATGGGTCTAAAGAGGGATGAGTACAGTGGGACAATGACCTCCTTTTTTCTGGATGAAAAACCCTTAGTGATAATGTGTGCCACATAGAAGGATTTCCTGACTGTTGTGGCGATGTGGTTATCAAAGGTGAGACCACTGTATACCTGTATCCCTAAGTCTCTTATCACACTTTTGGTGTTTAGTGTACTGCCACTTATATGGTAATTCATGGGTATATATTTTTTCCCAAAGTGGATAACTATACATTTCTTGGCATTGAGCTTGAGCCCATGGCTCTGGCACCAAGCATCTGTTTCTGTAAGGCCCTTTTGTAGAGTATCCACATCATTTGGGGATTCAATAATGGCTCCCAGTTTGCAGTCATCTGCGAACTTTGTTAGCCAGAGTCCCTTAGTGTTGGCCTGTACTTCAGAGAAGTAGATGCCAAACAAAAGCGGTCCCAGGACTGAACCCTGAGGTACTCCACTTGTCACTTGTCTGGAGCTGGATTTGGAGTCTGCTACTTTTACAGTGTGGGTTCTATCAGTATGCCAGTTAGCAACCCATTGGGTGACGTAGAGATTAATGCCCAGCTTAGTAAGTTTATCTATGATTCCAGAGTGGGGGATGGTGTCAAAGGCCTTGGCAACGTCTAGATAGGCTGTGTGAACCACCTTACCCTTGTCCATGGCTCTGGAGATAACTAATCACCCCTTATGAAAATCAAACCCTGTACCTTGTGTCTTTAAGGTAAGCACCTTAACCATTATGCCAATCTCCCACCCCTTTGACTGTGTCAGAGTTGGAACAGTTTCCTGTTCCTTCTCTTGCTTTGCAACTTCAACTGAACTTTGTACTGGTTTCCTGTGAAAGGCTCCAAACTATCTTCATATGGCAACTGATCAGATGTTTCACACTCCACTGTTTTTTCCCTAATTTGGGGATCCATTACTCTATCCTGCTGTGATGTTATCCGAGTTAGGTTTTCTATACTAAATCCTTCACTTCGCAATTAATCCATAACTTCAGTTTCTGTTTTTTTTAACTTCTCCATTACTGATTTTCTTTTCTACTTTTCCTCTTTTTTTCTTATTTTTTTTGTATTGTAATATTTTCCATGTCCAGATGCCTTTGCCTGTATTTCTCTTCAACTATCTTTGGTGCTGCTCTTTTTTATTGATTAGTTTTCCTTCCTCCTTTGCATAAATATTGCACCATATTAAATCTCTTTTTCTTTTCCATGTCCATATTTCTTCTTCAGATGTTTCCTGCTCCTCCTGTTTCTCCTTACTTTGGGGAATTATTTCATCATGCTGTGATGTAACCTGTGTTAGACTTTCTGCACTAAATCCTTCAGTTTTCAAATATTCCATGACTTCATCTTCTATTTTTAACTTCTACTTTCCTAATCTTCTGTTCTACATTCCCTCTTTGTGATCTCATTTTCTATTGCGATTTTTTCCATAGCTGGATACCTTTACCTGTATTTCTCTTTGAATAATTTTGGGACTGCCATTTTTGTGTTGATTAATTTAGCTTTCTCCTTTGCATAAATATTACACTGCTTCAGATCTCTCTTTCTTTCCCAAGTGCATATTTCTTTTTTATGCATTTCAAAAGTCTATAGATTTTATTTATATTTTTGCACTTCCTCAGTTGCTTCTTTTTCCAAACAGCCCAAGGTTTCTTGGTCTATATACTGTTTTTCATAAATGTGTTGTATTAATGAACACAAATTTTTATTTGAAGCTTCTGTCAGTTTTTCTTGTGAAAGTAATTTTTTCTCTAATTTCTCTCTTAATCTTGTTGTATATGCTCTGTCTGGAAATTCTGGGCTTTCTGCATAATAGTAACAATACATAATTTCATTCTTATTTTCAATAGTCCACTCTATTGTCTTTATGGCTCTTTTTTGGCCTATCAGTTTTTGTAATTTTGTCGGCTGCTACTTCTTTCTGCAACAGGGGGGCCATCCTCTCCCTGCACCTGGCCTAGCCCCATCGTAGAAATGTTTCCATGTCTTGAGGATTCTATGCTGTCATTTTTTTTCCAGTCCTGGTACCAGTGTGTCTACCAGGATTGGACACTTTATCCTGGGTCTTCTGCAACCAGCTATCTTTTTTTTATTTTTTTAACTTACTTCTATCCATGACATATGCTATATAAAATACATTCTATATATCAGTGTTGTCTTGGTGAGATTTTGTGAAAAACATGGTCCACCTCAAGAAGGTAGTGACCAAGACTTGAGAATGAATTCACTTCCAGCAATACTACTCTCCTTTGCTTGCTGACTTGTCATCTCTCCATTCGGGCAATATTCTGTATGACTCATGTTATTATCCTTAAGGATCTGCATCTAAAATCCCATTCTTTCCTTATTTCTTCAATTACATTCTGGCTTCATTATCATCCATTTCCACTTTGCATTGTAGCTTTCTGCTTATGTTATGTATAAGAGTCTTAACTGTGTAGCTCTAAAATAGCCATTCAAATCAGATAATCGCAAATCTCCTTGTTCTATTGGGAGGATCAACATATCCCACTTGACTCTTGCCCTCTTCCCCTCCCAAATAAAATCCTTCAATTCTTAATTAATTACTGTCCACAGCTTCTCCTCTGGTTGAAAAAAAAATGTGTCTGACCTGTGTATAAAAGTAAAGGGACTAAAAACATTTTTTCCTACTTGTATCTTGCTATCCATATCCATAGGCAAAAACTTCCATTTTCTCAGTTTTGTATTATCTTTTGTTTAGTTTTTTTCCCATATGTCCTTAGCTGCCCAGTCTGCTATTGTCTTAAATTATAGATTTCAGAAGGCTACACACACAGCTTGTGTTCTGAAATTACTAAAGTTAGAGTTTTGTCCTGAATCCTTATCTAAAGAACAGGAGCGTTCTTGTTTTCTGACACACACATAGTCACCTAGTGAATTATACAATTTAAACGCTATTTTATTCACATAGTCACCTAGTGATTTATACATTTTAAATGCACTTTGATTCCCTTTTACTGCACTTTTTTAACTGTTCTGTTGTGTTTATATAGTCAACTGGCTGTTAATACACTGCTGAAGTATTTCTGGTATCTGATTTATTGTTTCACTCTGCTTTTCTTTAATTTTGCTGTTGTTTTATATATTTTCCAGTTAGTTTTTGGTCATGTGTTAGTGTCTAAGAAATAGTGGGGGTGGTCATGTGGTAGGGAATTAAACTGCCACTGTATTCTACAAGTAGGGATTTTTGGTTGAATTTATAGCTAATCTTGTACTGTTTCTTTTGTTTTTCTCTGTTGAGATAAACAGCACTGACCACTGTACCTTGCAGTGCCTTGCAATGCTGTACTAGATGAATGTAGGCTCATTCAAATGAACCTAGTCATTCTCAAACCCAGTGAATACTGTAACTGTAACTATACATTGTCTAGTAATACAAGACACTTTAAATAAATTCCTAATTCACACTTCTGTAATATCACTTATCCCTTACACTACAAATATAAACTCTATATTGATAAATCCTTAACATTCCTGAAATATCAGAAATATATTACTTTCTTTGAACTACTAACTACTTAAATCTTTTTTTTTATATCAAAAATATTACTTTAATTTACTGTATCCATGGACTAACATGGAAGGTCAGCCAGCTTATTCGCCATCAGTTGCCAGCTTCATGGCACTGGTTTTAATCAAGCATTGTAATAATTGCCTGATGCACACTGACAATGAATTGTTGCATAGATTGTCACCATCTGTATGAGACAGATGCAAGTACTTAATCAAACTGCAGGTCTCTCTCGCTCACAGACAAACACCAGCAGAGTATCATACACTGATGACATTAAAAAGTCCCTCCGTAAGCCTCCAAGATCTGGTGAATCTAGGGCTTAGCATAAACCAAATGCTGCAACACCTATTAGCACTAGCATAGTAAAGGGTCACCAGGTACTCAACCAGTAAAGACTTGTGCACCTCAACACTCTTCTAACAAAAGTGCACTACAGATTGGTGACTCCACTGTTAGAAATACTGGTTCAACTCTTAAGAAGCTCAGTGAAGAGAGGCCGATCATGAGTTGCCTTTCTGCAGTCAAGATCTCTGACATATCAAGGATCCAAATGACCTTAAGTTAAACAAATATTATTATGACATGGTAGTGGTCCAGGTGGGTGTCAACAACCTGGTCCATAAAACCCTGAGGGGCATGTAGAAAGACATTAACAGATATTCAGATGAGCTGATAAAACTGCAAAAAACAGAGACTGAAATAAAGAAAAGTCTGCCTGAATATTAGACTGCTTAATAAAAGATGTTTCAAAAATGGCAGCATTGGAGGACAGAGCATGTAGGGAAAATCTGAGAATGTCTGCTATACTTCAAAAACACCAACAGTTCAAAGGAAGACACAAAAGTGTGTCCTTTGAGGATATTGTAGCTGAAAATGTGGAAATGAGTGAAGAGAACAGAAGGGGACATCAGAACTCTCGGAACAGGACATACAACGTACAGACCAGGTCAACTAGAAAACAACAGGGTAAGACAAGTCATTTGCAAGCTAGCAATCAGCCAAAAAACTGACTTTAAATATCCTGCATGGTCAGCGTGCTTCATTTGTAAGTGCGCCATTTAATGTTAAATTTCATGATGAAAATCTGCTATTCTCTGACAAAATTGATAAAAAAAGTCACAAAAAAGGTAGCGAACACATTTATGAGCATTTTAGTGGGGTTTTAGAGGATAGTTCACTAAAAAACATTGGCGTATTAACATCTAATGCGCAAACACGCCAGACTGATAAAATGTTAGATTTATCTGATACCTTTTTGGAACATATTGCAAGCATAAAAGACTATTCCCCGTTGACTGGTAATGTGTGTGGGAGTGTAGAGCAGCTAGCTGTTCCGGATATTGAATGCTTAGATAGTCGTGTTAATTCACGATACATTAATGCTTCATCTATTACTCGAATTGTTGATAGTTCTGAAAGTGCACTATCTAAGTTAGTTAGTGTTCCCGTGGAGCAGACGCTGAATGTGGAAGATGTTAACTATTCAGTTAGTGATGACATAACTAATAGTTTAGGACAAGTAGTACGTTTGGGAAATGATGGCTTTAATAAAATCATGCAGCCTGATGAAAACAATGGGGATGTAATTGTATGTGATTACACTGATAAATCTGGAAATGCTCATAGGAATATCACACATATTCAGTCTCAACATTTTAGTGAGTGTTACGGGGGCAGCAGTATGGATGAGAAATTCATTAGTGACACTAATAAGAGTAATAGTGAATCTGTTGTATTTCAGGATGGATATCAGGATAATTCTAGCATATTTCTTGAGCTCACCAGTATTGCTGGAATGTGCAATGATGAAAATGAAATGGAACCCAGTGTTCGTGTTACTGTCAATAATGGTTTAAGTGTGATTAATCTTTCTGATCTTCCTTTGTCTAATGAAATGTTAAGTGTTTTTTCAAAAGGAACAAAATTTGTACCCACTAGGATACCTTCCATTTCAGACATTCTTTTTGATGTGAAAGCCTTTATTCGAAAATTAAATCTAAGGGTTTATTTTTATGAAAAGGAAAAAAGTACAAATAAGGGAGATGTTGGTGTCCTGGATGAAACTCTCTTAAATCTAAGCATATATGATTATGAAGGTCTGGAATTGGATGTAAATGGGAATGAGAATGAGAATATTTATGAGCTCTCTATGGAATCTAACATGGAAGGGGTTTTTGGAGGTGGATATGGTCACTTAGAAGTTCCCCATTTTGCAGGCGACAGTAACTTTATGCCTCCTAGGAAATCTTTGGCAATAAATGCCTTTGAGCATGTTATTATGGCTAAATTGGAATCGGCACACAAAGCCTTTTGTATACGTAAAAAGACTTTTAATTTAAGCAAAAGTGAATGGTTAGCCCTTAAAACATTTAGGATGGAATTGGATAAAGTTACTGTCAAGCCTGCTGATAAGGGGGGCAATTGGGTGATTATGAACAATGAAAAGTATGAGAACATAGTTAGTAATTTATTAGTGGATGATACCTATCAAAAGTTAGAAAGTAACCCACTGAACTCTTATTCTTGTGAACTTAATGAGTTATTGGAGCGAGGTGAAAGATTGGGATTTTTCACTGGTAAAGATGTAAAAAGTTTAATCATGAGGGAACCCCGACACCCTTACATGTACATAATACCCAAGATTCATAAAAATGTCACCAATCCTCCAGGCAGACCTATTATTTCAGGGAGTGGGTCTTTTGTTGAGAGAGTTAATATTTTCTTGGACCATCATCTCAAGAAATTCCTTCCAAAGGTTCAATCACATGTTAGGAATACACAGGATGTCTGTTTGGCTTTAAAGGGACTTAAATGGGAAGAGAATTACTACTGGGCCAGTGTTGATGTTGTATCACTTTACACCAATATTAAGACTAGATGGGGTCTGGAAGCAGTGTACAAAATGATGGGAGAAGGACCATACACTAGATTTATGTTAAGTTTGCTTGAGTTTAGTTTAACACATAATTATTTTTTATGGAAAAATGAATATTTTTTGCAGACAAAAGGAACAGCTATGGGTGCAGCTTTTGCACCCAGCTATGCAGTGATCTATATGGGAGAGTTCGAAAAGGAATTCATGTTTCAGAATACATTTTTTGTTAATAATGTGGGTTTTTTTAAACGTTATATTGATGATTTGATTTTTGTATGTAAAAGAGACATGACTCTCTTTGATGAATTTATGGTGAATTTAAATAACAATCACCATGGCCTAAAATTTGTAGCACACACATCTGAATTCCAAATTCCTTTTCTTGATGTAGAATTTTATGTGGGGGCAAATAGTCTGGTTGAGCATAAAATTTATAGGAAACCTACTTCGGTTAATAATTTTTTACATGCCAGCAGCATGCACCCTGCACATTTGATCAAGGCTATACCGGAAGGGGAATTTAAAAGGAATCTAAGGAACACTTTGAATAAAAATCTTTGGGAGGAGGTGTGTGATGAAATTTTGGAAAGATTAATTTCATGTGGATATGAGCATGACAAGCTTCAATCTATAAAATATAGATTGTGTAGAAATAGAACATCTGGGATACGAGGGCATAAGTATGCATTTGATTTTGAAAATGCATTAGATTTAAACAAGTTGTTTTTTGTATCCAAGTATTCCAATTTTTCAGGTATTATGGAAAAAATTATCAGGGATTTGTGGCATGTGGTGAGTGAAGATCCTGTAATAGGTCATCTTTTTCCCAAACATATCACCTTTTCTTACAAAAGGTATCCGAATTTAAAAGAGATCTTGAATAGAAAAGTTGAAGCTAAAATAGATAGTAAGGTGGGGATGTATAGTTGTGGGAAATGTTCCGTCTGTAATAAAATTAAAAACATGCATGGGGTGAAAATAAATGGAAAGAAGTACACTGCTTTTGAGAGGTTTGATTGTAGGTCATCAGGTGTTGTATACATTTTAGGTTGTGACTGTGTTCCAGCAAAGTGGTACATTGGGCAAACTACCAGACAAATTAAGATTCGTATCTTGGAACATTTGGGTGACATAAGGAGGGGCAATTTAGAGAGTCCCGTAGCTGCACATTTTTGTAGCACACACGATGGTGAAAATGACAGTTTTAAATTTAGTGTATTAGCTAGGCCCCACTTTAGTAAAGGAAATTATAAAGCAGCTCTAAGCAAGTTAGAACAGAGGATGATTATTGAGTATCATACTTTATTCCCTAAGGGAATGAATTTGGAAATTTAATGAGCACAAATGAGATTTAACTTATATTTGTTGATTTATTACATATTAAGAATGAAGTTTTGTAATATTTGATAAGTTAAGGTGACCAATAGGTTGTTATATTTATATACATCTTTAAATGAAAAGAATTTATTGTATAAATGAAATTTACTAATTATTTAAATTTGGAGTGTTTATTCTAAGTTTATATTTTGTAATAAATATTAGAAATTTTGTAAATTAAGGAAAAAGGAAAAAATGAGTTTTAAATAGTTAAAAATGGAAGTGTTTCTTTCCCTGGAATATGTTTCAGTGGTGAAAGAGTTAAAATGCTTGATATAAAGATGTTTAATCAATCAATTTATGCTTAATTAATCAATTAATGCATATATAAAAGAACACTGAAAATGTTAAAGTATGTCCCATTGAAGGCGAACAGCTGAGGTACCAGGACGGAAAGAATAAAGATGGATATAAGCTACTTCTGTGTCTTCCTTTGAACTGTTGGTGTTTTTGAAGAATTTTGTGGTTTGGTTTCCAGTGGTGTATTGTTTCTGAAAATGTCTGCTATACCAAAGAAACTAGAAGGAAACTGTATTAATTTTAGGAAGGCACAAATAAACAACTGGACTGGTTTCCACAGCAGAAGCTGGTAATCAAAAGGGCACACCATGTGTATTCTCCAAATATGGCCACGAGAAAGCAGCCAAGACCTTTATTAGTAACAATGTAAGCCTACCAGCAGAAAGACTTGATCCTGACAAAACTGTGGTAAAAGGACAAAGTATTAAAAGTAGGAGACAACAGAGTTTTTGTGGAAAATTATTATTTACTATACAACAGGCAAATTTCTTCCAGTAACGGGGAATGTCAAGAGTCAGGTGAAATATTCAAGTTGCTGTATCCAGCTGTCTTCAAAGTATCTTTTCCCTGAAGGATCAAAGTCATTTTTGATGCAGAACAGGCTAAGGACGAAATGCAAAATATCGTCCAACACAAATGAGCCATCAAGCAGAAGGGGACTCTGCTTTTAATTAATTAATGTATTTATTTATTGACATTTGTTTACCGGGAATGTCCACTGGGCTGAAAAGAATCCATTTTCAGTGGAGGCCAGGGGAGAAAAGCTCCAATGTACAAAGCAATCACTCAATGTAATAACAGTACAATATAGTTACAACAGGAAGTCGTAGTTCCAAAAAAAAAATGCTTGAGAAACCACAACAAGCATAGGAGTTGACCAGAAGAATCAGGAGTTCTGTGGATGTGAACCAGAATTTGTACTTGGGAGAAGATGTAAACAGGAAGAAAACCAGCAACATGAAAAATAGTGAATACATATGAAAAGCAAAGCATCAATCCAGTTTGTGAAATATTGCTGTGTAAGAATAAATGGAAAGAGTAGACTTTTGTTGACTTTGTTAAACTTATTTCTTTATTTTATTTTACATAGTCTGACTGGATATATGTCCATTTTCAGCGGAGGCTTGGGGAGAAAAGCTCCAGATAACACAGATGGAACATAACAGATATGAGTCAAACATATTTACAAAGCCCTCTAGTAGGTACTCACAATATAGACAGTGTGCAATAGTATACAAAAACAACAGGTTGCAGCAAGTTATTATGAGCAAGAGATGCGTACAATATTAATTTAAATAGGGCATTGAATAAGTAGTGATTAATCAGGGTTAGTACAGGGACAAAGCCAGTGCTCTTTAAAATACTGTTTGATCCCTTTTTTGAAGAGACTTAAAGATGGTTCAAGGGTAAGGTTAGATGGAAGTGAATTCCAAGTTTTACCAATGACGTTGGCAAACAGGGAGTCGCCGGCTGAGTTAATGGCCTTGTGAGTTTGGACCAGCAGTTTATTGGATGATCGTACTTGCCTTGAATTACTGTATGGCTTTATGATATTTCTGAGTGCCGGAGTATTTTCAGGGAGGTACAGAATTTTGTGTGCTACGATAAGCTGATTGAACAGAAGTAGGCTAGGCAGTTGTAGCCACCCGATAAGACTGAGGTTTTGTCAGTGATGTGTCCTATATATTGAGCCTATGGCAAATCTGGCAATATGGTTGTAACAGTAAGAGAGCTCACTAAGTTCAGTTTTGCTCAAATTGGAGAGTATGGGGGAGGCATATAGAAGGGGAGAGAGTAGGTGTGAGCGGGTGATTGCAGTCCTAGCCAATGGAGTTAGAAAAGATTTGCTTCTGTATAATGAGCCAAGCTTCTTATTGGTTTTATAGTTTTATTGATATGCAGATCAAATTTAAGATTATTGTCCACTATTACTCCTAAAAGCTTAGTATGGTCATCTGGAGAGATAGATGTACTGTTGAGGGATGTTATGGAGATGGAAAGTGGGGTGAATCTACTGGTGGGCGTAAAGAGGAGCAGTTTTGTTTTCTTCGGATTTAACAACAGATGGTGATTAGAGAGCCAATTTTCAACTGTGTTAAATGTGTTTTGTGTTATGGTTTGCATGTCTAAAGGGGAGGAGGCCATACAGATCAGGGTAGAATCGTCTGTATATTGAATGCAGGTTGCATCAGGGATGGCAGTATGAAGATTGTTGATGAAGATAGAAAAGAGTAGAGGACCTAGAATAGAGCCCTCAGGGACACCAAGGGTGAGAGGTAGCAGGGTGGACAGTTTGCCCTGCCATAATACAGCCTGTTGTCTGCCATTCAGATAGGATAGGAACCAATGAATAGCATCATTATCTAGGGAGATGGATTTTTAGGGAGTGGATGAGTAATTTGTGGTTAACCATATCAAAGGCCTTCAACAGGTCTAGAAATAGGGCTGAAGATAGCCTGTTGTTGTTCCTATTTTGGAATATGCTATTTGTAAAACAAAGGAGGGCAGAGATGGTGCTGTGATGTGGCCTAAAGCCATGCTGAGAGTTGGCACGCAGACTGTTCTGAATGAGATAGTCCATAAGTTGCTTATGAATGCACTTCTCCATTAATTTGGCTAGTGATGAGAGAATGCAATGGGTCTGTAGTTGGACAGTTCTGATGAACTTCCACCTTTGTGGAGTGGGATAACATGGGTTATTTTCTGGACTGAGGGAATAGTTCCATCAATTAGTGTTCTATTGATTAGGATAGAGATGGCGAATGCTATGGCTTCGGCAGCTTTTTCTAGGTACTCTGCAGGAAGGAGGTCAACAGAAAGGTTGGTTGGTTTTAGTTTTTTGATAAGGGATCAGATAAAAGTGGTAGAGACAGGTTGGAAGTTAAAGAGGGGATGAGAAATGGGTGTGTTAGTGGTAGAGTTAGAGTGGGTGGGAGTAAGTTGGTTAGCTAAGGACTGAATAGTTTCAGTGAAAAAATTATTAAAGGCAATGGCAACAGTTTCTGGGAATCTATGGGTGTAGTTTGATGGGGTTGGGGTAATAGATTGTACTGGATGAAGAAGTCGGTTAATACCTGCCCAAAACTTTGGGGGATTGTTTTGGTGTTTAAATTTAAACTTGTGAGGAACTGAAAGGCATTTGCCTTACTTCATGTCATTGATGTTTTGAAAGATTCTGAGGGGAGGGGGAGGAGGAAGAAAAAAAGTACCTGAAAGTAAAACAATTCATTTTCTTAGCAGTATTTCTATGAAACTTTTCACGTATAAATTGCATATTTTATAGTAAAGTATTTTAGTTGTTCTTGTATGTGATTAAGTTATTAAAGTAAACAGATGCTTTTTCCTCTTCTCTTTCTTTCTTCTTTTCTGGTATTAAGAAATGTAGGCATTACAGAGCAACAAGACAAGAAGAGCTAGAGAAAAGCATGTTTAAGTTAATAGGCTGTCACTTAGGTTATTGACGTGTGAGATAGGGTAAAAGTACACAGATCATAATATATGCAAAGCTGATGCGGTTTCTCTTACTTTTGCATAGGCGAATGTCTGGATCAAAACCCTTACCTTAATCTGATAACACATTTTAAGTGAAAACAAGTAAATATGAGGACATCAAATATAATGAAAAGTTTTTCTTTACCAATAAATGTTTCAGCTTATCTTGCAAGGTGCCACAAAGAACTATATTTTTCTTTTTTTCTCTTACTTTTCCATGGAGGCAAGCTGATAATAGGACAATAAAAGAGACAACAATGGTTTCTTCAAGGCTTTAAATTAATGATTTCTAAAAGTATGCAATAGTGTTCAGATCTGGAGGACATGGAATAAAGAAAAAAAAAGAACAGAAGCCAATTAGTGCAAGTAGAAGCACAGGCAGTAATATGCATCTTAGCATGGATAATCTCAATTTCAGGTTAACTAGGGCCTGTGTTAGCAGCTGTCTATTTGGCACAATATCCCTATTAGGAAGGTTATACTTCATTATTTGAAGATGTGCATGGGTATATGTGTTTGTATTAAGTTACTAGGTTATGGGGGTACTCTTGGTGTGTGTGTGTGTGTGTGTGTGTGTGTGTGTTTTGAAGGTTATTAGTAAACCAAAAAAGTATTGTAAAATGTGACATAGATTCTAATGCTGATGATAAGAAAAAACTGTACAAAGGATTAACCTGCCAAACATTAACAGGTACATGTATCACAAAAGCTGGAATTAGACACTTAAAAAAGTTGCCATATATAATAGGTGGAAATAATGACTTATTACCATAATAGCAACACTTTATATATTATCTTGGAATATGAATGGTCTCACAGGTATAGACAAAAAAGGATGCTTAATAATAAGAAATGCAGAGAACAAATAACAATGCTAAAGGAGACATTTTTGGAAATAACTGAGTATGTGACTTTGATAAAGAAAGGACTTCAGGATGGATATTTTGCAAGGGATGCGGATTACTCTGGCATGTATTTATATTCCACCTAAAACTGCTAATTTCATAGGTTCACAGGTGTTTACTAGGCTAACGACCACAAGGGTCTTTTTATGCCTAGCCATGTATCACAAATCTCTGACAAGTTCTGATACCTTTGACAAGTGTAAGAATGGGCCTGGAAGAGGAACCATTTACAGGTTACCTATTTGCATTAGAGACATAGGTGGCAAACCAGGGATGAATTTCTGTTTTCCCATCCAATTGTCTAAGTTGCACTTGAATTGGGTTAGGGAGGAACTCTGCTTCACATCAAAGGGGAGCCTGTTCCATTAGATAGGGTAGTCTCTGGGATGCATACCTATCTCTCCAGCAGGTCCTATTTATATCACAGGCAAGGTTTAAGTCTTAAGAATGGGTAATTCTGCTACTGTTCATTTTGTAGAGATGCAGGAGGTCCATCAGAGTGGGGTCTGACAATGCCCTGTATGTCAGGCATATATCTCCTCTCAAAAGCCTGTAAGAGACATAATATAGGGATAGGGCCTTGATGCAGTCTGCATAGGACATATTACTTATGCCCTGTATTCTTTTAGTGAGGAACTTCTGTGAATGTTCCAGTTGTTGGATATGCCTGGTTAGGTACATAACAAAAGGTGCATTGTACTCAATGTCAGGTCTGATGAATGACGAATACAATGACTTCCTTGGACTTAGATGCCTTTGTTTATAAGTTGCACAAAATAGAATGATTTCCTCACCATTGTAGACAAGTGATGATCAAAGGTTAGATTACTACCTATGTGTGTCCCTAAGTCCCTGATTACTGGGTCAACTCTAAGGAGTGTTTTGTCAATATGATAGCTACCAGGGGTGGATGACTTCCCAAAGGATACTATTATGCATTTCTTGGCATTTAGTTTTAGTCCGTGGCTCTGACACCAGATGTTTGTCTGTGTCAGCACCTCCTGGAGAACATTTGTGTCAGTGTGAGATTCAATGACAGCTACTAATTTGCAATAATCTGCAAATTTAGTCAGCCAGAGACAACTGACATTAACCTTGACTTCTGATTTGGAGCTTAAAAATTTTAGGGGAGAAATAATTAGCTTTCTGCATGGAATATTACTTATAGGTAGGGACTAGAATTTGGTTTGCAACAACAAATATATATCTTGGTGGCCTAGAAGGGAAAATATAACAAAAAAGGGAGATTTCTGAAGAAATTTAAGAAAATATTTGGTATGAAAAACATGAATGTAGTAAATGGGCTATAGTTTATAGAAATTATATTTCACAGGAACATGTCTATTTAATTGGGAACTTTGATACACATCCAATAACTATTTCAGATCATGCATCAATAATTACTAAGATAAAAATACAGGGTAATGAAGTAAAGATGAAACACTGACACTTCCCCACCTACCTATTAAAAGTAGAGGAATCTAAGGAATGGGTAGTGGAAATTATCCTGGAGTTATTAGGTAAGTTAGAAAGTACTCCAGAAGTTATAGCTAGTAACTGGGATAAAATGAAAGTGGAGTTTAAAACTAAGGTAGAAATAAAACAAAAAGAGAACTGGTTAAGAAACAATAATAATTGTTTAGAGGGGCTGACAAGGGTTAAAGTATTACAAATTAGGGGAACCTCACAGAAAAGAGGAGGCACAACTGCAGAGTTCTAAAGAGAAAATAAGGGAGTACCTGAATAATATGCATACATTTAGAAAGATTGCTGTTATGCAACAGTTTTTTTTTATAATAAATCCAGAGCACAAACACTTTTTTGCCACAATGACTTAGGCAAAAGAAAGTGGAAAGGATTGTTTCCAAACTTAGGGAGCCTATAACAAGAAAAATAACCAGAGATTCGGTAGAGATGTTAAAGATATTTCATGAATTTTATGAAACTTTATATAAAGCAGAGAATTGGGGAAATCAAGAAAAAGCACAAATGGAAATATTTATGGAAGTCTTAAATATGCCAATGTCAGAGGTAGATGAGGCTCAAAAACTAACAGTTAAGATAGGACAAGATGAAATAAAAATGATGATGAATCTACATGAAAGTCTCCAGGAATAGATGGTATTCTGGTGAAAGTCTGGAAATTAGGAGGGAAGAAAGTGATAAAAAACTGGAAGGTTTCATCTAATAGTATTTTAAAAGGAGGTGAGGCACCAACATCCTGAAAAAAAGCTGTAGTGGCTGTAATACCAAAATATGGTAAAGATCCATCTGATCCAGCCCACTCCAATTTTTTTAAACACCTTTATTGAATCATCACTTGTGACATAGGCAAATTTGCATTTATATAAAAGTAATCAAACTGTATTAACAAGTTCACGTTTACAAACATTATATATATTTCTATATATCATATAACCTAAGCAACATTACATAAATTACTAAATTCCTGACCCTTTTTTTTAAATTAAGAAACATCTTTATTAAACTATCACTTACAACATAGGCAATCTTACATTTATATAAATGAAAACAAACGGCAACAACACAATCCTACTTGCAAGCATTTTTCACCACAAACCATACTGACACACTCCCAGTCGTAAACATTATACATCACTTATAATCTATCCAATCATTTTCAGTCAAACATTACACAGCTCATTTAAGTCCTGCCTTCTGTTAAACCTTATTCCTCCCTTGTATGTATCACTCCCACAATTCCCATTTTTTTCCTATGTAGTTTGCTTGTACCATTTTCTAAAGATCTCAGTTACAGTTGTTTTATCTCTGTTACAATATTCACTACTTCTAGTATAGTTGGTTTAGATTTTGATTTTCATTTTCTAGTAATTCCTTTTTTGGCAGCCACCATAATTAGACACAGCAAGGGTTTACTATGTCTAGGCAATTCTGATTCTGTATCATATCTCAAAAAAAATCATCTCCCTCATCACACCAATCTGCCCACACAGCATCTCCGACAGTGCATCCTGCAGTGAATCTTTAAAGTCCACCAACTCACCACACTCCCAGAAAATATGCTTCCAGTTGCCCATTTATTTCCTGTCACACCTCCAACATTTGCTGTCTTCCTGATTAAAATTTCTCTGGAGTCTACTTGGGGTATAAAAATATGTATATAAACATTTCCAAGCAAAAATCCTAAATCTTCTAGACTTTGTTGCATATTTGGGAGACATATGTATATCCTCCCATTGTTTCTTTGTGAATTGCTTATCCAATGTCTCTTCCCAATCATTTCTAATCTCCTGTGATTGATTCTTATAGTTATCATGCAATATTTTAGATTCTGTACTAAGTATTCCTTTTCAATGGCAGCTTCCATTCTAGATTCTACTAAAAACTCCACCAGTGCTGGTCTTTCATTTAGGACCACCCTATTACTTTCTCTTTGCCTAAACATTGATATCAATCCTTAATAGGGAAGGCAATCTCTAACCTGCAGTCCAAATACATTTTTGGTGTCTTCCCATTCTATCGTCTTTCCCTCTCTAGTTATTTGTTCCCAAAATCTTGCTTGCTTTGCCAGTTTTTTCCAATAAAGTCTAGCCCCTTCTTGCCTGTTGTCTATATCCCTAATTGTAGTCATCCTTATCAGCAGAATTTCCTTTCTCCATTCCCATTTTGGCTTAGTTCTTAGGATACTTTCTGGTACTTTATAGATGTAATATTCTGTATAATTATTGTTATTCTCCTTAAAGGCCTACATCCAAAATCCTAGTCTCTCCTTGTTTCTTTAGCTTCCTCTGTTTCATCATAATCCCTTTCCACTTTGAAGTATAGTTTTCTGCTTGTGCTATGTATAAGAGCCTTAACTGTGTAACTCTGAAATACGCCTTCAAATTGGGTAGTCCCAATCTGCCCTGTTCTACTGGAAGAATCAGCTTATCCCACTTGACTCTTGCCATCTCCCCCTCCCAGATAAGGTCCTTCAGCTCTTTATTAATTGCTATCCACAACTTCTCCTCTGGTTGATAAAAATATGCCTGACCTGTGTATAAGACTTTAGACTGTTTTCAGTTAACATCTGAAGCTTATAGAAAAATGTTTTGTGGGCATAAACGCAAGGCAGATGAAAGTGTGTGTGAATATATTGCTTATTTTCATAGATGTGTGAGTGGGTGTCATGTCACCACTTTTTAAGGGCTGGCAGACCTTTTGGTGAGAGAACATACCCTTAGCACTTTGTCTGAGGACATGAGAATCTGGTTAGCAGATAGGGAATGTAATACCTCAGTTGAGTTGGGGAAAAAAGAGACCTATACCTAGCAAGCAGGGCATCACAGCACAAGAAAAGGATATCCAGTGCTGCTCATAGGTCTAAGGGAACCAGTGGTGGGCAGCCTAAATCACCCCAACAGAGTCTGCCAGTAGTAGAGGAAGCCACTAGTTCAGGTACATGGCCAGGAGCAAGGGTTAAATATTTTAGATGCAACCAGTGGGGCCATGTAGCATATAGATGTCTACGGAGGCAAGGTAAGGAACAAAAGGTGGGAGAGCCAGTAAGTGGGAATGACAGAATGTCAGCAGTAAGTTATCTGAAGACAACAAGTGTACCAAACTACCACAAGAGGTTATATCCTATCTTAGTAGATGGAAAACAGGCCACTGCTAAGCGAGACACAGCCTCTGACCTAACTATTGTGAAGCTTGCAATGGTTAAAGAGGAACACTACTTCCTTGGGCAATCTGCTCCGGTCAGAGCTTTTTGGGGGACCCCATTCCAAATACCTTTGGCTAGGATTCACCTTGACTGGGTGGGTGGAAAAGGAACCAAGCAATTAAGTGTGTTTGAGGATATCCCTGCAGATGTTCTGATATGGAATGATTTTGAAAATGCAGTGCCTTGTGTGCATGCAGTTACACACAGTCAGGCTTGGAGACAAACATGTGAGTCTGGTAGCCTGAAGGGGACCCAGACAGATCACACACTTGAAGTCAGGACTGGTGAGATGGCTACTTCAAGGAGGGAGCTACCATGGAGCAGTGAGACTGAAGATGAGCCATAGCTGGTTGTGGGTACTGATGTTACCTTGGACAGAGTGACTGCAAGGGCAGAGGTGAGTAGTAGTACTCAGGCTGACAGTGAGGCACCACTGTCAGAGCATACCAGACTTCCTGTGGAAGGAGAGCTGGGAAGGTTTACAAAGAGAGAGTTGAGACAGGCTCAGCTCTCAAACACTACATTACAGGGCTTGAGGGAGGTAGCCAGGGAGGCACCTAATTCTCAAGGAAAAGGGGAATCTGTATACAGGGAAAAGGGTTACTGTATAGAGAGTGGACCCCTGAGGGAGGGCTAGAGGGTGAGAGAATGCAGCAGTTGGTAGCGCCTAGAGCCTACCATCTGGCACTTCTAGCCATAGCCCATAATATTCCCTTTGCAGGTCATATGGCACAAAGAGATGTATTATGCAGAACTTTTATTGGCCTGGGATTTCTAGGGATGTAACAGGGTACTGCAGGAACTGTGAGCAGTGCCAACAGGTAGGCAAGGCAGGAGACAAGGTCAAAGCTCCTTTGGTGCCTTTGCCTATGACTGAGGAGACATTTCAGAGGCTAGATATGTACACCAAGTACTGTGGGGCCTCTGAGTACCCCAAGTTCCACATGAAAGAAGTATATCCTAGTTGTAGTAGATTATACTACCAGATACCATGAGGTGATGGCTCTGTTCTCCATTGAGGTAGAAAAGGTGGCAATTTCATGTCAGACCTGCTGGCTTGTCTGTGGAAGCACTGTGTGGTGAAGCACCTAAAGACCACCCCCCTACCATTGCCAGACTAATGGTCTGGTGGGGAGAGGTTAAACTCTACACTAAAGACCATGCTATGGGCATTTGCAGACCAGTTTAAGAGGGAGTGGGACAAATATTTGCCACATTTGTTGTTTGCTTATAGGGAGGTGCCACAGGAATCTACAGGTTTTGCACCCTTTGGGTTGTTGTATGAACATAGGGTGAGGGGACCTCTAGATTTGATTTGTGATGATCTGTTTGTAAACGTGGTCATTGAAACTGAAAAAATTGTAAATGAACACCAAGTTTATTAGCTTTCCCAAACATTCAGTTTGGCCTTGTGTTGCATTGTTATTTCTGCTATAAGCCTCTGTAGCTGCTTCAATATAGTACATGTGTGGTAACACAGTGTTTGTGGCTTCAGCATCAGTAGTTACCAAAATGCTTTGTTCATTCACACATGCTCCTATTTTTCTTAAAAAAAAATCAAGTGAATCTAAAATAAAAGATGAGTTCTTTTCAGCAAGGGGCTGAAGAATAAAATCCGAGTATATGGCAGTGGCCTCTGATATGGAACCTGTACTTGCAATAACAGGTCTGTATGGTGGATCTTCCCTATTCTTATGCGGTTTGGGAATCCCAAAAAAGCAAGGTAACTTAGGGTGAGGAGTGCTCAAATACTCAAAAAGAGTTTTCACTAATAAGTTTTTCATTAAGCATGTGATTAGCTTATCTTTCCATTCTATTTATGCAGCTTTAACCTCCTCAAAGGAATGTTTTGAATAAAACTTGTTTGTTTAGCATGTTCTCTATTTTCATTATATAACTGTCAGTATCTATAATATGCCCCCACCCTTGTCAGCCTTCATAACATGTCTAGTTCTACCATTGCTCAAATTCTTAAGTGGTAGTATCTCACTGTTTAAAATATTATAAAACTTATGTTGTGGTGGTTTTTTGAGAGCCTTTCTTATGTCGAGCTCACATTTTGTCTCTAAGGCTGCAAGTGTGTGATGCAGTGAGGGGCAAACACTACTGGGTCTTTTACTTTTTCTTCAGTGGGTTTATCTTCCTCCATGTTATTGTTCTCATGAAATACAAGTTTCAAATTCAACTTTCCCAAATACATTTTTAAATCAGTGATGGTCTGCGTCTCATCGCTTCTTCCCTGAGGTATGAATGAAAGTCCTCTGTTAAGCACTTTTTCTTCAAGTGCTGTCAGTGGTTTCTTTAAATGATTCCAGATCCTGGGAGCTAATTCCATCTGCAGGCTCATAGCTGTGATGGGTAGAAGGGGTTTGTATCAGATTGTCAAAATCTACTTTCACTGGAGTGCTATTCATCAAACCAATGTCATCAAACTTCCCTTCATCAGGTGTTCAAATCAGCGAATGTTTTTCCCTGGTAAGGAAACTTGTTGGCCAACATACGGAAATTTGCCCTTTTCTCCACTGTAGTGTGATCTCAGAGTTGGTATACAATAAGTGGGGGGGTGGAGGCATAGCCCCTCAGTTTGTTGAGTTTAATTTAATGTGTCTGTGTGTCGGTTGGTGTGCTGACCAGCTAGTTTCTTTACCTGGGAAAAATGTTAGCTGATTTGAACGTTTGATGAAGGGAAAACTTTGATGAAATAATATAGACCCAGGTAGAAGTTGTTGTTCAAAGAAACAAGAATAGCATGTAGGTAAACCAGGCAGGATACAGAATGCAAAATAGTAATAAAAACCCAAAGCCTGGAAACATTGAGGTAAAATGCAGCATTTATTCCAAACAGGAAAAAATCACAAAGCTTTTGGGATCAACCCTTCATCAGTGTGTAAAAAAGGAATCAAATACCTTCATTTAAATAGTAAATTCAAACCATAAAACTAATCACATGACACAGTTGTATTAAGCACTTCAGTTTAAAGACACATATATAGATAAAATGTTACTGAAAGTCAATATAGCCATAAAATAAAACGTTTAACTAAGACCCATCCACACAAGATGTTATTTCAAAGTTAACTGCCTTCTTTTTAAAATGGGTTTAATGCTTACTGCTGTATTTAAACCTGGAAAACAATCAGCTTCTAAAAGTGTGATCCATGAGCATTCACATACTTCTAACTCATTAAGATCCCCCCTTTTTTCTTCTGTCTGAGTCCTTCTTCTGACTCCAACTTTCTTTCAAGCCCCGAGATGCACTTCTTGTTACCAAACTCTTTAACTATGCTAAAGTGTTGTAAAAGTTCATTAGGTTATAGAAGCCATAGGAAAAGAGAATTTGGTGGTGCAAGTTGATAAATACAACCCCTCTCCAAGCTGCTGCCAGCTCTACCACTGATTCTGCTGGTTCTGAGATTTACTCTTTTTTCCTTGCCATGAACACTGCTATAATCAGATAACTGGGCCAAAAGGTTTCTTTTCAAGGACAAGACTAACTTGACCTTCAGACATATATTTACAAGCTTCTGTTTACGGACTAATGCTTACCTCTTCTGTGGACTCTCCCAAACACTGATAAAAGGAAGTCCTTCTGTGCTGCACAGTGCAAGACTTACCTGAAAACTAATGACCGCTTTCTGCTTATCTGTCAATGCCCTCTGACTCCCTTCTTTTGGCAACCTGGGAACTATCAGGTTAGTTTGAATTCAAGACTGAGACAGAAAGCACTAATACAAGGTCAGTTCAAAAACTGGACTATTAAAATCAGACTGCCTTCTTCCAAACTGGTCATGACACAGGCATACATGACTAATGTTCTTTGTCTTTTTGTCTTGTAAACAAAAGCTTAAACTGTAAACCTGTTCTGCATTATGGTGTATCTCTTTACACCTGATTTGTGGATATACACAAATCTTCTATATCACAGTGACATAATATAAACATATTAAACCACTAATGGTTAATGCAGTGTCAGCACTATACTTTTACTATACAATGTGGTAACATGCATTAATCAGGGTGTGGCTCACAGAGTCAAGCAAACCTCTGTAACTCTAAAAGAAAATTATTGGTTCAACTACTTTTAAGGCCTAAAGTACTTTTGTCACCCAATTCAATTAACTTACAAAGTGGTACAATATGACAAATCTGACATGGCCAAGTACTTTAGTTAAATTCATAGACAGGTCAGTAAGAAATCTCCTGCCATGTACAAGCATATCATGAGTGAGCTGCCCTCCAATAAGCACCTCTTTCCAAGTGTAAATATGACATCACACATGGGCTGCTGCCTGGCCTTTAAAAGGCAACTACTGGTCGGAAACTGAAAAAATATATCTGATCATATCTTGATGCCTGGCCTTTAAAAGGCAACTACTGGTCAGAAACTGAAAAATATATCTGATCATATCTTGATTTTCTTTACAGTAACAGTGTTAACAGTCACCGCACAATTTTAAGAAGTTTGTATTATTTTTCTAATTTGTGCTGTCTCAGTAGTTCACACAATGTTCCACTGGCCAAGTGGATAAGGCATTGGCATTCTAAATTATGGTTTGTGGGTCCAAGTCCCGTATGGGGTGATATAATCTTGATACAAGTAAAGTTTTTGTGGTGAAGCTGGTATAATGGTTAAGGTGTTTACCTCACAGACACAAAGTGCAGGGTTTGATTCTCACCTTTGAAAGAGAAATTGTCTAGGCTTAAAATGGCCCACAAAGCAGCTAACATAGTGGTTACCTGTAGTTAATCCAGTACCTAATGGTGTCTTTCCAGTAGTATAGCTACTTTCTGTATAGTGCCAAGAAACAGTTCAATACCCTTCAGTGTCTTCACTTCTTACCACATATCAAAATCCCATTATCTTTACACTGTTTAAATATGCTGCTTATGAAAGAAATCTTCCTCAGCCTGCAGGACATAGTGGAAACAACAGTCCTCTAGTTTTCACTGTTGTCACTGCTCACAGTTCTGCATCCTGACTGCATGTCTTGATGTGGTCAGTAGAAACATTTAGGGGCAAGGTTAAACTTTTTCCAAACATTTGATCGTTGAAAGATATCCTTGTATGAAAAACAGCAATCATGATACTGCAAGACTACATAAACAAAGTGGTGAATATTCTCATTTTGTGCCACTGAAAATTTACTGTTATCAATTTAATTACAGAACGTTAAGGGCAATTTGGAATAATAGAAAGATGAATGAAAATAAATACCTTTCCAGCTCTTTTAAGTGTCAGCTGCCTCCCCAGAAACTTGAGCCCACAGCTGATGTACCTGGAACTTAGCAAAGAGCAAGGAATGGTGTACAAGTCTTTTTCCATATTACTTCAGTGATCCATAACTAACAAAAAAAATTGAGAAGAGTATATGTGCCTTTATTGGCCAGTTGATGCCCGCCATAAAGCCCACCAGCCCTGGGGCAATAAGCTACTGGCCAGCCGGTGTCTAGTTGCCCAGCCTGGGTTACCTAGGATAGCTCTGTTGAGCGAAAGCTGGACATAAAACCAACCAACCAGGATGCAGCTTGGAAGTGGATGACATGTTGATATGGAGGAGGCTGGACATCCAGTGTATCCAAGAGATGAGATGGAAGGGCAGTGCAGCAAAGCCACTTGGCTTGCGATCCAGACTCTACTAATCAGGAGGGGGACAAGCTAGAAATGGTGTAGGAATTGTGGTGAGAGAGGCTTCAGAAGGCAGTGAAGGATATGATCAGAATTAATGACAGCCTCATGGCAATCAGACTCCAGTGTAATGATAGGGCAGTATTCATAATCTCAGCCTATGCCCCACAGCAGGGTTGTGATAGTAAGGAAAAGAGTGCATTCAGACAGCAGTGAATTGGTGTTGATAATGGGTAACTTGAATGCATATATCGGGACAGACAGAACAGGGTATGAGGACTGCCTAGGTCCACATGGGTGGGGCAACAGGAATAAAGAAGGAGAAGCCATTCTAGACGTCTGTTTCCCAAATGGCTTGATAGTAGCCCACACATGGTTCAGAAAGAGAGACAGTCACAAAACCACATGCAAGAGTAAAATGAAAACATAGGCTTTGTACAGCTGTTGTACTTTTTTTTCCTGAAAAGTAATTACATATAACTCAGCTTGAATTACCTTTTCTGCATTTCTCCTCCTTGTAAACCTCAAGCAAGCTTCTTAAGATGTCACAAAGAAAAGAAGCTTTGAGTTTGGTAGAGGTGTTTCTCAAGTTGCACTACCTAGTTTCTCATATACAGGTTAATCTGCATCTTTGGTTAAAGAGTAGAATAATTTTACCATTTCTACCTTACAGTTCTTTGCCTTAACAGTTAACCTTGACAGCACTACATCATCCACTAAAATGTTAGACTAAGCTTCAAAGGGGTGGTATACCACAAGCTACTCCTCTGATTCTTCCTGCAACCCTCTGTAGATACCGAGTACCAATGTCTATCAAGGAAGAGCTTTGCTATGTTAAACTGGCAGAATTTCTATTTCTGCCACATGCCAGTAAAGTCTACCAAATAATTAATATCACTTAACTTTACTCACCTCACAACAGTAAAGGGACTCCCCCATGCCTACAGCTCATTTTATAAAAAAAACAAATATGCACCTTTTGTCTGACTATGTACTCTTATGGCTATAGCCATCCAGTTGTACCAGATAGTTTTGGCTGTTGTGCTTGTGCAAGGTGCTTCTATGATGGCCCCATGACCTTCCTAAAATTAGTCTTCAAATTCAGACACAATCCACAACAAACTCATTGTGGGAATCACATTCACCTTTGCACTTATCACAAATTAAGTCAAGGAGATGAACTCACCCTGTGACAGTAAATTAACTGAAATGACAAAAGTTGCAAAAAACTGGATTGTTTGCATACCAACGAAGATAGGTCTGGTACTTGTCCCACTGATGGTTGAACTGGTCTGTAAAAGTTCTCAGCATGGTCTTGACACCAGAGTTGAACTTCTCCATAAAACTATTTGTTTATTTAGATGGTAGGTAATACTTTTTAATTGATTTAGCTCACAGTGTCTTAACAAACAAGACAGAAAGTCTGACATAAAGTCAACACTTCTGTCTGTTAGCATTCTCTTGGGGAAAACCCATCCTGCTGAAAATTCCCAACACAGCATTTGATAGCTTTTCTGTTTCAAAACAGGACATTGGCACACCCTGAGGGTAGCTACTAGCACATTCTACTACCACCAAGACATAATGCTTACCTGTAATGCCTGGGTTACTAAGAGGTTTCCTACCCTAACTACCCTCTGAAATTGTTCCTTAATAACAGACAACAGCAATGGAGCAGCCTTAGCTTTCTTTCTTACCTTGTGAACCTTTTGAGGCTGTTCACATCTTTCCAAATACTTGGCAAATAAAAAATGCATAAGCTTCCTTTTTGTACAGTCCATGCCAAGATGGCCTTAAAAAGGAGTATCAAGGGCTACTGCTAGAAGTGCCTGATGATGGGTTCTTGGGAATGCCAAATGGTCAGCACTTTTTTCTTCATGCCCCTCATCAAGAGTCCATTTCCTACACAAAAAAGTATGTCCCAGCATACAGACTGTCCCTGCAGCAGGTATTTTTGGAAGCCTTCCCAAATATCCTTCTAAAGGAAGTCTAATATATTTGAATGTTTGGCTCAAAGTTAGGCTTGCTATTACCTTTTTCCCTGAAGGAGCCCCTTTCAAAGGAAGCCCATTACCTTTTCACAGCTGTGGCTTAGATCCAAGCTTGCTGCTACAACCGGGATTTCCCCTGCAGTAGCCAAATCACCAGCCCCTTTCAGAAGTAAAGCCACTGGCTAATTCCATCACCACCCCCCCCCCATGCTTATCTGCAAGCCTGGATTAACAGATTTACATGTATGTAAGGTATTGTATCATCAAAATAATTTCCTATTAAAATATCTGCTGGCTTATCATCAAACATTGCCATCTGCCTGTTGCCTGCCTCATATGCCAGTACAAGTGTAGTCTGGCATCTGAAAAGGTCCCCTCCCTGTAGTCCAAACTGAAATGAGCTGCCCAAATGAGTAATGTCCCTCTCTAGTAAATGCAGGCTTAACAACAGTTATTGTCTAATGCAGTATCCCTTTTAACTATTTTTCCCCCCCATCAAATTGAGTACAGATCACTGTGGCAAACTGGTGCAGTCATAAGACAACTCATAATTACAAAGATGACATTTCAGTTAGCTTCCTCATGAGGCTTTTCTTTCTCAATCTGTCTTTATGGACATCTGGACCATACCTGCCCCACTCACTTACACTGAAAACAGTTAACCCAAGACCTTGGCAAGTATTAAAAACAGTGGCATTTGGCTTGCCTGTGAAACCTTCTGTGATGGTATAGACTGCCCACTGTGGGGTTCCCTATGCCCAGCTGTAGTGCTAGATTCCCCTTTTGTGCAGCTGTACCAAGAAAGCAAATAAAATGTCACGTCACCCATTATACTATTCTCTTTCGCTGAAGTACATTTTTGTCAACTAGATTCTCATATTCTAAGGTGATGTACTGACTTGCTTGCTCCCTTATCATAAAGTCTACCTAGATTTAAAAAGAAGTAATCTCACATCCACTCACCATTTGTTAAAGTACATGTTTATTTCTGCAATTAAATCATTAATAGTGTCCTCTGTCTTTCTCTCATGTTCTCTAAACTATTTTCTATAAACTTTATCCATGACCTTAAAACAATTAAAAAGAACACTTTTCACTTTACTACAGCCAGGACAATCAGAGCTGGGCACCTTACTTATTTTATTATAGTTTTACCCATAAGCAGAGATGATAAAAAGTTCACCCGCTGCCTCAGTTCAGTTTGGAGCTAAATGCATATATGCACAAATGTTCAATCAAAATTATCAATGTCACCCCTCTCTTTATACTGAGAAAGCAGTTCACTGCTGACCTTCACTCTTGCTACTTACATGCACTTGGCAAACAAAGACCATCTCCTTTTCATGAAGGTACTGCTTCTCTCTTTGCTGCACTTTGCCCAGTCCATGATGATGATGATGCATTTTTTTAATCTGAAGCTTTGGTTTTGCTCTGGCCTTGCTTCTCAAACTGCTTCATTCTCTTTGCTGTGTGGATTAATTTCAATTCAGTTCTATTTCTAATTTCTACCATTGAATCTGCCATTTTATGATATAGAATTGTTTTGTTGTATAGCCTGCATTTACAGATACAAGTTGATTGCATTTCAACAGCACCCAAGAATGCAATCATCTTATTTTTGATCATAACAAAATGTAAGAATCCCTTTAATCTGCATTGTTAGACATTTTTCATACTCTACAGATCTCACTTCCACATATTTCGTAATCCATACTCTCAAAGCTCACTTCTACACATTTCCTAAATCAGACTTCTAAAAATGAAGAAAGCAATTGCTTAGCAATGTATACTTTGGCTTATTTGCCTTTTGGCTACAACTGTACACACAATTAAAATATGTTTTGCAGGCTATACAAGTGTAATTTACAATATCAGCACTACTACAAACCAATTAATGTGTCACACACAGTGGTACGGTTTCATAAACAGCACTTCTAGCACCAATACATTGCAGTCATAGATACAGTCTCATGTTTCATACCACTGACCAGACCACCCAATGGGGAGCAAGGGGCTTTAACAGCAAATGGTAAATGCACACTACTCCTTCAGGTTATGAACAAAATCTGCCACATCCAAATAAGATTTACACTGAATGTCTGCAGAACACAGTTATGTCAGTGTTTTCCAAGAAGTTCAACTGCCTTGCTGTCAGCACAATTGCTACTAGTGCTGTATTACCAACTGTAACTGACCCTTGGCAAATATTTGTATGAACACATATACACACTTACACACATTCTTTCCCAAAAGGTTCAAATGATACCTTCATAGTGTCATAATCCAATTCCTGCTGTTATGACAACTTGCTAGAACAATCTACCCCACCAGAAACAGAATTAATGTCTATATTTAAAATAATTCAATTTTAATATGATCAGTCAGTAGATATGGCTGAAGAAATATTATTGAAAAGAAAATTATAGGGAAAGACTTAAGAGACATGACCTCTTGGTCCAATAAGTCTACTGCACACTCCAGAAGAAAGCAAAAGGCTAGCTGAGTTCTCAACAGTTGCATTTTGGACATATTTGAATGAGAAATCACTATAAAACACATATCTAGTGTAGTTTTTTTTAATAAACCTCCCTTTCAACAGTTCAAGGTTGTTTGCTTCTTGTCAGATTCAGAATTCAAATGTAGGCATCCTGTTTGCAAAGTCAATCACATTTACAAGAAGTTGTAATCCATTTATAACAACCTTTAAAAGGAAGTGGCAGGTTTACGGAAAATACACAGCTGCATGATTATTATACAGTTTTACACATTTTACATTCAACATGATTTACAGATAACAATTACAAGTTTTGTATAGTTTTGACATTTTTCTGAAAAATAATTGCATTTACCAAAGCTTAATTCACCTCTCCTACACAGTAAAGAGATAATTTTTATTTTCTGAGGTGCCTATTCATAATACATACTCAACAGTAACAGGTATTTATTTAAAATTGTATTTTTTCAATTTAAATACTTGTTAACCAGGTAAGTGGCTTGGCCAGATTGGCCTCAATGAACTTTTCAGCAGTGACCAGGGCTTTCTTAGAAGTGGCGAGAGGAAAACACATAGAATAAAACATGAGCACAGAGCAGTGCATTAAATATAATATCAACATAGGAGAATACATAGATAATGATTACATTGTGATCACTTTCATTTTTGTTTATATACATATACTTGGTTTATTATTCATATTAATAGACAGCAGACAACACTTCTTACTAAGCAAGTTTAGGCATAATCTGTCTAAAGCAGCTGTATCCATATTCTTTGTAAAGCAGATATTGAGTTTATTTTGAAAAGATTGCAAGAGAATGCTTATCCATAGCTTCCACAGGAAGACTTTTCCAGCAGACTGTAGCTGATATAAAGCCTTTTCTCTAGTAGTGCTGACACAGACTTTTCATGATGGACACATTGTCTTGGTTAGTCCTAAGAAAACCATCAATATGGGTTGTGTGGAAAGATTTGAAAATAAAGGGTGCATACATGTTCATTAGTTATTTTGAAAAGGAAAGTAAGAAGAAGCTGTGCTGCCCTATTTGTAATGCTTGGTCAATCTACATTCTGCAAAATAGGTACTGATTGGTTCTGGGCTGAGCTAAAAACTAAAATGACATATTTTGTTTGCAGTGGGTTGTAGTATGGTGGTGTTATTTACATTCCGTACTGAAGATGGTAGTATAGTTGTACAGAAAGCCAGGATTATGCAATTTGACAATGATCAAATGCAGAAAAATAATTCACAAGCAATGAAGGGAAAAACCGAACATCTATTAAAGAAGAAATCTGCTTCAGCTTTCTGACTTCAGCTGTCACAGAGTACAAGTGTAATTCTGGTAAGAGCAGTGGTTAGGTCTGCGTGATATGACTATATTCTGTGTTTGTTAGAGCAAAGTGAAATTCCGTACCTTACTATATAGATGCATTTCAATTTATGGCACATTTCTATACCTCTTAGATGGCTCTCTGAATTTTTTATTTTAATAATAATACCAGCAAATACCAAAAAATAAAATTTTGAGCAAATTGTTTTCCATCCAAAATAATAGGCCAATGCATTTAAAATAAGAGACCCCAACAAGAAAACATATATAAAGACTTGTAGACTGCAAGAAAAGCATCCCAGCTGGGAGCCCAACTGCACAAATAAGCACTGTGAGGCATCCCATGTAAATGCTGCATTACTATACAACCCCATGTTTCTTTCTAATATATGTGAGTTGATATTACATTTTTCTATTTCATATGCTCTTAATCACCATTTAATTGGCAAATATTTAAAATTTTTATGATAAACATTGACCTACAATGAGCAGACAAAATCGGCATTAAAGTGAAGGCCAAGTAACTAACATAATCAAAGTCATCAATGGAAAAGTTCTTTGACTGACAAAGTTTATATTAGTAAAATACAACTGTGACTCAGGTTATGATTTTTTTCTGGATCAGTGCATTCTGCAGTGGAAATGCTTTAGGCATTGAAATAATGCCATTCAGCAGTAATTAATCAGGGAGCATAATTATCTTTTCTTAATTCATAAAATGAAAACAAATTAATTACCAACAAACAGGGAAAAATGTATGCTACACAAGAAAAAAAAAAAAAAAGAAAAAAACACTTTTGTCCAGTAACTCTGTTTTAACTAGTGTTGCTTGTTAAATGTCGCTACACATTTTCATATTTTGTTTTTTATTCTCAAGAGGTATTCCAGTAGCATTCTCTGGTGCATTATTTGCTAGTCTTTTCAGCTAAGATATCTCTCACAGTTATCATCAGTGTATAGCTTATTCTTTTTTCTTCCAAAAACATTTTTATTTTGTTTTCATTATAAACATATGCAAATGTACATATAACAAATATAATAAAACAATAACAAAGCTATTTACAATATTTACATTCATCCATGATAAACAATCATTTTATCCATGAGAAGTTATCAGTATTTTTTCAAAAGGTTTTCCAATTTTTGCCATGCTATTTTTTATGAGTAATGTTATGAGCTATATAACAAATGGTTTGCAGTTCTTTTTTTACAAACAACTTTTGCTAAATTAATAAAATCTTTAAACATCAAATCTTGTTTACTTTTCCAGTTCAAAGTAATAACTTTTCTGGCAATTGCAAGAATTGACCAGAGTATCTGAATCTGAGATTTAAGTATTACATTAGGTATGGGAACACTGAACAGGATTAGTGAGTTAGAAATATTGCAGTTATCAGACCATAAAGCATTTACAAAATATCGGAAGTCTTTCCAGTACTGAACAAGAGTTCTACATTCAATGAACATGTGAACCCAGTTGGCCTCTAGCAATTAATCACATTTCCAAAATTTACTTTCACTGTTTCTGAGTATAAGATTTATTTTATGTGGAGTATAGAAACTCCTATTCATAAATTTCCATGTATACAATTTCCAATATAATGAAGAAAAGATACCATACATAGATTTCAATAACAATTTTTTTGATTCATCAGATATTTGTTTGCCATTAATCTTTATATAGTAATTCCAAAAATCTGAGTCAAACTTTACAGTGTCTTCTCTTAGTATCTTATAAATAGGTGAGATACTTAATTTTTGATCATCTGTCTTTTCAAGATACCTAATAAAAAGCTGGATCAAGCTAAGTATAAATTCAGTCTCTAGGTTGATTGATACTCTCATTTTGTTTTGTATAAACTGCCTTAATGAGTGTATAAACAACCAACTGTCTTGACTATTATCAAAGCTACATAAAAGAAAGTTTAGTGGTTTAATACTCTTATTTTCAATAAATTGATGCCAGAATATCAAATTATTTTCCTTTAATTTTTGCATTGCATTGATGTTGAAAGAGTCTAGGCAATCAGGGGAGTATGCTATAGGGAATATAAGAAATAGGAATTGTTTAATGTTGTAATTACAATCAATTATATTTTTAAAGTTATTAAATATTTGATTAATGTCATAAGAAAAATGATCAAACTTCTTATTAAATAAAATTCACGTAAAAGCCAATGAACTCTACTTATTCCATATTGTTCCTTAAACTGGTTTTCTAAAGTTCTAACATCAGTTATATGAATCTCATGTATTATTTTCCAGCCAGATATAGAAGTATGTGTGATCCAATGTAATATTATGTTAATTATAACTGATTTGGAATAAAGATCTAAGCTAGGGAATGCTATCCCATTACTGTTCCAAGCTCTAATGTGCCACTATATGCAATCCTAGGTTTTAAGGGGAACCATAAAAATGTAAGTACATGGAATCTAATTTTTTAAATAGGTTTTTGGGAGGGGGTAGTATCAATGACTGTATACAAAACAAAATTTTAGGTACCATTATCATTTTAATTAAATAGAGCCTATACTCCATTGGGAAGAACATTTTATTCCATCTTTTGATTAGTTCACTAATGGTGGCTATTAAATTATTGTAGTTTAGTTTAACAGACTCTTTTCATGTACTCTTTATACTGACACCCAGATATTCTAATGGGTCTATATTATAAGACCGAAAGTGCATATGTGCAACTACATAAAAGTCGACAATGCAGAAAACCTGACAATTGTGAATGGCAACGTAATCAAAATTTTCCCTAGGGAAAAAACGTATGTGGCCGTTTGCTAAAAAAAAAAAAAATCATTTAACACCATAAACAGGTGGGGAGGCAAAACCCCCCACACCCCCCCCAACCAAATATACCAACTCCGAGATCACACTACAGGGAAGGAAAGGGCAACTACGTGAAGTTGCCCAACTATCTCCTTGCCCTATAACATATTCATCGAATCGCTTAAATGCAATTTGATGAATATGTGTCACTGTTTCCGTATTCACTAAGAAGCTTTTTCATGCTTCTAATATAGACCCATTCTAATACATCATTCTCCCAATTAAACAGGCTATTCTCTCTTATGTTTTTGTTGATTTTCTTGTTAATTAGTAATGTTTTGGATTTATTACGATTACATTTAAGCCTGAAATTCTTTCAAACTTGTTTAACGTATTATAACATCATGCAAAGAACCATCAACATCACCCAACATTAACAACATATCTTCAGTAAATAATTGTATCTTAGGACAATAATCCTTATTTACTTGAAAGCCTTTTATATTTTGCTTGTTTCTGATATATGTAGCAAAAGGTTCCATTGAAAGAGCAAACAATAATGGTGACAAAGGACAACCTTGTCTAGTTTCCTTGAGGATTTCTAGTGGTGAGGATAGACATGATTCAATTTTCACATAAGCTTATGCCCCACTATAAATTTTTATTAATAAGTTGACAAAATCTGAGGAGAATTCAAAACCAATCAAGATTCTTTGTAGATAAGACCAACTCATAGAATCAAAACCTTTTCTATGTCTAAACTGATAATAGTTAGTTGTTTTTTTAATTTACATGCTAAGTCTATTAATGATAGTAATTTGATAATGTCATCTTGTACTTTTCTATGAAGAATGAATCCTGTCTGATCATTATGTATTAGATAAGGTAACATTTTCTTTATCCTATTAGTTAATATTATCATGAAAATTTTATAATCAATGTTTAGCAATGAAATTGGCCTATATGAATCACAAGATTTGGGGTCCTTACCTTGTTTTAATATGGGGGAGATAATTGAATATTTCCACAATGGGGGTGTTATACATTTTTGCTTAACCATAGTAAAGGTGCTCATCATTTTCTTTATTATATCAAGAAAACTCTTATATAGTTCAGGATTTAATCCATCCAGTTCTGGAGCTTTATTATCTTTTATTTTTTTTTTATTTGCTCTTTCACATCTGTTAGTGTTATTTGATTATTTAATGTTATTTTGTTGCATTGACACCTTAGTAGTTATATTTTCTTGAATTAAAGTATTTATTACATCATCTTCCTCCAAAAGTGGTGTGTTATTATTTATATATTTATATTAGTTTTTGAACACTTCTAATATGCATATTAAGTTAGATTTACTCTTAACTGAACCATCACTTTTATATTTAATCTCATTAATACAATTTTGATTGTTTATTTTTTTGGATCTTATCACTATTATATGTGGATATTTGGGATTTACGGCATAAGATTGTAATTTCAGTTTTTCCAGGTTTATGGCTATCTTATGATTCAGAACTTCTAAGTATATTTGATTTAACTTTGTAATTTTGTTCTGTGCTACTTTATTTGGTTTTGCATCCATTATCTTGTCTATGTTTTTTTGTAAGTCTAAAAGTTCTTTGTCCCACTCTCTCCTTTTATTAAGGTACCGAGATTTTATTCTACCATATAAACTTTAAAGGTGTCCCATGATATAGCATCTGTCACTTCACCATTATCATTTGTTTCCATAAACATGTCTATTTCTTTCATTATCCATTCCCTAAAGTATTTTAACTTAGTTATGTAAGCAGGAATTCTCTGTAGCAATCTTAAATCATCTGTATGCATAGTTAATGTAAAGTTTATAGCATTATGGTCTGAAAGTGGACAAGTCATTATAGATATGTCATTTATTTTAGAGTATATATTAGCTGATACAAAGACCTTATCAATGTTTGTGTACCAAACCGATATGAATAGTGAGTATAGAATAAGGAATAATGCTCTCTTAGAACATGTATATCTTTAAGGTTCATCTAGTTTGTAAAGTCATTTAACTTCTTAGCTTGAGATGTTAGTTTTATTTTACCATTTTTAGAAGTATCATTGCCTGATAATAGGCAGTTAAAAAAATCACCTGTTGCTAAAATTTCCCCTTTTGCATTTAAAGTAATCAGGTCCAGATATTTGTCAACATGTTTAGTACTTAGTCCTGGTATCCAGTATGTATTAATCAAAGTATAATACTTCCTATTGATTTACAAAATAACCACCCTTAGCATCCCATCTTTATCTGAAACTGTATCTATAATTCTTGGCATAGTATAAGTATTTTTCCATAGAATAAGAGCTCCCCTTCTCTTAGTCTTAAAACATGAATCAGCCAGAATGGCATAGCCATTAAATGAGTATTTTTGTAGATTTGTTTTTAATAGATGGGTTTCCTGTAAAAAGATGATCTGGGCTTTATGCATTTTTATATATTTAAGGAAACCAGCTCTTTTGACATTATAAACATTTATAAGCCATTAACTATAATGTATATTTTGTTACTTACTGAAAGACCTTTCTTCTGTGTTGACTTGAAATCTACTGAAAACTTACTTATCATGGATGCATAACGTGTATTAAGTACTACTTTCAAAAACCCAAAACTATTTACAAACACATACATGAAATAAAGTTCCTGGTTTAGTTAAAAACGTAATTAAACCATCCATCCACCACCTCACCAACACCAAAACACACAAATTATCCATCTCTACTTAGAAAACAGTATAAAAACAAAAAAGAAAAGCATTATGAAAGCAACTAAAAAAATCTGAATCCATGAAATAAACATCAGAATGAGAGTGTTCAATATAACTGAAGCTATATGAATATGTCACATATGATAATAGCACCTCTAATAAGTAGATATGCCAGAAATACACATCAAATCATAGTATGCATAAACATTAGAAGCCGAAGGTTAAGAACACTGTCAATATTTCCAAGACTTTTCAAGAAACATCAGATGATTTAACCATTTTGTCAGTTATCTAACTAGTATTTTTCATATAAGGATCTGTTGAATATAACACTTATTACAACATTAATATGTGCATATGTAAAATATAATAGTTCTCATATGTATTTAAAAAAAGGGCTCACAACCCTCTGTTTAGTTACTAAAGGTTTAGTTATGTAACATGTCTGATGTTAATATGCATAATGAGTTTTCTAATGCAGCTCCTAGTTCACTTGATGTCATTTAGTTACTAATAGTGTCAGTGAATCTGCAGAATGTATAGGTCTATAAAAGAACATAGGTATTTTCAAAGGAGTCAAACACTTCCAACAGAACTAATCATTTACCATTTAAAGTATCTAAGTAAAGGATAACAGAATTTCAATAGAAAAGAATTCTAAATACAACCATTTAGCAAGGTCAAATGATGTCTTCTTTGGTGTTTCCTCAAGCTGCATCTTCATAAACTTGTTAAAAAGTATCTAAATAGGCTCATGTACAACAGAGGTTGTCTCTAGTGAGGAAAAAAGCATTTTCGGTGGGAAATTCAAGTCTTGAAGCTTATAGAGTTTACAGAAAGCAAAAAAAAAAAAAAAAAAAAAAAAAAACACTCAAGCTGCCTTGTCAGTGCATGTCATGAATCCCCACAATAACAGTCACACAGACCACCAGTTTCCTCACAAAATGTCAAGATCATGAAAAAATGAACCCTTTCATATAAAAACAGCTATTTACAAAAAAGAACTTAGTGTGTATATGTGTGTGTATATATATATATATATATATATATATATATACATAGATTTAGCTATCTATAAAACACCATTAATGTACTGTATTAATGTTTATCTGTATCTAAACAAAGAGTCTAAAACATCTAGTTAGAAACACTAATCAGAAACACATTGTTACCCCACTGACCCACTAGAAAAAATGCACTTTGGTATTAAGTCAAATTATACTATTCCTGAAGAATTAGAAGACATATATCATTTGTAATTATTTAAAAGGGAAAAGTATATAAAGTACTTATAATGGGGAAAAGAGAGAAAAAGAACATTATCATTATCAAATGTAGGGTGGTGGGGGGAGCATGTCTCTCTCTCTCGGTCTGCAATCATGGACATAAGGCAAAGAAACTAATTATGGACTGGAAATCAGTCTATCTTGAGACATACATTTGGAGACATGTATACACACACACACACACACACACACACACACACACACACACACACACACACACACACACACACACACAAAATCTGTGGGCACTTGCATACAGACAGGCAAACTGTAGGATTTCCAATTTACCTACATTGCACCTTTGGAATTTGTGAGAAAAGCATAGCAGTTATCAATAACACATGAAGTCAGAGAGACAGGGGCATGAGAGTTGACGTAATTAAATAATGACAGACATTTGAGTTTCAGACATCATATCCATCAGAAAATGTATACTATTGTAAAACCTGTTATTCTAGCTATTTTCCAAGTTTACAACAGCATTTTTCAATCATTGTCCCCTATTATTTTTGCTTTGTTTGCCATTGTTTTTGACTTTGTCCAGGTGTTTCGTTCTAAGAGGTTAAGACGTATAAGAGACGGGTATTATGAGGAAGCAACACTAGCCATGGTGTTACCCACATCTAACACTGTATATGGAAAAAACTGTGACTGTGTTAATATTAAGATCCAGAATTCTATAGCCAATAAAAAAGTTAGACTTGGATGTAATTGTTTGAACTATGCTACTTTACTTGTCCACCCTATGGGGTAATACACTGAAAAGAATATTCACAATCCCAAAGAAAAAAAAGCAAAGATGATTGTTTGATCAACAGGATGAGAATTAGAAGAAAACAGACAAACAATTGAGCCTGTTTTCTGTATATGTGCCGGTAAAGTCAGCAGGAGTCAAAAAGTAGTAGGTATATATTGCCAGGGAAACTTGAAGTCTATAAGTACATTTTGGCTTATTATTAATTAGAGTTTTAATAGAAACAGAATGTAAACCTTTGGGACGCCTATGACCAAAGTACACAATTATAGTAAAAGGGTGAGTTTGCTATATGGAAGAAAAAGTGAAAGATGGGTGTAACTGCCATAAATTTGATTAATCCAAAAGTGAACATAGACATTGAGGGGTCATTCATATTCTAGCCATCTATTTTTAGTGAACAATGTTAATGCCTCCCATGATATTCTTGGAATGCCCACTTTCCAAATAAATTTTATCTAAATCCTCTTAAAATACTGAAGCACAAATAGTTTGGGGGAATTAAGATGTTCTTTATTAAAAAGGGATATATTTGCATTTTCAAAAAGTTCATTCTAACTGAAAAATTATCCAGATTAGACCATCCCTAATTATTTGTGCTGACTGTTTACATATTTGATCCACTTGAAGAATGCAAACATAACTAAGGAAATATTCATAATGCCAACCCAAAATTTTAATATGAGATACAGCCAGGGTATCCAGACCAAAGCTTAATAGGGGAAGAAACTTGGATTTAGCTGAACTTAAATAATACCTAGTGATTTTCTGATAACTGTTGGCCAAATTAATGTGTGTGTGTATAGAAGAGATTGACTTGCCATTGATACAGTTAGTATAATATCAGCTGCAATCAACATATGTAATACTTGTATTATCAATATTAATAAGTTTAATTAAGGGTGGTCACGTATGAACCAGAGAACAGGATTGATTGCTATTAAAAATAGCACTGGGTGGACAGAAAGCAGCCTTCTGCGACTCCTCTTAACTGAACTGAAACCCCAGACTTCATTCTGGTGATTACCAAAAATATTTTCTGCATTTTAGAAATATAGTGTATTTAAAGCAATTTTGGGTAGCTTATGAAACCTAAGTAACTGATATAAGCAAGTTCTGTTAACTACATCAAGGACTTTATATGCATCTATTGTGCAGAAAACAGAAAAGATTTTGAGAAAAGAATTTAGAGTTATCTAAATTAAGTTGTGTTGATTGTACTATATGGTTGGCTATAGACAGAGATTTTCTAGGTAAAAAAAAGCTGAACTGACACGTATGAATGAGTTTTTTATATGTTATTAAATAATTTATATAGAATATTGTAACCTGTATTTAATAAAGTTATTACCTATAGTTGTTGGGAAGTGTGGAGTCCTTATCATTTTTCTTATTAATTTAATTTTGCTAGTGCAAAGTATGGATCTATATTTTGAGGGTTGAACTTTCCTCAATAGGTGACGTAAGTGAAGAAGTAATTTTTCTGCAAAAGTTACATTTTGAAGTAAGACCATTCATTTGAGCCAGTTTTTTTTTTTTTTTGGCAGGATAATTATTTAATAGCCTCTGCAACTAAATGGGTAGAGAATGAAAAAGAAGAAAAGCTAACATTCTCATGTCAAAGCTGTTAATGAAATCCTGTACTGCAGACAGTGGATGAATTATTTCTCTATCATAAATCTCTGAGAAATGTGGTGAAAAATAGCCAGTATCTCAGATGGCTCATTAGAGATATAATTTGTAGTTATAATCAAATGCATTGTTGTGGACTTTTGTGTAGGAGTTAAGATATCACTGTAAAATTATCCAGAGTGTTTTGTGGTAAACTATTTGGACTTGTTAAATAAAAAGTTCACAGATGTGGAGCGAGACTTAAAGTACTTAATTTTACTTGTAAGAGAGGACTTATAAGCAACAAATGTATCATAGTTTATTTCCATTCATTGTTCAGTTTCATGAAGTTCTGACAGTGTTCTATGTTCAGCTTTTTGAGCATATTTTGGCCTGGGTGATAACTATAGCAGTTCTCAACAAACATACAATTTAACTGTGGTCTATAATTTAGGAAAGGGATATCTATTCAAACAGAAGTCTTGCATGATATGAATAATTTGTACCTGAAACAAAGCTACAACCCTCTGCTATTATGTGGGTAAGCTAATATAAAAATATGAGGAGATATTAGTAAAATAGGTTGATGATCACATAAATGTATTGATAAAATATCAATTCCTTTAAATATGGAAATAAAAGAAGAGACAAAAAGTTGTCTATAATACCATGTGTCTTGTGCTTAAAATCTATGCAAATATAACCTTTATTTTTGGATATTTCCAAGTACAATAATCATTTAAATAGAACCAGATCATAAAAATCTGTGTCGGCTTTTAGAGATGAAATGTTTATGACATAAATTCAACAAAATCTTCCCATGGTTGTTAAAAAGGTGCATTTAGTTAAATTATTTGCATGAATTATAACCCTGAGCAGAGAAACAATAATAGCTATAAAATGCAGCTTGGAATTGCCCCCATCCCCCAAAAAAAAACAAACAAACTGTAGTCCTTCTATGTATACCCACATGTCAGAGATAAAGCCTCCTAGCACATGACTCCAGATCCAGTAATTTATTGTTAAGGTTTAATTCAGAACTCAAAATGATTAATCTCATATGTTAATTCTGCTAAAGAATTCTACCAAGTAAATATCTCCTCTTCTAAGAAGGCCAGTATATCAAGGCAATCTGCATCTTCGCTAGCTTAATTGTTTATGGATGTTTGTTTATTTATTTTAATTCTTCAAAGAGCTGTTTTAACAGTTGAGTAACAGAAATAAGTGAGTCAATCTTAGATTCTACTGAGGAAACCCAACTTGGTATAGATGTGCCCGATAAACTTTTAACTCGATCTCCAGAAGCACCATTTTTTCACAACCTCATTAGTGATTGTCCCCCCAAGCTGAATTACGAATGGAAGCATTAAATGTACCTGTATCTAAATTATAAGATGGAGAGTTCCCATCTTTAATTATTCATTGGCATAGAATTGAATTCGGGTAGGGGGTTTATGTATCTTGATTAGAGAAAACATCATTTCCAACCCTGTTTGGTAGATACAATAGGTAAAGATAGTGGATTATTGCTCCCTTTCTATTAGATCAGGTATCATTTAAATGTATAAAAGTACAGTAATCTCTTTTCAAAAGTCTAGAAATGCAGCCATATTAAAACAGGCCTTTACAATGTGCATTCAGTTTCAGTGAATGCACTTTCAGTCAGTAAAAATAACATTCAGTCATAAATACTGATAAGAACAGATTGTGCAGTACATTTGAGTACAAACATTTTGTTTGTATGGTACAAGACTTGGGAATTGAGGCTAAAGAGGCATGTAGAGATTTGCAGGGTTTTGGTATTATTAGGAAATAGGAACAAACCACTCGCTGACAAACAGGATAAACGCCCAGTGCTCCAGATAAACTTGAATAATGTTAATAAAACCAAAAGGAGCAACTAGGCTGATGCAGAGTCACAAGTGTAAATGAAAAGGCAAAATCCTCAGGTTAAAGTCCAACTTTAAATGAAGAGTCACAAGTGTGAATGAAAAGGCAAAATCCTCAGGTTAAAATCCAACTTTAATTCCACTGCAGGTCAGATAAGCGCTTTCACTCATTCATTTGAGCTTCATCAGATCATGTAACAAAGACCTTCAAGTACATAGGCTACATTTATACAGTTAAAACATCTCCTATTGGCCTATCAAGAGTTGCTTCTTGTTTACGTATTCATGAGTCAATCTAAGCTTAAAAATATATGCACATATAAACATGCTGAAATGTATAAAATGACAAAGTAGATATAAAAAATACATATAAAAACTCTCCATGAACACTCAAGATGCTCTAATAAATATGTATATATAAATATATATGTCAAAAGAAATATATTTCAAGGGATAAAAACATATATATTTCATCATTTATTATAAAATCTACAGACATTCCTCCGTTTGTTTAACATAGGTTTAATAGAGGCTCTCTCATTGAGACCTAAACCCCTATCTGCTCTCATTTTGAATAACAATCTTTTCACCTATGACAACAAGTTCTACCAACAGCGAGGTGGCGTAGCCATGGGCACACCTTGTGCCAACAGCTATGCAAACATGTTTTTGGCATTTTGGGAATTTGAGAGTCTCTTTAATTTAGAAATGTTTAAACAATATGTAACTTTTTATAGACGTTTCGTGGATGATGTTTTTGTTTTATGGAGAGGCAGTGTTGATGATTTGTTTGTGTTCCATACTACATTGAACAACCTCACTGGCTATTTAACCTTCAGTATGAATCACTCTAGATTCATGGAGAGTTTTTATATGTATTTTTTATATCTACTTTGTCATTTTATACATTTCAGCATGTTTATATGTGCATATATTTTTAAGCTTAGATTGACTCATGAATACGTAAACAAGAAGCAGCTCTTGATAGGCCAACAGGAGATGTTTTAACTGTATAAATGTAGCCTATGTACTTGAAGGTCTTTGTTACATGATCTGATGAAGCTCAAATGAATGAGTGAAAGCGCTTATCTGACATGCAGTGGAATTAAAGTTGGATTTTAACCTGAGGATTTTGCCTTTTCATTCACACTTGTGACTCTTCATTTAAAGTTGGACTTTAACCTGAGGATTTTGCCTTTTCATTTACACTTGTGACTCTGCATCAGCCTAGTTGCTCCTTTTGGTTTTATTAACATTATTAGGAAATACTTTATAGACACAGTTAAGCTAGTTTGTGTTTGGACTGATATGCAGAACGTCATGGCTGTGCAGTCCTCAGAAGGCAGTACAAAACACTTGGCTATGAGTGCAGAAGTAGGGTCAAATATCCAATATGTCAAAATATTAGTTATAGTATTCAGGAGGAAAAGAATATTTCAGTTTATCAGCACTGTTATTGGAGACAGTATTTGGATATTGTTCACATTTACCTCAACTGTACATAATAAAACATTCTTAACTGAGATACAGCATTTGCAGACTTTATTCTGAAATATACAGGAAGACTTGACACAAAGGAAAGACTGGCATCTGTTCAGCACAGTTCTGGTAATTAACAGATAAAGACATGCATTCCAGTCTAATTCCAATTTCTTCCAGTCATTCCAGTATTCTACAACTATACCAAATCTTTCACTTCCATTATGGGCAAATGTTGGCAATGCTGCTTACTTCTAACAATGAAACCAGTAGCTGGACCTTCAGATGAAGTTTTCTTTACCGAACATAACTGCCACTGTTGCTTTATTTTCATGTCCACTGAACTACCTCAGAGTTCCACTTTTATACAGAACATCTTTGCAATAGACACAGTAAACAGTGGAAAGAATTGTGACCTTTCAACTTTAAAGAAAGCTTATATGTTTAATAACTTTGTAATGTGCAGAAAGGAGAATTTCAAAAAGAGAGAAAAAAGAGGTGACATTAAGACATTGATTACGCTTAGACATTCTAACTATATATTTATTCATATAATTTTAAATAGGTGGAATAACAGGTTGGAAAAATCTATAAGTATTTCTAATCTTTCCAAGTATGGCAGCAAACTAAAATATTTTTAAATCCCTTAGAAACATAAATCTGATGTTGTCAATTTTCACTCATTCCTCAGCAGTTGGGTTCATATCCAACTAGGCCATTATTTTAGCTTGTGGCCACTAAAAAGCTATTGTGCTCCTCTCTTACCTATAATGCACCAAACCCTAACATACCTCAGATCTCGTTTGCCGCTTTGAGTTTAGATGTAGTGACTTTGAGCTCTCAAGCATTTTCAGTAAAGAGATGAGCTTATTTCTTCCTTTTTATTCCCACAAGATATTAGATTTTCTATCACTAAATCCTCCCTTTTTACACTATTTTTAGTGTAATCTTATTACCATAGTTGGTAATCTCCTCTTTAATCTTTCTCTCTTGCACTTTGTTTTAGTGCAATTCTAAATGGTAATTTTATTTTTTTCTTTATTTCTATTTCTACTAGTTTAAAGAAAAAAACTTCCTTCTACTATTTTTCTTTTTAGTGTCTTCAAAATGCCTGAAAAAGGTCCTTCTAGCTTTAAAAAGTACCAGAAATGCAGGTACAAGTTGCCTCTTTCCAGTGCATATGCTCTGTGTGTGTGTACTGTTTAGGCCCATACCATTTTCAGGTAGATTGTTCCATCTGTAAGGCCTTCAACCTGTGGGCTATCGCTGATATGAAAAATAAATTAATGTCTATACCTTCATCCTTTTCAGAGGATATTTCTGGGGCTCAACCCCCCAATCCTAAGTTAAAGGAGCCTTCAACTAAGCCTTCAAAGCCTTCGGGATCCTTGACTTCCCCTCACTAGATCCTAACATGGAGCTACAATGGCAAAAGCATAAGTCAAATCTGAAGACTGCTCCTGCTCAGCCAGTGTCAGAGTCAACAAAGGCTTCCTCAGATCCTAGCTCTTCAGATCTGAGGCCTTTGCCCAGGACCAGGTATCATATACCCGATGCCCTCTAGACTACCTTTCCCATATCTGAAATCCTGCCAGCACTCTAGGTCCCCATCAGTAACTTCTTCTCATTCTTCCAAAAGTTTGACTGAGGCTGATGCAGACAGAATGATGAGGAAATTTCTTTTGGTGCAGATACAAATGGGAATTCTCCCAGCTCCTACCCATTTGGATCAGGAAGCCCATGTTTGTACTACTCCACCAATCTCGGCTCCTTCTCCAATCAGACCTATTATTTCAGAGCCCTTGGATCTGTGTCCCCTGGAACTATCTGGATCAGATCCAAAGATGCTAATATCTTCTGCTCTGAGGCTGTTTCTGAGTGCATCAGCTCTGATGGTTTCGGAGCAGGATAAAGTGTGGTCATTACATCTCACTACTCTGAGAATCTGGAGTTTCTGTCTATAAAATGTAGACTTTTTTTACATTCCTAGAGAGCTAAATGGAATCCACATAACAACAGTGGTGTATACCCCACCTACTGGTAACACAAGTGAGGGACTCACAAAATTGTATCAGTCTACTTGTGACATGCAACACCCTGAGTATGCTCATGCGATAGCCGGTTATTTTAATCAGGTTGATCTAGTCAGTACTCCCCCATTACCACCAGCAGGTAAACTTTCCAACTACGGGTAGGAGTACCTTGGATAAAGTGTACACCAATATAAAGCAAGCCTAAAAAGAAGTGCAGCATCCACACCTCAGCAGCTCTGATCAGACCTGCCTTTTTTGGAAGATTTGAGGAGAGGAGCACCACAAGTGTGCAAAGGTTACATACAGAGCAGTATGATGCAATACTCAGCCTTAGCCTGATGGAAATAAAAAGGGTGTACAGAAAGTCAATCCAGAAAGGCAGCTGGTCCACATAATATCTTGGGTAAGGTGTTAAAGAGCTGTGCAGGCCAACTATGAACAGTACTCACACATATATTTAACATCTCACTTGGCCTAGCAAAGGCTCTTCATATTACAAAGTAACGAATATCTTCCCTCTACCCAAAAAAGCCTCACCCTTCAGCTTGAATGACTTCAAGCCTGTTGCACTAACATCCACAGTAATGAAATGTTTTGAGAGGTTAGTCAAGAAACACCTGTCTGTGGAACTACCATCAGATTTTGATCCACTGCAGTCTGCCTACAGAGAAAACAGATCCATGCCTGACGCAATAGTGGTCACATTGCATCTTGCTCTTGAGTATCTGGAAAGCAAGGACAGCTATGTAAAAATGCTATTCATCAACTTTAGTTCAGCATTTAACACAGTTGTCCCTATGAAATTGATCAATAAGCTTGTACATCTGGGCATCAGCAAACATCTGTGCAATTGGATCCTGGACTTTTTGATTAACAGAAGGTTCATGTGGGCAGGAATACCCCTAGGAGCATAACACCCAACACAGGTGTTCCTAAGGGTTGCATTCTCAGTCCCCTATTTTTTACTATCCTAACCCATGACTGCAGAGCAAACTTCAGTACAAATCATATCATCAAGTTTATTGATGACACTACAGTCATGGGTCTCATCAGGAGAGAGGACAAGAGTGCATACAGAGAAGAGGGTAACACACTGATTGCCTGGTGTGCAAAAAAAAACAACTTTGACCGGAATATAAATAAAAAAAAAAGAGATAATCATAGATTATAGGAAGAGGCAAACATTTCATACACTTCTCCTGATCAACAGCAAGCTGGTGGAAAGGGTAAGCAGTACCAAATTCCTCGGAGTTCATATCTCTTATGATCTCTCTTGGTCTGGAAGCACCTGCCTCAGTGAAAAAAACACACCAACATCCCTACTTCTTGAGAAGACTCAAACAGGTAAAACTAGCATTGTCAGCACTTTCCACCTTCTAAAGAGCAGCAATTGAAAGCATCCTAACATCCATTCTTTTAGTATGATATGGAAGCTGTTTGGTCACAGATAAGAAATCTCTGCAGAGAGTAGTGAGAGTTGCCAAGAGGATAACTGACACTAGTCTTCCCAAAATCCAGGATCTTTATACATCGAGAAGCCTAGAGAGCCACCAAAATACTAAATGACAACTCATCCTGCAGTCTGTTTATGAGCCTGTCATCTGGTAAAAGATACCACAGTATTTGATGCAGAACAACTAGATGCAAAGACAGTTTTTATCTGAAGGTGATCAAACTTCTTAGCACCAACATTAGGTGTGATCATTGATAGGTCAGGATGCTGGAACTTCCCTTTCACTGTGCAATATTATTTTATCTGTTATTTATTAAGGCCACCCAACCATTATAATTTATACTACTAACCCAGGTGCAATATTTTTTTCTTCAGCTGCTACTGCTATGTGTTTGTTCATCCATATTGTGGTACATGTTTAATGTACACTACTACTACTTGAACTTTGCTGCTAGATGTGTGTTTTTTGTATCTTAAAAAGTGTGCTCTCCTTGGAATATATGTAGCTATATACTTAAGTGTAGAGTTGATTTATAAGATGGTGGTAGTATTATTTTATGCTGTTTTAAATTATGTCTTTCTATGTACGTGGTTTCTTTTTGTCTATCCAATGATGAGCTGATTGCATGGAATCTCACAATCTACACTTGTGTAGATCTAATGACAATACAGTTACTTTTGACTGACTCTCAGAGCTAAAACATCCCTGTTGGATCCGAGGTGTTAAGTCAACTCTAAAGTTTTTGGAGCTGTTTCTTCCCCTCAGAGCCTCGGCATTGGACAGCTGGACTCTGACCTCTGCCTTGGGTGGACTGCCTTCAGAGCAGAAGGAGCTGATGGAGTGGAAATGTGGCTTCTTGGCTCCATCGGCTTCCTTCTCTTTGAAGCATTTTACCTTTGAGATGGCAAAGAGTGTGTTCTCTGCTTCGGCAGGATGAATGGTTCCTACCCCTATGGATTTTTCTTCTGGATCCCATGTGTCTCTACGCCTTGAGCCCCATCATTCTACACCACAGGGACAGCAAGCCCAAAGTCTCCAGGTTACCCAGCAGGGTATCACAATCTCTTCTGACACTTCTTTGGAGCACCCCACCAAAGAAGTCCCTAGGAAGAGGAAGTGCAAGAGGAGGCACTTGGACTCCCCTCAAGAGTCCGTCACTGAAGATACTGATTTTCATGAAGGGGAGAGTCCCCAAGATTGCCACCTGAAGACATCTCATTCAGAGACATCTTTTGAGATTCTTGAGCAGAGGGGTGCCTGGTCTACCTATAACCCTTCCCCAGAGGAATCGGTATTCCTGGAGGCCTTTGGATCTGGCATATCTACCTCCTGGGTAACTCTGCCCACCAATGAGCTCACTGACTTGATCTCTAGGTGGGCATGAAGGAGCCAGATGCAGTTGAGCCAATCCCCAGAAGACCAGATCAGATTCTGGCACCACCTGTAGGAAGGGAGATTTGGAGCAGTGACCACCAAGAAGGAACTTGCTGAGCAGAGTTCCTCTGTCCATCCCCCTAACAGGGAGTCTAGGCTTTTGGACAGATTTGAGAAGCATGTGTATGCTTCAGGGACCTTTGATCTTAGATCACTGAACTACCTGGCACACTTTACAAGACTAGAAAGAGACTTGATAAAGGAAGTGTCAAAATCCCTTTCTGGAACCACTACTGCTGAGACTCAGACTTCTGTGGTCTCACAGTTGGCAACCCAACAATCCATTTCAAATTCATACATGAGGCTTATCTCTCATGCAGTTGAAGGTTTCTCAAGGGCAGCGGGTCCAGGGATTTCCATCAGGAGGCATGCCTGGGTGCATTTGTGTGATTCTGCAGAGCCCTTCAAGTCCTCATTTGTCAATGCACCTTTTGAAGGCAGTTCATTGTTTGGCTCCAAGGTAAAGGACACATTCTCCAAATGTGAGCAAGCTAGAAAGACCCTCTCTACAGTGGAACTATGTTTTTTCACCCCCTCAAAGAACCTTTTCTAGGAACGAATGAGGTGGTTGAAAGATGTGGTTCAAAAAGTCCCAGAGTCCTTGCCAAGATCCACCTGCAGATAGTTTCCCAGGGGCAGAGGGAGGAACTCAAATGGAAGATGCCACCCATGTGGCAGAAGAGGCCCACAGAACCAAGGAGGTCTGATTGTTCCCACTCAGGAGGCAAATGGGGATTGATTCTCCCTGTACCAGAAAGCCTGGCTAGACAATACAAAAGATACATGGGTGCAAAGGATTATTTCCAGAGGTTATATAATTCCCTTTTCCCTTCCACCTCTGTCTGTATGCAAATATCCCAATGCTCCACCCAGTAGGATGAAAACAGCAACACTAGAAATACAAAAGCTGCTAGAAAAAAAAGAGTCATCCAAGAGGTCCCACCAGACCGGCCAGAATCCAGAACTTACTCAAGATTCTTTTTAATGCCAAACAAAGCAGGGGACTGTAGACCGATTTTGGATCTCAGCAACTTGAACAAATCAGTTCACATACAAAGTTTCAGATGGTCATGGTTCAGTCCATTCTGTCCTTCTTGTGCAATAACTGGATGTGCTTGAGAGACCTTCAGGATGCATACTATCACATGAAAATGAAGACAATCCAGAAGGTATCTACACTTCTGGCTGAAAGCCAGTCATTACCAGTTCAAAGCACTGCCCTTTGACCTCACCACAGCCCCCACGGTGTTCAACAAATGCATGGCAGTGGTAGCAGTTCACTTCAGACTGCATGGATTCTGAGCATTTCCATACTTGGATGACTGGCTCATTACCACCCCAACCAGGCATCTACTAATTAGAGCATGAGATCAGGTACTCCAGGCTTGCTCCTATCTTGAGATAACCACAAATTACAACAAATCTCAGAACCATCTCAAACACTGGACTTCATAGGAGCAAGTTTCAACACTGTATCTGTGACAGCTTCTTTTCCTCTCTCAGGAGTACAAACAATTACATTCCAAGTCAGAAAAATAATTTGCTGTGTCACAATCTCAGCCTGATTGATTCTACAAGCCTTGGGATCAATCTCAGTAGCTATAATCCTAGTTCTTCTAGCAAGATTTTACATGAGAATTCTTCAATGGATGTTAACACCACAGTGGTCTAGTCTTTACCATCACATGTCAGCCCAATTAAGAATCACTCGGGCATGCAAGAGATACCTTTGGTGGTGGATTCGATCAGTTCAGGTTCTACAAGGCTGTCTTTTCATTCTCCCAGCCCGAGGCCATACTGACCATGGACGCATCCCTGATTAGGTGAGGGGAGGGCACTTCCTGGGGAAAACTGTGCTAGGCACTTGGGACCCCTGAACAGGCTAACACACATATGGATGTCCTGGAAATGAAAGCAGTGCTCTTAGCTCTGCAGGTCTTTAAGACTCTCTCCCTTTTGGGAGAATTGTAATTCAGACAGAGATGTCGGTGGTTTGGTCCATCAACAAACAAGGAGGAACCAGGTTTTAGCCCTTGTGTCAAGAAGCCCTCAGAGTGTGGCAATGAGCAATCTCATCCAACCATTTTCTGACACCAAAGCACATTCCAGGGACGTTCAACGGGATAGCAGACAAACTGAGCAGGTCCATTCTGCTACCTTATGTGTGGTCTTTCAACAAGAATGTGGCAGAAATTATTTTTCACCAATGGGGTCAGCCTTGCTGTGATCTCTTTGCATCTCCCCCCTGAACAACAAGTGCAGCAGCTTCTTTGTCGTAATCCCCCATTGGGGGAATCATCGAGAGATGCTCTACTACACAACTAGCCTCCCAGTCTCTCCTCTATATGCATCACCAACTACCCTGATCCCCAAATTTGGTTCCCCTGTCTTTGACCTCATCTAATTTACTCACCTTGTATTCTGGATCCAATTCCAGACCTCCTGTCTCACCTGACAGGCATGATTCACCAGGATATGTCAAACCTAAAGCTTACGACGTGGTTTCTCCACTTGCTTTAATAGCCAGCCAGCCCATGTTCTCATCCCCTGCCCATCATATACTTTTATCTTCCCATAAAGCTTCTACAAGAAAACTTTGCAGAAGTAAATAGAAGAGGTTTGTTTTCTGGGGACTTCAGAAACATAGTGACCCCTTTTCTGCCCCTGTTCAAAGTGTTCTTGAATTTTTGGCAACAATTTTCAACAAAGGAGCTAGCTCCTTGACCATTATAGTTCAAATACCACCCATCTCTAATTTTCACATTGGAGTTGCACACTCCACCTTGGCTTCATCTAAACTTTGTAAGGCTTCTTGAGAGGTAACTTTTTTTGAGACCTCCTTATAAAGATCCATCTCCTCCATGGGACTTCAATTTGGTACTACAGGCTTGATTCATTCCCTCTTTGAACCAGGAACAAAATGTGATCTTAAGTTTCTGACCTGGAAGACTATCTTTCTGGTGGCTATCACCTCTGCTAGGAGGATTTCAGGACTTCAAGCACTGTCTTCTAAACCTCCCTACTTGATTTTTCATAGGGATAGAGTAACATTATGAACCAATGCTTCCTAAGGTGGTGTTAGAATCCAACATCAACCAATCCATTAGATCTGTGTCAGTTACTGGATGTTCACAGACGGTTACATTTTTACTTACAAAGAACAAAAGAAAATAGAAAAGATGGATCAATTATTCATCTCCTTTGCAGTTTCTAAATTGGGTAAGTCAGTTGCAAAGGTAACTTTAGCCAGATGTCTGAAGGATTGTATATCATTTGTCTAAAATAAGTTGGGTCTGTCCTTACAAATACCTTTAAGAGCCCATTCAACTAGGTCCATGGCTATTTCTTCAATGTTTCTGTCTAGGGGTTCCATGAAAAACATATGTGTGGCTGCAACTTGGGCTAATCCTTATACCTTAAAAAATCTCCTGGAAATGAGAGCAGTGCTCTTAGTACTGCATGCCTTTCAAGACTCTCTCCCTTTGACTAAGGGGAAGAGCACCTTTGGCTCAACTGTGCTCAGGAATAGCCTTCCTTAGAGTCCACCTGGGATTTTAGGTAGATGGGGACTCTGTTCCAACTGTTCAGGAATGAATGAAAATTGACAACATTAGATAAAACAATTTATGTACTCACCATAACATTCCATCTGTGTTGTCCATTTTCATTCTTCCTCAACTCCCCTCCCACCAACCCCCAACCTTTTCACAATTGATTTCTGGAAAAATAAGGACACCACTGTTCCTTAAATCAAGCTCCAGATAATGGCTTTTTCTGTCAGGAATACTGATATTTCTTACATTATGTCAACTACCAAACAAGATCTGGGGGATGTTAAGGGTTGGTGAATTATGGGTAAGGGAGGAGCTTGAGAGCTTTTTAGTGGCCATGAGTTAAAATAACGGCTGAGTCAGATCTGAAACCAACTGTTGAAGAATGAAAATGGCCAACACAGAATGTTATAGTGAGTACAAAACTTTTTATATGACAAAAGATACTTTACAGAACATACTCGACTCCATGCAAATTAGGCTGTGCTGTCACCTTGACATTATGTTGGCACATTTAGTATGCCTTGTATTAAATGTTCATCTATTGTTCTACACTTTTTGAATAACAAGTATTTTATTCTCATATCTTATAATATTTGGATCTTTTGTCAGATTCAAAATCTGCTTTCTTCTGTTACCAGTTTGAGGCAATGGCAAGTCTCATAACCAAAAGACTGATTTTGGATTTTTGGAACAAAAATTTAGAATAAAACTTTGAACTTCCATTAGCAAAATGATGGTTTATGTTTATGCAGATATTGGCATATGAGCTAGCATGTATATGCAAGTAAATATTTTTCTTCAAACTCGGAATTGGTGGGTTGGGGCGAGCTAGCTTGGATTAGCTTTTGGTTTATTTTAATGTTCCCAACTTACTGATAATCAAGATGTCCACTGTCAAAAACTAAAACAAATGAGATTAAAACATGTTTATTTTAAGATGTGCGTTACAGGGCATATTTGAAACTTACTTATCGGTATTATATTCAACTTTTCTTGTTAAATCTGAGGTACAATTTGAGAGCACTGCTTTGTTCTTCATCTGCCTGCTGTAATTTTATTTGATGTCAGAAGAAACCTACATGTGATATTTAAGGATAGACTAAAATAATGCCTCTCAAAGCCATCAGAATTAAATCTTTCTAAATGACAGTCATCTGAATAATAATAATGATTTTTATACATAATTGCTGAGTAGTTCACTTAAGACAGCTTTAACTGGGATCTTTTTTACAGTGTGATTCTCAGCCAAAGCTGTTTTTTAACAGCCCCACCTTAGAAAAGGAAGACTTATGAACCAGTAACGTAGACTGGGTTGTTAATTTTTTACTATACTGCATTTAAAGTATTGCATAGTACATAGTTGTGGCTTCTGATGTGTGTAAGCTAGCAAGGCCGAATGTCATAATGCATCTAGTTTTAGAGCTGTTTACCTCATTCTACAGTCCATGACCACAGCTGTGTTAATCCCACAATTCAGATACAGTGACTGGTCATTTTGCAGCTGGGACCATACTCAAACTATACTTTCTGGAGTTATCTGAAGATGACTTCATGCTGACAATAAACAAAACTCTAAAGTAACAGGTCTGATTGCCATTTATGAAACACCCCAATGCAGATGGAAGGAAATCTGGAGAAATGAGAAATGAAGAGCAGCTTGAGGAAGTGGTGAGATGCTACTCTGAAGAGACATATGCAGAAAATGCTTTTGGATCAGTACAAGTAGTCAGCAGAGCAGGCAAAAGGCACCAGAGTAGAACAAAAAAAATATATATATAAGAGAAGAGTTCGTATTGCAGTTTACAAAGTCAGAAAGCAACAAAGATGAATCAGTGCTTAGAATAAAAAGACCCGTGCACTGAATGACACATCAAGGATTCAGATTCAGTGAAAGACATATGGATATAGATAATGTAAGACAGATCACCAGCAGAATGAATAAGTATGACATTCCATCTTTAATAGTAAGGGCAAGCATATGATACCATACCATGTATTTAATATAGAAAGAGAAAAATCAAATCTTCAGTTTTAAACACATAAAATAAAAGGGAGGAAAATCAAAACATATAAAAGTAATGCAGTAACAAATTAGTATTTAAAAGAAATTAAATGTTAGGAAATACTGCTTAACCATAAATCTGAAGTTGTCATTCTTCACTGAAACCTTGTCAGTGGGCTCAGTTCTGAGCCTAGGAAACAACTTGCCATTTATTCCAACCTGTGCCTTCCAAACTCTCGAGCCAGGCAATACCCATAATGCTCCTCTTGAAAATTACCTCAGATCTTGCTTGCCTCTTCGAAGGTTAGACGCATTTGTCCTTCTCTTGAGCCTAGGCTGATTTTGAGTATGTTTATTTCTATTAATACTCTTATATTTATATATTTTGACAATTTTCTTCCTAAACCTTCTCTCTGTCTACCAGCTCCTCTTGTAGCTTTGTTTGACTCCATTTCTTTTCTCTTCATCTTTCTACCTTTGGTAGTCTCTTTTAGTACCATTGTTGGTAATTTCTTCCCTTTATTACCACTTTAGATACTCTTATATTACCAGTGTTGGTATTTTCCTCTATCTGTATCTATCCCTTCTTGTTTAAAAAAAAAAAAAAAAAAATCTTCACGTCTATATCTCTTTTTTTTATGTCTGTGTATTTTGGCCCTTTTTCTTTTGTTATGGCCAAAAAACAGCTCTCCCCTGTTAAAACTTCAAAAGGCACCACTGGTTTCAAAAGGTGCCAGAAGTGTCAGGATAAGATGCCCAACTCTGACAGGCATACCTTATGTGTATACTGCCTGGGGAAACTTCATCTTTAGGAAGATTGTTCAATTTATCACGGGTTCTCTACCCATACCCTTACTGAGAGGAAGAATAAACTTAGGGACTCCTCAAATCTGATTTCAAAGAAGCCATTTCTGGGTCTAGGATTGAAACTGGCAGATCTTCATCCTGCTCTTCTTCCTTTACCAAGAAAAGAACTTATTCGCTTCTTCGTTCATCAGAACCATCCAAGGAGGTCTCCAAGCTGAACTTGGTACCGCAGAGCTCTTTGGTTCCAGAATATCTGTCTACCTCTACACTTAAAACTGTATCGGAGCGGACAGTGACTTCTTCGGTACCCTCAGTACCATCGGTGCCCAAACAGTCTTAGCTGCCTTTCCTCCCTAGTACAAGATACTCACCAATCTTTGATCCTTTTAAAGACAGGCCACCAAGTCCCTTTCTCAAAATGAGTCCTCCTAAGTCTCCTTCAACTGCCTCTATCTGATCTACTAAGAGTCTCAGAAGTCGACATTTTGAGACTGGTGCATCAGCTTCTGACGGCGAGGGGATTATCCTCTGTTCCTAGCTACACTGGCATCAGAACCAACCAGTCTAGGATACCGTCAATCCCTCCACCAACTCCTGTTGAGTCTTTGGAGCTCCCAGTTCTGACACTGCCGGTGCCGACCGTCTTGGTTCCAGTAGCATCCTCTTTTCTGGTTCTGAGAGCTGCCTTGAGCTCCAAGTTTTCGACACTGGAGGGCTCTCGGGGTTGGGGCTCTATGGCTGGGTCCGTGGCGCATGGATCAGTTTCGAAGCCATCCATGTCCCTTGGTGCTTTGGCCCTTGTAGCATCAACCCAGGCTTCTGTTTTGGGGGACATCTCCTCAGTGCAGGGGGGGCTGGCTTTCCGAATCATGGAGAAGGCCTTGTCCATTGGAGACTCACAGTCCCTGCCATCCTTGTTGGGACAACTGTCTACATTGTCTTGACCTGAGCTGCCATCCGACTCATCCCCAGGACAGAGGGCACAAAAGTCCCACGTTGCACGCACTTTGGTGGTTTCCTCTTTGGACACTTCCCCGAATCATCCCCCTGAGGAAGTTCCTCTGCAGAGGAAGTGCAAGAGGAAGCACTAGACTCCCCAGAAGAGTCTTTCACTGAAGATACTGATTTTGATGAAGGGGAAGGTTCCACTAGGTCACCCCCTGATATTTCCTTCAGGGACATCCTAGAAATCCTGAAACAGAGGGGTGGCTGGTCCTTCATCCAACCTTCCTTGGAGGAGTCAGTACAACTGGGGGCTTTTCGTGCTCAGCCCTCTACTTTTTGGATCTCTCTGCCTGCTGACGATCTCATTAAATTGATCATTCAGCGGAAGTGGAAGATGCCAGATGCCACTGAGCCGATCTCCAAAAGGCCTGATCCCATCTTATCAGCCCTGAAGGATGAGCCTCACTGGTCCAAAGGAATACCTGTTGACGCCATGGTGATAGCGGCGGCCACAAAAAGGGAACTTGCTGAGAAAAGTCTGACTATCCATCCTCCTAACAAGGATTTTAGGACTTTGGATAGATTTGGGAAGCACGTTTATGCTTCAACAACCTTCGCACTCAGGTCCTTGAATTATATGATACACTTCACAAGACTACAGAGGGGTCTGATCAAGGGGCTCTCGGATATCCTCGAAGAAACAGTGACTGAAGGGGTATAGGATAAAGTTACCTCTCAGCTAGCAACCCTTGATGCAATTTCTAACTCGTCCATGAGGCTGATTGCTCATGCAGCTGAAGGGACTTCCAGAGCAGCGGGTTCAGGCACAGCCATTAGAAGGCATTCCTGGATGCACTTGTGCGACTTTCCTGTGCCATTCAAAGTGTCATTTATCAATGCTCCGTTTGACGGATCCACCCCTTTTGGTCTCAAGGTTAAAGACACTTTAGCCAGATATGAACAGGATGGCAAGACCCTTTCTGCCATAAGCATACATTTTTCCACTCCTCAAGAAGCCCTACTCCAGGAACCAAAGAAGTGGGAGACTACAGTTTAAAAAAATCCAAAGGGCCTTTCCAGGATTCATGTGGCAAAGACTTTCCCCAGGGCACAGGGGGTATTAATGGAAGATGCCACCCCAGAAGCAGAAATGGACCGCAATACCAGGGGTCCAAAGTATCTTTCTCTGGTACTTCCTACCAGCACTCCTGAACAGGTGCCCAATTGCCCTCCTCTGGAGGCAGTCAGAGGATGACTCTCTCAGCACCAATCTGCCTGGCAAACATTAACTATGGACAAATGGGTGGAGGGAATAATATCCAGAGGTAACAAAATACCATTATCAGTTCTCTTATCATCTCAGAAGAAACTCCTGGATGTACCACCCAGTCACAGGGATGCAGCAGCTTTAGAAATGCAAAGACTGCTAGATAAAAGAGTCATCCAAAAAGTCACACCAGACCAAACAGTATCTGGGTTTTACTTAAGGTTCTTTTTAGTGCCCAAAAAAACAGGGGACTTGAGACCCATCTTGGATCTCAACCAATTCAACAAGACAGTTCAGCAAACCAAATTTCGGATGGTCTCGGTACAGTCAATACTTCCAGTCTTGAAAAAAGGTGATTGGATGTGCTCTAAAGACCTTCAGGATGCTTATTACCATATAAAAATGGACAAAAGCTCCAAGAGGTATATGCGCTTCTGGCTGGGAGCCAGTCATTTCCAATTCAGATCGCTGCCCTTTGGTCTCACCACAGCCCCAGCAAGTTCACCACATGCACGGCAGTAGTGGCAGCTCATCTTAGACTGCTAGGAATTTGAGCATTTCCTTACCTCAACGACTGGCTCCTTACTGCTACCATCAGGCATCAGAACGGGCAAGAGACTACACTACACCTCAGTATATCTCTCGGTATAACCATATATTTCGGGAAATCAAGCTTGTAACCCGCTCAGCAATTAGAGTTTATTGGAGCCCATTTAAACACTGTTTCAGGAATTGCCTCACTCCTTCCAGAAAGACTTCAATGAATCAGATCACAAGTCAAGCGAATTTTATGAAACAAAACCCTTCACCCTCCCCTCATCACTCAATCTCGCAGACCTGTTATAACATGCTTAACTACCTCACTTCATCTCAAGTCCAAATACATATCCAAAACACCTAGCTTCCTCTCACTACCACGTGTACTACTCACTCAGTCTCCTCTCTTACTCCACTATCTTCCCCTTTCCATCCCATTAGCCCTCCTAGCTTGTTCCACCTTCGTATGGAGCTTCTGCTTTATATCTGCTTGAGTTTAGTGCAATATTTGTATATAAGATTTACGAATATGAGTTTAGAACAGTATCTGTTTGAGCTTAATACTAACTGTATATATATCCTACCTTTATTCCTAGCCTCTAGCCAGATATTTGTATATCTGTTCATTACTATGTTTCATATTGTAGGTATAACTGTTTCCTGCAGTATGTATTATTTGCTAATGTATATTCAATTGTTCTTCATGTACTCTACTGCTCATTTATTGTTCTGTGGAGCATTTCTCCCTGGGCCACCACTGAAAAAGGACCCATGTCCAGTTGGAATTTCCTGGTAAATAAATAAATAAATAAATGGGTTCCAGCAAGACTAGCCCTACAAACACTGGGCTACATGGCAGCATCAATCACTCTTGTTCCCCTAGCAAAGTATCACATGGGAATTTTGCAATGGCTACTTGCTTCCCAAAGGTCTCTGATGCACCTAACAATGTCTCACCTAATCTTCATTACCGATCGCTGCAAACAGGATCTCATGTGGTGGCTCCACCCCGGTCAGATTCTCTTGCGTCAGCCATTTATTCTTCAGCCCCAAGCCATAGTGACCATGGACCGATCCCAGATGGGGGTGAGGGGCATTATCTGGGAAAAACAGTCCAAGGCATGTGGTCCCAATTAGAGGTCAACTTGCACATCAATGTTCTAGAGATGAGGGCACTGCTGTTAGCGTAGCAAGCATTCCAAGACGTCCTTCCTCTAGGGGAAAATAGCTATTCAGACAGACATGTTGGTAGTCTGGTACATCAACAAACAAGGGAGAACCAAATCTAACCCATTGTGTCAAGCAGCCCTCAGAGTTTGGCAATGGGCGATTTCTTCCAGCCGCTTTCTCACAGCAATACGCATTCCGGGGAGCTCCAATGTGATAACAGACAAATTGAGCAGAACCATTCTCATGCCTTATGAGTGGTCTCTAAATCCTGTGATGGCAAACAATATTTTTTATCACTGGGGCCAACCTTGCTGTGACCTTTCTGCACCCCCCCCCCAAACAAGTGCAGCAGTTACTTTGCCCTAATCCCCCCAATCGGGGAGTCACCCAGAGACGCTCTTCTCCACAACTGGCCCCCCGGTCTCCTCTATGCCTTTCCCCCTGACTCCCTTGATATCCCAGTTTGTAAAGAAAGCCAAAAGGTCAGAGAACTCAATAATCCTTATTGCCCCCTTCTGGCCTTGAAAAGCTTGGTTTCCCTTCCTTTGGCCTCATCTTCTTCGGAAAGCCAAAAGGTCAGAGAACTCAATAATCCTCATTGCCCCCTTCTGGCCTTGAAAAGCTTGGTTTCCCTTCCTTTGGCCTCATCTTCTTCAGAAAGCATGGATTCTAGACCCAGCTCCAGATCTGCTGTCCCATCGTAGGACATGGTTCATCCAAATCTCCAACATCTCAAGCTCACTGCATGGCTTCTCCAATTCCCATGATTGCCAGGCATCCTTCCCTTTCTTCTTCTGTCTGACAAATTATTGTCACTCATCACAAATCTTCTGCTAGGAAGCTGTATCAATGTAAGTGGGAAAAGTTGCTAACTGGTACCTTGAAAGTGGACTAGACCCTTATACCAGTCCTATTTATAAGGTATTAGATTTCTTGGCTACCCTTTACCAATCTGGTTCCACTGCTTCAACAATTAAAATTCATCTAGCTGCAATTTCCAACTTTCATATGGGTTTTAATGGTGCATATCTGTCACACAAACTTTGTAATGCATTTTTAAAGGGTCTCCTAATGTTAAGACCTCCATTTAAGGAACCCATTCCTCCTTGGGATCTAACTTTAGTTCTTCAGGGCCTTACTATGAATCCTTTTGAACTATCAATGACTTGTGACTCAAGATAATTGTTCTGGAAAACTTTATTTTTGGTGGCTCTTACATCTGCCAGAACAGTATCTGAGCTGCAGGCCTTATCCTGCAAACCTCCCTATTTAATATTTCATGGCGACAGGGATTCCCTTAGGACAAATCCAACCTTTTTAGCAAAGGTTGTTTCAGAATCTAACATTAACCAAACTCTATAACTGCCAGCCTTCTTCCCTAATTTTTCTAATAAAAAGGAGTATGCCCTTCACTCACTAGATGTCCACAGACAGTTACATACCTGTCTTCACAGAACAAAGGATTTTAGAAAATCTGATCATTTGTGGCATTCCCCACTCTTTCGTTAGGTACTCCTGTTTCAAAGGTTACCTTGGCCAAATGGCTTACAGACTGCATAACTTTCATCTCTCATTCTAGAGGACTCCAACTTTCACATCCAGTTAAAGCCCATTTGACGACAGCAATGGCAACTTCTGCAGTTTTTCATGCCAGAGCATCTATGGATTACATCTGCACAACGGCCACTTGGTCTTCTCCTCACACCTTTATCACTCATTACAAATTGAACCAGGTCTCGAGGGGACAGGCATCATTCGGCTAGATGGTGCTTAGAAATATTATTCCGTGAGATCTCCCAAGACTAAACTATCTGGGGACTCTGTCCCACTGTTGAGGATTCAGTAAAGATTGACATCAGATAAATAAGTTATGTCTTACCATAACGTTCCATCTGTGTTGTCAATCTTCACTAATCCTTGACATCCCCACCCTCCTTCCCCCAACCTGAAACTCTTAGTGGAACAGATTTTCCATAGCTAGCTTCATATTAAGGACACATATCTGGTCTCTGACTATTATATCTATTATTTAACTATAAATTCTGCTTGTCTGTCTTCTACTATGTTGGGCAAAGTCTATCTGAGGTAATTTTCAAGAGGAGCACCATGGTTAGTGCCTGGCTCAAGAGTTTGGAAGGCACAAGCCAGAATAAACGGCTGAGTCGGTTCCAAGGCTCGGAACCGAACCCACTGTCAAGGATTAGTGAAGATAGACAACACAGATGGAACGTTATGGTAAGACATAACTTCTTTTTTCAAAGTAAGTATGCAACAGAACAGCAATCTGTCCATAAAAGGCAAAGGGCTGAAACCAAGAGTAAATCAGTACGAATTACTGAGGCATTCCAAACAACCATAATTTCCATAAAGACATTTTTCCATATTAAGAGAAAACAAAAGTGGAACATGAAAGCCATGACATATAGTTCCACAAAACTATTAACTCTTCGACTTGTGAGAAAAATATGTTCAGTAGTCTCTAAACCGTTATAATCTGAGCAAAAATATGTAATTTCCACTGGCTGATAAACTAAAGAGGAACGAGGTACGCAGAGGTAATTCATTCAAGGAGCAGTGCCAGAGAAAGTCTTTCTAATGTGGAATACAGGAGTGATGTTTTCTAGGTCTGCGTAATCCATGTAAACTCTCTTTAAGAATAATCAGAATATTCATCAATGGCATATGAAGTCTGTAATAAATGCAAACACCATTCACGTCGAGTTTCTGGTCAAGGGGAATGTACAGTTCTACCTTGCAAAAGCACTAACTGAATATTTCTAAATTCCTGTTGCAACACACCACCTGAATGCTTGCCGGCCAAACAATGCTGGTAGAAGTCTGCCCAGGAGAGAGAACTCAGGTGATTGTAAATGTCTCAAAATAAGAAACAAAAATAAGGTATGTAAAAATAAAACAGGGTGTAACTAGGAGAAATCTCCTTTTTCTGGAGAAGAATAAATAATTCCTCGTCCAACAGGATTTAACACCGTACCCCAAAAAATCTGAAAACTGCAGTCAACAAACGAGATGACCAAGCAAGAGGAAAAAAGTGAACTGAGAAAACATATCCCAATATACTTAGGAAAGCACCATTTCAAAGATACACACGTTTAGTATAGGACAAGGGAAATGTATGCCAAAAATGTAGTCTTTGGCATGCTTTAGAAAGAACTGTATCACAACTATTAGCCACAAATATAGGAGTTCCAAGGGGAACACCTAAAATAAGTCATTGAGTTGAAAATGAAATTTCATGCAAATTTGTTGACAAGGTCATAGCAGCCCTTGGACTAAAGGAAGCAGTTCATCAACACAACCCAAATGACACATAGCCCACAGACTCAGTGTGCCACTCAACCACAGCCCATAAGGCAAAACAACGTACCCAACACACTAGTCATAGGTGACTCTATAGTCAGGCACACTGATGTCCCACTCAGGATGCTAAGCAAGGAGGAGATTACCGTCAGCTGCCTGTCGGGTGCCACGATCCACCACATAACCCATGCACTCAGGTCACTCCACAACAAGTACAAATATGACTTGTCATTGTCCATGTTGGGGTGAATGACCTGAGACGTACCTCCCTGGACTACATGAAAAGAGACATGGAAAAGCGCGCAGATCTTGTAGCCCAGGTAGGTATGACCCTAGCAGAGTAGCATCCTGCCATTGTCCAGAATGATACCGCAGTACAAGGACAAAATTATTGACTTCAACAATTGGCTAAACTTCTGGTGTCATTATAAGGGGATCCAGTATCTGCCTGGGACGACATGGTCAACAGACCACAATGCTTTGCCAGACATGGCCTGCACCTGTCACCCTTGTAATTCCAGATACTGGCTAAGGCTCTTGCCACCCCTATAGTGCCTTTTTAGGCAAGATTCAAATGACAACTTCACCACCGTAACAGGAACAGGCAAGCAAAAACTGAGGGTAATGCTACTCAGTGCTAGAAGACTAAATCTCAAAATGCACTCCCTCGAGGCACTCCTTAAAATTGAGAACATTGATATCTGTGCAGTGACTGAGACCTGGTTCAAGGCTCCAGAGAGCAACCCTGCATTACCAAACTATAACTCCTATCACACTTTTCGGCCACCTAACCTGGACCGGAACACAAAAGGTGAAGGTGTGCCCATATTCATGAAGGATATCCACACCTGATGGCTAGTTGCTCAGCATAATGCATCTGAGGTTATCCAAGTGCAACTAACTCTGGGCAAAACTGTAATCGAAATTGTGGCTTGCTACAGATCCCCCACCATGCCCCAGGATTTCCACTCTTCTTTTCTTGATATACTGGAAAATATTAGAGTTCAACCAAACACCCTAATAATTAGCAATTTCAACTACCCCACCATTAACTGGGAAACAATATTCATGTACCAACTCCTTCACTCAACGCTTTCTGGAATTCATAAATTCCAGTGCCCTGGATCGACTTATCCACACCCCCACCAGGGGCAACAATATCCTAGACCTAGTCATTACCAACATGAGTGCCCAGTGTTCCACAGCTGAAGTTAACTTCTCGTTGGTCAGATCCAACCATAAGCTAATCACCCTAGATATCCACATCCCACCCCCATCACCCATTAAGGAAACCAAGGTAAAAAATGTCTCCAAAGCCAACTTCATGCTTCATAAGACGGAAGTGGCAAACTTCATGACACCCATGCAGATGGACAATACAGTTACAACTGCTGAATCCTACACAAATGCACTCTATAAGCACTTATATGTGTGCATGGGTCGTGCAGTCCCAAACAGAACCAAGATGCTATCCTCCAAAAAAAGGAAGCCAATTTGGTGGTTCCCCTGCCATAAACAAACTCTACAACAGAAGGAAGAAACTGTTGCAAAAGAGAGTAAAATCCCATGAGTGGAGGAGCTCCCTGGTCAGCCTCAGTAAGAAGCTGAGATCCCTTATAAGATTCTCCAAAGCTAGCTACGAAAACAAAATCGCCACTGATTCTAGGGACAACCACAAAGCATTCTATAACTATGTCAAGAACTCAATGGCAACACCCAGATCTGCTCTGAGTTACAGCACAACGGCACGAAAATTACAGAACAAACTGATATTGCCAACATCCTGGCAGGTAGGTTCAGTGCTAACTTTACCCCCCCTAAAGGGCCCATATCTATACAGGAAGAATGCAGAGTCCCTGTAATCACAACTACACAGGTAAAAGCTGCACTCTCTAAAGCCAAAAACTCAGCATCCATGGGACCGGACAACATCCCAGGCTGCGCTTTACACGAACATCAGAACAAACTGGCTCCCCACCTAAGCACCATGTTTAATCATAACCTCACGCCAGGATTTGTGCCCACTGAATGGCGCACAGCAACAGTTATCCCACTCCACAAAGGGTGAGCCACCACTGATCATGGGAACTATCGCCCTATTAGCCTGACGAGCCTGGTCTGTAAGGCCATGGAACATATCATCATGGAACTCATAAACAAAGACATTGGTCACCTCCAAACTCTGGACCCCACCCAGTTCGGGTTTGTGAAAGGCAGATCATGCCTCCCGAACCTAATAGACTTCTTTGAGGCAATCACCAAAGCTGTAGACGAGGGTAAAATGGTTCACACAGCCTATCTTGACCTCACCAAGGCTTTCAACACCATCCCCCATTCTGGAATTATAGCTAAACTCATTAAACTAGGTATAAATCCCTATGTCACAAGATGGGTTGCCAACTGACTCATTGACAGAACCCACAGTGTAAAAGTTGCAGACTCCAAATCTGACTTCAAACCAGTGACAAGTAGAGTACCACAGAGTTCAGTCCTTGGACCCCCTCCTGTTTGGTATCTACTTCTCTGAAGTACAGGCCAACACAGAAGGCCTTTGGCTAATGACTGCAAACTAGGAGCCATAGTCGAGTCCCCAAATGATGTGAACATCCTACAGAAGGGCCTCACTGAGACAGATGCCTGGTGTCAGAGTCAAGGCCTCAAGCTCAATGCCAAAAAGTGCACGGTCATCCCCTTTGGTAAAGACTCTGTACCCATGAACTACCACATAGGCGGCAGTCTACTTAATGCCGAATGTGTGATGAGACCTTAGGACCCAGGTGGACAGTAGTCTCTCCTTGGATAATCACATTGCCATATTGTCAGGAAATCCTTCTACGTGGCACACCTCATCACAAAAGGGTTTTCATCCAGGAAAAAAAAAAAAAGAGGTAATTGTTCCTCTCTACTAGACACTCAGACCCATTATACAGTACAATGCTCCTTTTGGAATGTACCTCACAAGACATCTGCAGCAGCTGGAAAGGCCACAGAAGTGCCTCACAAAGAGGATTACTGGCCTCAAACAGATGAGCTACACTGACCGTCTCAAAAAACTCCAGCTTTACTCCGTAGCATATCGCCTACTTCAAGGTGATCTCTGCCTAGCATATAAAGCTATGTCAAACCCAAGCTGTTGGACATGCAACACCTAAAGAAATCCCAATCCCTCTAAGCTACACGCTCTAAGGACCTAAACCTTGTCACCACAATAAACAGGACATGCTGGAGGGATAGATTCCTGCCCCAAAGACTTCCCATACTCTGGAACAAGCTACCCATCTGTCAAACAAAGTTTCTCATTAGCACTCAAAGAAAAATCTTGATGAGTGGATGGGAAATAGGAAATACATCCCAGGGATCATTTCTGTGGCTCTGCTTGACAGGGGCACAGGAAAATAACTTTCTTGGGTGGTGTAAGCCAGGGAACCTTGTTGGCTAGGCTTACTCAGGCCCTTGGGCCGATAGCCTAGTACCTACATATGAACCTACCAACAGTACACAGCCTTTTTCATCTGAGTTAACTGACAGGCACTGAAGTTGTTACGCATTTTAGAAATTCGATGAAACAGCAGAGCAAAGTGAAGCCTGAGATGTGAAGTGTGACATGCATGTTGAACACACATAAGCTGGTTATGATCAGAGACCTCATCATAATTCTTTGTATTATATGGTACCTTAGCTGTCCCACTAAATTAAGTACTTTAACATATTTGCCTCTGCAAGAGACAGCCAACAGCTTTAAAATATGTGAGACACTTCAACCTGCCAGATTTGTGGGACAGCACACAGTGCATCACATCTTTCAAAGCTGCTTTAGCTTCTCACTGCCATTTTGTAGTGCCCACTGTTTATGCTTTAGTGCAAGACTAGCTGCCACGGACATAGCCAACAACTTTCACTTGGCCCTGTCACACTTTTCTTATTTGACTGACAGTGCAATGCAGGATACAACTTTTAAAGCTGGTATTAGCTTCTTATGGCTGCTCATTAGTAGCGTCTCTCCAGATTGTTCTTTTCCTGAATTTGGAGTATAACCACGCGTACATGATTGCAATCGGTTCACTGATCATAAACAAAGTTGCTCTGCAATGGAAGGGAAGTTCAAGTTATCTGTATCTTGCACACTTAATCTATTACAGTAAGAGACTCTTACCATACTATTCTATATCTTGTTAGAGTGTAAACAACGTACTTCAAAAAGTTATGTATAAAATTAAATTCAAAGCCTGGGCACTAACATTTATGCATATAATTTGAACGGAAATATTTTACTTTTTGGATGCAAGCCTTACACTGAGGGATGACAAATGGATGCTGGAACTCGTACATTACCAATCCCCCACTTTTCTTTAGCTCTGCTTCTGATAACAAAACGGTTAAGTAAACTGTCAAACACTAATTATAATATTCCCCAATAAAAATAAATTCACAGCAGTGCAAATCAAAATGCTCCCTCTCTCTGGTAGTGAAAGTAGCCGGCCTTAGGCATAGGCCAACTAGGCGGGCGCCGCTCTAGCAGGGGCAATTTTCCAGTATTTATTTGGTGTAGGTAGACCAGGATGGGGGGACTAGGTGGTGTGGTGTGGGCGCCGGGGAGCCCTTTTGCCTAGGGCGCCAGTTGACCTAAGGCCGCTCCCTCAAACTAGAGGTGGCAGCATTTAGAGGTTGAGAGTACCAACGGTATTCTCTACCGTTGGTACTCTCAACCTCTAACTGCTGCCACCAGCCCAACTGAAAAAGATGGACACATGCTTCCCAACTGTCCCCGATTTTTGGCTATCAGTTTTGGTCTCCTCCTCTACTCTCAAAATGTTTTCTACCCCCACAGCACCTAACAGACAGCATTATTGTCAGCAATTCCATTTAAAGCTAACACTGTTAGCAATCCTCTCTAAATGGACGGTATTACACCTGCTAATGGAGACCTTCGTTTACGCAGTTAATACATCTTTAAAAAGCCAGTATTGCTAAATTACGCTCAGAAATCTGCACGCAGTAAAGTACGAAGAGTACGCCAAGGTACCCCTCTTCGTTTAAGATAGTGAATTTATTTGTCACCCATCTCTTTGAGTAAAAGATTAACAGCTCTGCCAACAAGTCATCCATGAGTTGAGTTAACAGAATTCCACGACCTAAAACCGTGTAGCCACAGACCAGTTGCTGTCGCATGGATCTTCAAGCAGTGACGGGACTTATTGTTTCGCTTGAGCATAGGTGCTTTCAAGATCAAACCTATCACGGGTGTGTTTTCTGTAAAATATTATTTGCACCTAATCCTCTCTTTCTTCCCACCTCACAGTAAAAGTAAATAGCGCGGACACACTCCCATCAGTGTCGAAGTTAAAGAATAAAACATAGAAGGTATCTGAAGAAACACTGAGGCTATTTGTATATCACCTTGCAGTTTGATCACGAGGGCAGTAAGTGTTACAGCCAGGTTTCAGTCGACGTGCGGACAAGACTCTTACTGGTGCTCACCTGTTTTACGGCTCTCTTCTGATACTCCCAGCGGAGGAGGGAGGGACAGTAAACGTGAGGAGCCAGGAAGCGGCTCTAGGGTTGGGAATGTCTGTGGTTGACTCATACTGTAACTTTCCTGCAAGTTACTGCAACACTGCTATTGGTAAACAACAGTGGGATTACGAAGTCTATTTTTCTTCACATTATTTCACCGGGATTCGGGAAAGGCCCACAAGCTGGAATTTGTGATTGCGGCAGCAGAAAACTGTTCCCGTTTGGTAGAAGTTTCCATTTCCTAAACACAGTGTTTATCCAGTTTCTGTGTAAGTACGACGCATCTTTTAGTCTGTGTAATAATGTCTTTTCACGTCTTAGTATGTGTAGTTGAAGCAATATCCGGTCCATGTACTGCAAATCTCAGTGTTTTTTGTCTGGTCCTAATCTTTTCTTGTAAGGGAAAAGTCACAGACATTCATGCTTTGGTGCGGGTGTAAATGGGAGGGGATTAGTTTTGTGTTTGCTGCTTCCACCTTCTGTTCTGAAAATTAATGGCGGGGGAGACGCTTTGGATATATTTTTACTTGTAGGGCAGGTGCATAGTACAGTACTACTACAACTTGATTCCCTTACTTTCAGGTAATGTTTGACATTTTATTACTTGTAGATTACCCTCTCCACCAAGCAACAGCACTGTCTAGTACTGATTCGTAATACAAATTGGCGTAACATCTAATATATCTGAAGTCATTCTGTATAATCCCACCGCTGCCACTGTCTGTAATTTTAAATAAATTGGCATAAATCACTGTGCATGAAAAATAACCAGTAGTAACACGAGCTGCATTATTTATGGGATTACTGCTCTGTAGTGGTTTGACGTGATCAGTTGCAAAAAAAAAAAAAAAAAACTAATTGTGGGGGCGCACTTGCTGTATGTATATTGAAACGTTCTAATAATATTGCTATCAAATTATGATTATCGGTAAAGATTGCTAAATACGTGTTCTGCTCCTTAAACATCTGTTATAAACGGAACAATAAATTATGCAGTTGTACGACTTAAACTTTCATTGTAGGGTTTTCACCTAAAAAATTACTGTCCGTAGATAATTTCTGCTGCACCAGCGGAAAACGTAGGAGGCACTCCTAGATGACTGGGAGGGGAGCTGTTGGGTGTTATAGTTGTGCTATTAAAAAAAAAAAACTAATACCAAATTCCAAATTTTGTTAGGTGTCAGCCATACCTTTTAATCTGGTAAAGTTAGGGTTGCCACCTGTCCCCCTTTGGGCAGTTGTGTCCTGCAAAAAAAAAAAAAAAAAACGGCAAATGTCATGGCATTTTAGGACAAAAAAACATCATCTAGGTTTTCTTTAATAATTGCACAAAACAGTTGTTTTGTATCTGGAACCCTTAAATAGTATAAGAAACTGCATAAGTAACTCAAATGCCTCAAACCAAACCCTGCCTATGGTTATCAAAAGATACTAAACTAGCTTTGCACCAAAGGGACAAAAATGGAAACAATATCAAAAACCCTAATACTCTCCTAGAGTATAAGCAACTACAAAACTCCACACAAAAAAACAATAATTAAAGACCGCTACTCCAAACTCCAGTCATTGCACTCAACAAATCCTGGCAACAAAGAAAACCCCTGCTCAGACCCCAACCTTGAAACAGCCAGCCAGTTCAACTCATTCTTCATAGATTGCATAGCTAAACCATCAGCCTCCTTCCCACCACCCCAATCATCAACCTTCCTCCACAGGTTGGCCTAATGGTTAAGGTGTTTGCTTTACAAACCCAAGGTACAGGGTTTGAATCTCACAGGGGATAATTGGCTAGGCTTAAAATGGCTTGCAAGGGCAGTTAGCCTAGTACTAACTTATGAACCTTCTGCCTCAAGTCCATCCCCACAAGCACTATAAAAAGACTTCTCCTCAAACTCAAACCTGTCGCAATGCACCTGACAACCTTCCACCCACCTTCCTCAAACAATCTGCAGGCAGCATTGCCTATCCCATCTCTATTCTTATAAATGGATCCATACAAGAATCCTATGTCCCTTCTGTCTGGCGCCATGCTTACATCATCCCCCTCCACAAAGGTGGCAAAAATACTGATACCACCAACTTCAGGCCTATTGCCATCCTTTCCCCTCTTTCTAAAATACTAGCGAAAACAATACAAGCACATCTAACACTAAACAATCTCCTCTCTCCTATTCAACACGGCTTCCACCCTGGCCACAGCACCATGACTGCCCTTCTTTTCTTTTCTTGAAACCATTAACCTTGAACGTGACTCAGGCAAGTTTGTAGCCACACTATTCCTAGATCTGTCTAAGGCCTTTGACACCATCTCACACACCCTACTTATATCCCAACTCTCCAGCCATCACCTCTCTCCCACCACCATTGCCTGGTTTTCCAGCTACTTGTCCAACTGACAACAAGCTGTCCAATGGAAAACTTCAACCTCCCCCTTCCTTTCCACACCCACAGGTGTGCCACAAGGTTCCGTTCTTGGCCATCTTCTCTTCAACCTATTCATTAACAACTTTCACCAATCCATCCCAGAGTCCTCTATCATCCAATATGCAGATGACTCAACAATCATCTGTTCAGCCTTCTCCCCCTCCGAGCTCCTAGCAAAAACCCAACTAGCCTTCTCAAAAACAGAAACCTGGATGCAGTCTAACCATCTGGCACTAAATGCAAGTAAAACCAAACTAATGTTTTTTTTCCCCTACCAAAAACTCCATTGACACATCCACATTCACTATACAGAGCCAAAACAACACCATCCTTGAAATTGTTCCCAACACCAAGCTTCTTGGCATCATTATTGATGAAGAACTAAAATTTGACACCTACGTCCACTTCACAATCAAGAAAATCCACCAAAAGTTAGGTCTCCTTAAGAGGCACAACCGCTTCCTAAGCCCCTCTACCCGTCAAACTCTTGCATCCACCTTCCTATTCCCCTCCCTTATGTATGGTGCTCCTCTTTTCACCAATCACCTTCTTGGCCTTCGGTCCAAATTTGAATACTGCTACCACAAGATCTCCATATTTGCAACCAATTCAAAAAAAACTCATCCCACCACTGCCACTCCCTCCTCACCCTCAACTGGCTCGAACTACCCAACTACCTCAGTTACCTACAACTCACCATTGCCCACAAGCTCATCTTTAAACCTGCCAACTGCCCAGCTCTCGCTAATTCCTTAAAACCTTACATTCCCAACTGCTCACTTAGGTCCAGAAACCAAAATCTCCTTCAGGTCCACAAACCTGCATGACCTCCTGGCCATCTACTGCTGTTTCACTCCTTAGCCAAACAGTGGAACTCTCTCCCCACACACCTAATCATACAAATTTCAAATCTCAGCTACTCTCTCATCTTTCTTCAAAATGGGAATGCCCTTGCCATGCTCCAACTTAAACTCCCCCCTCACTCCACCTTGCACTGATTCATCCAACTACCTGTACTATTACTTCATCCCACCCAAAACAATCTCTCCCCTACTAAAAACTAATTTTATGTCTAATACCTATTGTACTATACTCTCCACTCTCAAATATACTATTACCCTCTCCGTGCATAATATTTTCCTAACCTACTAATGGCTAGTAGCTGTATATTTTGAAATGTTAAACATACAGTTGAGTTTATAACAAAAATATTCACTTTATGTAAATGTTGAAATTTCTGTATTGAATTATGTATTTTCATTTTTGTAACATTGTGATAAGCTGGTTGCAAATATCATGGAGCTCATCTGTAAATGCTTAATTAGCTGTATGAACTATGTCCATTTGTAATATGTGAAATGTAACTTGCAATTATTGTGGAGCTTTTCTTCCCAGGCCTCCACTGAAAACGGACTCTTCTTGGCCCCAGTGGACTTCCCCGGTCATCAAACTTAAATAAATAAAATAAACAAATGCTACAATAAGAAGCTTTTATTTTGACAAATTTCAAATCTCAGCTACTCTCTCATCTTTCTTCAAAATGGGAATGCCCTTGCCATGCTCCAACTTAACCCCCCCCCCCTCACTCCACCTTGCTTGTTCTGTCCTCTGCACTGGTCAAGGGTATGCTTTGTCCTGCAAAATCTTACATTTCTATAAAAAAATGTCCCACTTTGGGCATTTGAAAAGGTTACTTAGAGCAAGAAATCTGGACAAAGCCAAAATAAAACAAAGGCCAGAGACATGTCTTAAATATTGTTTTTATAAATTTGCCAGAATAACAGGTTTTTGCATTAACCTGCAATTTCTGAAAGATACGAAGCTTGGAACTCAAATGGCTGTCATTAGGTATTGACTTCAGTCCTCAAGCATTTGCCAGTAAACCACAAATTTTATGAGGAATGGGCCAAATATGAGCCAAAAAATCTGGAAGGTTTAGAGGTATGTGTCGTCGTATGTCTTCCTGCATTCGTTGCATATGGTTCTTTAGTGGTTTAAATTGGTAGTATCTTTCAACAAAATAATGTTTCCAGATGTTGTTGTAGAAGGAATGGTAGCATGCCATGAAACCAATAGACATAGGTGTGCAAGTAATTAAGTTGTGAGCTGTAACTGGTGGCCACTACTGACTATTTCTAGCAGTCTGTCTATTGCAGTCTGTCTGTGTATCTGGTATGTCTGAATGCCTTTAAGTGTATCTAAGGAATGATTTGTAGTGGATTGTGGACTGATTCAAGAGTCACATTTGGTGAAGCTTAATCACAAGTCATGAGGTTGAGCATGGATACACTTCATCCACTATAGTGAGTATTATCTAGAGAATTATTTGTGCTGGTTTGTGGACTGGTTCAAGAGTCACATTTGGTGAAGCTTAATCACAAGTCAAAAGGTTGAGCATGGATACACTTCATCCACTATAGTGAGTATTGTGTGGATTTTTACCAAACAGTTAAGAAGCATGATGATCATTTAGTAAAATGTGGTTGGGGTGGGGAATTCATTATAGTTGAAAATGCAATCCGTTTGCATTTAATGCCATTAATTGGAAGAAAACTACTTTGCTGCACAAAAGTGTCAGATTTATTTCCTGATCAGCATTTTATTTGTTTTTTAATTGTGCATACTCTCCTCCCACTAAACTTTATTTTATTTTTTCTGGGGCATAGTTTTGCAGCTTGAAACCTTATGTATACTGGGATTCTTTGAGAATTGACTCACTTTCCTCTTTTTAGTAGTGCCCTCAAATTTAAATGCAAGGGAAGAGATAACTACACCATGGCATATGTGGAAACTTTACTTGTGGGCACTTGTTTGTCATTAAGTGTGCTACTGTTACTAAACTATTGAATTACGTAAACCACTCTCTGACCAGGGATTGTTCCAGTATATGGTCCAGTATACAACTGCTGTACCTATTCAGTTATCAGATGAATGAATAGAAAAATGCAATTTAGCCATCTTAATAAAGGCCTCATGGAGTACTATACATTTTATTTATTTTACATTTGTTGACCGGGATAGTCCGACTGGATACATGTCCATTTTCAGTGGAGGCCCGGGGAGAAAAGCTCCAACATAGACACATTAGCATAATGTTACATATAGTAAAGTATTTGTGAGGAAAAACAAATTTTACAGACTTCTACAAACATCCTAGATATAGCCACAACAAATGCAGAAATTCTATTACAGACTTTTACAAACATGCTAGCTTAAAAATAAGAACAAATATAGATTATGAGTTTAGTTTTTATACCATAGATCCTATTGGGGTTACAGGCCCCTTCCCTCAGGAGAACATTTACAAAATGTTTTAAAGGCATCTTTTTGGTCAGATTAAGTAAAACAAGTAAAGAGTTAGATCAATTCCATAATTAAAAGGTTTAGCTTCTCAACTTAGGTGAGCCAGAGGAAATTTAAACCCTGGTTTAAAGGAAAAGAGCTATACATGTCATAAGTTTGCAGAGAGATGCATTGAGTCATAATGTCTTGACTGCCAAACACATATTGCTGACTGGTGGAAATCTTGTTAATGTAATGCAACTCTGCTGCACTGTTTTCATTTGTTCCATTCTTACATTGTCCTATTTAACTGCCGTGCCTCACCACGTTACCCTGCAGACTTTCCTCTTAGTGTCACGTATACATGTACCTGAGTTTGGTGTTTAGAGCTGAATGCACTATAGCAAGTAGTAGGTCAAAGAAGAATTTGTACGTATGTTGAGTGGGAGTGTCTTACTCAGTAATCCAGTCTGAATTATTTAAGTTCCCATTTGGTAAATGGTAATGTGGCAAGCTGAGCTGCCAGTTTTGTCTTTTATTCTTGATATTGATTCTGTTAGTCCCTGTTTGATTCTGTTAATCTCTCTGTTTTTATTAATTTTTAATGTGCAAACACATTATTAGGCCCAAGCCTGCTTTTTATCAGGATAACCAGGGGTACTGTGTGTATAATGGTTTTGCTTGGAATCAAGCAGTAGCCAAACAAAGGCTGAGAGAATCAAACATCTGGCTGTAGGATAAAGCCTATTGGCAGCTGATAGCCTTAATCTTCTATCCTAAATTGTGACTGTGTGTGTGTGCGTGTGTGTGTGTTGGGGGGGTGGTAACAAATGGCCAGACTATCTGTGTGCATGTTTGTATGTTGAGGGGGGCTTTGAACAAGTAACTTGACTGAACAGTGCACTTCATTCTCCCCTGAAAGAAGCAGCAATTGTGTATAGTTGGTTCATCCATTTACCACATTTACCAAAAGAATACTAAAATACTAATTAGCTTCAGATTAAAACTGTGAAAAATGCCCATAATTAGCTTCAGATTAATACTGTGAAAAATGCCCATATGAAAACTAGTTTTTTTTTAGATTTCAAACACCCATACTTAAAAAGGATTGGGTAAATTTGATTGATGATAAGACCATGAGGGAGCATTGGACAGCTTAATAAAATAGAACAAATAAAGAAAAAAAAAAAAACACCTCTGCCTGTTTGTTTTTATTTACTTTTTGTTCTCCAGGTTTTGACCAGGACTCTGTTAGTTCTTTATGGTGGTTGCTCTGAGATTTTTCACATACACTTGAATTGCTGCCAGTTAAGCAGATATGACCTCTTTTTAATGTATTGGGTGAAGGACAGAGCCCCAAGAATGCATCACACTCCTAATACTGCAGTTTAGTACCAGTATTGAAGTATGAATCCAAACACCCAGTGAAGGAATTTCAACCTTTTGATTTTCCTAACATCTAATGCGTGTGTGTAGCCTACTGAGCCACTGACAATGCAAGTAGGTGATATAGAGCATGTGTGGAGGTAACAAATTCAAATTGTAGACAAAAGGAGGAATGGCAATTTCTTCCTGTTGTGGTGTATGGTTACATGACAGAGAAATGTAATTTGCATAAAGGTGTTTGTTTTTAGCTCTCTAGGATTCTCACGCTTTTTTTTGTCTTGAGCTTGAAGCTTGTTTTTTTTTTTTTTTTTCTGTTAAAATCTTTATTAAATACTCATGTATGACATGGGCAATCTTTACATTTGTGTAAATGAAAAAACACATTAACACAATTTTAGTTACAAACATTATACATCACAGATCCCATTGAGACAACTGTAGTTACAAACATTATACATTACTTTATAATATATCCAGTCATTGTCAGTTAAGCATTGCATATATCTTTCAAATACTGCCTTCTTTTAAACCTTGTTCCTCTTTGCATATAATGTCCCCACAATTCCCATTTTTTGCTCCTATCCTTTTCTAAAGATCCCAATTCCAGTTGCTTTATCTCGGTTACTATATTCACTACTTCAGGTAAAGTTGGTTTGGACTTTGATTTCTATTTTCTAATAATTGCATTTTTTGGCAGCCACCATAGTTAAACTCTGCAAGCCTTTACTATGTCTAGGCAATTCCCATTCTGTATCATAGCTCAAAATGATCATCTTAGTTGCACTAGTTTGCTCACCTAGTATCTGACAGAGCAGTCTGCAGGGAATCTTTAAAGTCTGTCAACTCATTACACTTCCAGAAAGTTATGTTCCAGTTACCTCTTTCTTCCCCTTATACCGCTAATATTTGCAGTCTACCTGATAAAAAATTCTTTGGGATCTTCTTTGGGAATAAAATACCTATGTGAACACGCCCAAGCAAAGATCCTAAATCTTCTAGACTTTGTTGCATGTTTGGGAGATGTACATATATCATCTCATTGTCTTTTTGTGAATTGCTTATCCAAACTCTCCTCCCAATCCTTTCTTAGCTCCTCTGATTGATTCTTATAGTTGTCATGCAATATTTTATATGCTCTACTAATTTATTCCTTTTTTTCACAGCAGCTTCTGTTCTAGATTTTGTTAACTCTACTAATGCTGGTCTTTCGTTTAGGACCCCATATTTCTTTCTCTTTGCCTCCCTAGCAAGGATTGATATCAAGAGTGTAGGCAATCTCTAACCTGTAGTCCAAATAAATTCTTGGCATCTTCCCATTCTATTACCTTTCCCTTTCTATGTTTTTTGCTACCAATACCTTGGATCCCTGCCAGTTTTCTGCAATAAATTCCAGCTCCCTCTTGCCTGTTGTCTCTATCCCTAATTGCAGTCATCCCTATTGGCAGAATCTCTTTTCCGGTCTCGTGCTGGCTTAGTTCTTAAAATACTTTTCTGCTACATTATGAATATAATATTGTGTGATTATCATTCTCCTTAAGGGTCTACATCCAAAATCCCAGTCTCTTTGTTTCTTGAGTTTCTCCCCTGTATCCTCATCATCCCTTTCCCCTTTGAATTATAGTTTTCCGTTTGTGCAATGTATAAAAGCCTTAACTGTGTTGCTCTGAAATACCCCTTCAAGTCGGGTAATCCTAGTCCTCCTTGTTTTATTGGAAGAATCAGCTTATCCCACTTGACCCTTGCCATCCTCACCTTCCAGATAAAAAATCCTTCCGCTGTTTTTTAATTGCTATCCACAACTTCTCCTCTGGTTGATAAAAATATGCCTGACCTGTTTATAAAACTAAAGGAACTTAACAGTTTTATCTTTTGTTTAGTCTTCTCCCACATATCCTTAGCTGCCGCAACAGAATCATTTTTAATCCATACCCTTAAATCCATTATTTTATTATGGCCCCATAAATATGGATATTGCTGGACCAGTTCTTGTATGGGCACATAATTTACTGTGCCTTTGTTTTAGCTTTATTAATTTTGTATCTCAAGAAGATTTGAAACTGTCATCAAAAAATGTTCGACAACACTTTAATGTCCCTTTCTGGTTTTGTATGATATAAAATATCAAGTAGAGCCAGCATTTCTTGACTACCATACAAATTATAGAGCCAGCATTTCTTGACTACCATACAAATTATAGCCTTGAATTTCTGAGTCCCTTATTTTCTTTGCCACAGGTTCTAAATGTAATGCAAATAACAAAGGGGAAATAGGACACTCCTGCCTACTCAAGCAGGAATTATAGAGGACCCCACCCACTTATACATACTCCTAATCAACCTTTATAATTTTATCAGGGAAAGCAACTACTTCCATTGCCCTGCTCATGAAGTCCTAGCTTACTCTGTCAGATGCTTTCTCTGCATCAAGACCCACCAACAACAGTGGTATTTTTTTATATTCCACTTCCTTGTGGGTCATCAGCGTTCTGTTAATGTTATCAAATGTTTGCCTCCCCTCAACAAAACCAAATTGGTCCATATCTATCAATTTTGAGATCACTTTTGCCATTCGTTTTAGCCATTATAGACTTAAACACTTTATAATCATGGTTTTGTATTGAAATGGGCCTGTATGAAGCTGGATCTGATGAATCTTTACCCACTTTAGCGATGACATCTGCATCTGCTTTCTTCCAGGATGTTGGTAGTTCTCTTTTTAAAATACTGTTTGTGAAGACTGGTAGAGATGGGTGAAGGATGCCAGTCTAGCCAGATAATTCTGTCATTTGTAAATACTGTGAAATGTTGAAATGCAGGCTTGCTTCTTAAATGAAAGAATATGTTTTGAAATGTTGAACTTAAAACAATGTGGCAACATTGCCCTCTGCTGTAAAGAAAGCTAAGTCAAGCATTTCTTGTTGGTCCTTTGAAATTAAAATTACTTTGTCTTTTCCTTTGAAGTTAAAATTTGGAGTCGATGAGTCTGGAGTAAGCATCCTGCCTATTCTTTTAACTTAAGGAATAATTACTAGAATTTACATGTGCAAATGTCCTTTATTGCTGTTAAGTGTAAAAGCATGTAAACGCAGTTTGTCAGCCTGGGAACACCAGGAAAGTGTGAAATGATGTAATGTTTTATCAGAACTGCAGTTTCAATTTAAACAGAGAGAACCAGAAGGCATTAAGCATTTTTATCTTGAACATCCAACTCAGCACTGTCTTATTCTCTCTATGTAAGTAGTATGTTAGAACTGTGTTTTCTCCTAGAAGTAGCTAGGAATTAGAAAGTTTAGACTTTTTTCTGTGATGTCAGAGCTGCACTACTGAATTATTTTAAGTATTTCTGTGTGATCTCTGAACTCTTGACTAGCACTGACTGTGTAGTAGAAAGTATTGTCTTGTGGTTTTAATTATTTATTATTAAATATTTTAAAACCTTTTAACTTTGGCTGGTTTGTGTAGAGAGAAGTTAAGCTCTAGAGTGTATTGCATGTATTTAAGGATCCTGTACCAAGTCACTCTAATAAGCCTTGAGACTGTTTAGTCACATCTACCAATTGGATAATAATATTGCACAGTAATAATTGGACACCCTTTTAAGGGCCTTCGAGTAGTTGATAATTATTAGCTGGGTGGTGGCATTAATTACTACCATATAGTCTGGGTAAAAGGGGCACAGCTGGAGAACCTGTGCCAGCCTTCCCCAGAAGTGTCTGTGTGGTTGTATAACCTCTTATCTCAAAGTGTGTGTGTGTGTCAGCTACTTCAGCAGGGACACGAAGCACTGGTTGGACAGAGAGGATGCTGGAGGTTTTAGCTTGCCCAGCTAGGCTGAGATCTGGACCCTATAGCTGTTCCAGTGGGGAGTCCTATTGGGGACCTAAAGAGCAAGGGAGCGACCAGCCCCCGACTGACTGTGATCTCTGTGTGCTCTTAAGAGAAATTGCACTTTACTGTGCGTATTTGTTATCCTTTCCTCATATGAGACCTCATATATATGTGGTGTTTAGTGGTGAAGATTAAGGCTCCTTGATTGCTGGGCCAGGGCACAGGCTTCACACTGTTAAAACCTTCCAGATTTTTATCGGTGTTTTCCCTCCTAGTTTCCAAACTTCCACTGGAATACCATCTGTGCCTGTGGACTTTCCGGTAGATTGGTTATACATCACCATTTCTGTCCCATCTCCTCCTATCCTGTTAGTAATTGAGCCTTATCTACCTCTAACCTTGGCATATTTAATTCTTCCATAAACATTTCAATTTGTACATTTTCTTGATTTTCATATTTCTCTGCTTTACACAAAATTTCATAAAATTTCCAAAATATTTCTAGTACTTCTGCAGGTTCTCATATCTTCCTTGTTATGGCTCCCTACGTTTGGTGACGCCCCTTTCTACTTTCTGTTATCCGAGTTGTGCTAAAGATTTTGTGCTCTCAAAAAGCAGTTGCTTGACAGCGATCTTTCTAAACTCATGCATATTGTTGAAGTAATCCCTTATTTTCTGTTCAGCATTCTGCAGTTGCTCCTCTTCTTGTCCTGTGGGATTCCCCCTATTTTGAAATACTTTAACATGTCAGTCCTTCTCAGTAGTTCTTGTTACTACTTAACTATATCTCCCTTTCCTTTATTTCCATCCTAGTTTTAAACTCCACTTTAATTTTATTGTACTCCCCAGCTATATTTTAGAAGAAATGTCTATCTTCTCTAATAGCTCTTGAATAATTTACAAAACCCATTCCTTAAAGTCCTTCCTTTTCAACAGATAGGTGGGAAAGAGCCATTGTGCCATTTTGTTTTCATTACTTTGTGTTTTTATTTTAGTTATTATTGGTGCATGATCTGAAGTAATTATTGGATCCATTTCAAGACCTACAATCAAATGCATGTGTTCCTGTGAAGTATAGGTTCTATCTAGTCTAGTCCAGTTTTTGTATCTTGGAGAATAATATGTAAATTCACATTTTCCATGCCAAAAATTTTCATAAATTTCTTCAAATATCTACCCTTCTGTGTTGTATTTCCCTTCCTGCCCCCTCGACAAATCTTCACTGCTGCAAACCAAATTCCAGTCCCCACCTGTACATGATATTCCTTGCTGAAAGCTGATTATTTCTCGCAGAATTTTCTTAACCTCCATTATAGCAGTTTTAGGTGGAATATAAATATATGCCAGTGTAATCCTTCTCTCTTTCCAGTAGCCTCTTAGTACTACCAATCTACCATTATCATTTTTTTCCCTCCTTTATCACTGTTGGAGCTCCACTTGCAATGAATATGTTTTACTCCTCCTCTTTTCCTTTGCCTCAGGTATTCCACTGAATAACCACCCTGAAACTTTTGTTTGTCAAATTCACTTGTTCAGTTCTTTCCAGGTATGCCTCCTGTAGCATAGCTATTTGCACTCTACATTTTTAATGTATTTCACTGCTCTTTTCTTTTGTATTTGTCTGTGAGACCATTCAGGTTTAAAAACATTACAGAAAGCTTCATTTTCTTATATAGTTATTGTTACCACCTTTTATTTATAACTACTTATTTGGTAAATGTTTAGTTCCAACTTCTATGTTACATGCATATATTGCTTGGCAACTTGGCCTTTTATACAGTTGTTTCTTGTCATATCCATTTGAGCCTATGTCACATCTTACAAGACTTTTGGTTTTATTGAAAACCCTCAAACAAAAAAGCAAACAACATCCAATACACCCTAAAACCCATTAACTTAATATCACACAAAACTATATACATCTTCTTTAAAATGTAAAGTTTACCTTCCTGATAAGCACAAAAGTTCTAAACTGATAGTCGCACAGACAGACAAGAGTTAACCAGAAAGAAAGTTCATTCATGCTTATATGCATGGTACAGTCTGTGGTTTTAGCGAGTTGTCTTATAGCTCTCATAGCTGAGGAAACACTTGAATGCTTTTTTGTCATGCTGTCTTAACCAGACTGTTCCTCTCTCCCTTTTATTATTATTATTTTTTTTTACATTTCCTTGTTCAGCTTTAAGAAACGGAGGCATTGCAAAAGAGAGAAGGGAGAAAAAGTAAAAAAATCAAAAGCACCTGTTTATATTCGTATCCCCATTACATTTAAAAGTAACTGAAAAACTTTTGACTTGCAAAGAAAGTTGTCCACCATTAAAGTAGTACCATTAAGAAAAATAAATTTGCTTAAAGTCTCCCTCCTCTTCCCCTCTCCAAAGTATTTTTGAGAAGACTAATGACATGAAGTAGAGCATATGCTTTAGAGCCCTCTACAAGTTCAACAAAGTCCATGAAAATTCAATATTTCCAAATCCTCTTGTTCTGCCATCTTTCACAAGTATAATTATTGTTTTGTAATCCTACCTTTGTCATTTTCCAAGTTAACTGATTTTATTCTCCAAGCATTAACCTGAGGCATCGCATATGGCTTTAAAGTCCTCTACAAATTTAATAAAGTCCAAGGATGTCCAATATTTTTCAAATTTTCTTGTTCTGTCATGTTTTACAAATATAATTATTGCTTTATCACTCCACATTTGTCAATTTCCAAGTTACTAGCTTTATTCCTGTTTATCACCATCCCCCAAATCTTGTATCCGTTTCATTTCCAACATATTCTCTATTCTTCTGGTCTACTTTTATGTTTTATCTTTTCTTCTTTCTCTCAGGCATTTATGTTGAAACGGTTGAAAAGATTTCATGGGCTCAGTCTCTGTGTAGTCCTTATCACCAGAAGGACACAAAGCAGAACCTCCTCCTGTTTTGCAGCTCATCCTTTGTTGGACAAACTTTTGTATTAACTCCTTGGCATGTGCTTAATCAAAAATGATTTGTGTTCCTCCAGGGAAGAAATATTTTGAAGATGGCTGGGTACAGTGGTTTGAAACTCACACCTGCTTCTCCACATTCCCTAAATAATGAAATATATTTACTTCTCTTGTGTCTGGCGTACATTGAGTAGTCATTCTTCACAACATTCTGCTGTCTCTCACTTTTAGTAATTTGTCCTTCTGCCACAGTTTTGTCAAAATCAACTGTTTCTGCTGATAATACTGCATCTTTACTATTAAAGGGGTAGGTTGTTTTCTAGTAACCAGATTTGTAACATACACACTATCTACCCTTTCAGTTAACAATTCTTGTTGTGGAATACCAATCCAGTTGCTTATTTGTGCTTTCATAAAATGTAGTATAGCCTGTTCCTTCCAGCTTCTCTGATACAGCAGAAAATCTCAGGCTTTTCCCTCTGTGTTCTGTCCTCTAATTCTATTATTTTTTTAAACATTTTCTTGTGCAATCTCATTCAGCCAGCCTTTTCATTTCAGCCTCTGAGTTTTGCAGTTCTGTCACCTTATCTGAATATCTGTTTAAAGCTTCTTGCATTTATCTTTTTGTTGTTTGAGTTGATATACTCCATCAGTGTTTTGTTTATTTTAACCAGGTCTGTGTGAAGCTGCTTTATACTTTCCTCTAGGTTACTGGACATCATGCCTAGAACTTGGACTGCTTCTTGCTGAACAACTGCAGTACTTCTTCCAGCTTTCAATCTGTTTTTCCTCACCTTTTGTAGCTGATTTTTCTCCAGGTCCTTTATATTTCTTTTACACTGGCATCCAGGCAGTGCTCTTACTAGTCAGTTACTGAAATTTACCCAAAAGTCTAGGTCCGCTGGCTTTCTCTGCTAAGCTTATGGTTTCAAAACTGGGAGAGCCAGAATTAAGCTGTTAACTCAATGTGCAGCCATCTTGGAAGATGAAGGTTAACAAATGTTGATGAGTTAGTTCCACTAGTCTTGTGGACTACATGTGTTTTGTCAGCCTAGTTCTGTAGAAAAAATCAGTTCTTAATAGCTTTGGTTTTCTTTATTTTATTCATATAGTGTCTTGACTTTGTTAAGCTCTTTGATACTGAATAAAGGTTGCCATTATATAACTTTTGGGGTTTCCCTACATGCATGGTATTGGCCTAACAGAAAAACTAAAGAACCTTGTAATATTAGAGTGCTCATTTGTTAGAAAATAGAAGTTGGAAGGTGGAGGAGGTAGGATTGATGTTGTGGCTTACCTATATAACAAAGGCAGCAGAAAGACTGGATGAAAAAAAAAAGTTTGTAGCTGGTGCCAGTAGGATCGGAAGTTCTGGGGTAGATGAGTTTAAATATCTTTAGCATAGTCTGGTTACAGGTTTTGCTGTATCCAGATCTGTTTGTGTGGTTCCTGTGTTTCCTGTGTTTCCTGCTGCACCATCTTGTTTTGGCTGGGGCCTTCCTGCACTTAGTGGGAGTAAATGAACTGGTTGGAACTGGTCTGGCATAGGGTGTTTAGCTAAGAGCTCAGGAGCAAGGGTTCATTGGTCAGTTCCATTTTTTTAAATTTTACTTTCATTTCTGTGGTATTCAAACCCCATGTTTGTGCGAGTTTGAGTGTTGTGCACCTTTGCTGCTCTGTTTTAACCCTTTGCGAGGAATCTCAGCTGCATTTTTCCCTTACCAGAACTCCTGTGTAAGTGAGGACCTCCCTTGGAGCTACTGTATTGATTTTATCCAGCCCTACTCGCACCTAGAGGTACTCTACTCTGATAGTACCCACTCTACTGTCCTTGCTCTCTCTTCCACAGATTCTGACAACCAAGGACGAACAATTTCCTATGGTTTCTCTAGCTAGTTTGGTTGACGTGGGCATCCTGAGACAGTGTAGCAACTGCCTCATGTACATGGACAGCCCTCTACTACTATCACCTAGGAACACTTATGTGAGAGATGCAATTACGTTAATGTAGAATCCTTGCTGTCTCAATCACAAGCCAGTACATCTGGCACTGAAAAGGTTGCCTGCACAAGCACTACAAACCGTAACACCACCCACACCTGTACAACATACTCCCACATATGCAGAAGTTTTCAAAAACATACCTAAACAAAAGAGATCTCCAAGGCAAAAACATGCACGCACATCACAACTCACTGCATCAAGCACCACACACAGTACCACGCCTGTCTCTCATAGCCTGTGAGGCCCAGCCACAAACCCAACATACTAGTCATAGGAGACTTTCTTGTAAGACTCACAGATGTGCCCCTCACCAGGCTAGACAAGGAGAAAATCACAGTAAGTTGCTTGTCCGGTGCTAGAATCCGCCATATCATGCACACACTCAAGTCTGTCAACAACAGTTACTGTTATGACTCTGCCATAGTCCATGTTTTTGTGAATGACTTGAGATGTACCTCTGTGGGCTATATGAAAAGAGACATGATTGAGCTTTCTGAATGTGTGTCCCAGGCAGGTATGTCCCTAGCCTTAAGCAGCATCCTACCGATACCTAAAATGATGCCTCAATACAAACAGAAAATTATTGACTTTAACAATTGGCTTAGATTCTGGTATCATTCCAAGAGGATCCAGTGCTAGACAGCGTGGGAGGACGTGATTGACAGACCACGGTGCTTTGCAGGAGATGGCCCTCATCTGTCTCCCCTGCGCTTCAGGCTTCCTGTAAAGGCACTTGCCTCCCCTGTAGTGCCAATTTTAGGCAAAGTCTTGACAAAATTACCAAAGTAAAAAATTCTTCTAAACGAAATTTAAAGGTCATGCTGCTAAACGCTAGGAGTCTTAACATGAAACTGTACTCATTGCAAGCATTCCTTGCTCTACAAGATGCTGACATTTTGTGTAGCCACTGAAACCTGGTTCAAAGCTGTGGAGAGCACCTCAGTCTTACCAGGTTACTTGTCCTACCATAATTTCAGACCCCAAACATAGGGTTACAAAGCCAAAGGAGGTGGAATTTCAATATTTATCGAAGACATACACACCTCCAGGCTGGTCAAACAGTATGATGCACAGGAGACATTCCATGTGCAGTTTACTGCTGACAAAACACCTGTTCAAGTCATAGCTAGCTACAGACCCCCAACCATGACTCCAGTCGCCCACGCCACCTCTATGGACTTAATTGAATCCATCACGATTCAACCTTCTACCCTGACCTGGGAGACTTGTAACTACCCAACCATAGAATGGAAGACCTATTTTAGCCCAAACACAAATTCCCAGAGATTCCTTGACTTTGCCAATGCATTGGATCAGCAGGTTGACACCCCCATGAGAGGTGAAAACATCCTGAACCTAGTACTAACAAACATGAGTAGCCACTGTTGGACCCCTACAGTGTCATCCTTCTTGGTAAGATCCAACCATAAAGTGATCACCTTCAAAGTCACCATCTCCCCTGCTCCCCCCTTGCCAGGGTCAAAGAAAAAAAAACTTTTCCAAAGCTGACTACAACCTCCTCAGAGCAGGTGTAAGCTGCTTCACAGCCACTGTCCCTTCAGTTGGAATTAGCACTAATGTTCAAGCCGACACCAAAAAACTATATGAGCACCTCCATAGCTGCATGGACTCAGCAGTATCTGACAGGACCAAATCATCTTCCTCAAGGAAGAGTAAACCTGTCTGGTGGGCAGCAGCAATAAACAGACTCTATAATAAAAGAAAAAAAAATTGCTGTCCAGGACCACGAAAGAGCAGGTGGCAAGTTGGAAGCAATCTCTCCTTTTCTGAACAAGCAAATAAGGTCACTGGTGAAATCCTCGAAGGCTAACTTAGAGTCCAAATTGGCCACATCCAGATAATCACAAGGCCTTCTTCACATACAGCTGCAGTCTCAAAGGTAACACCCAAATCTGCTCTGAACTGGTCGTCAGCAACACCATATACACAAACTTCGTATGTATGTATGTATATATGTATATATATATATATATATATATATATATATATATATATATATATATATATATATATATAGCCAACCTGCTGGCAGACAAGTTCAGTGAAAACTTCACCCCCCCATCAGTAAACCAGGACATTCCCAGTACCTGCCCCCCTCCCCTCATCATCAGGGAGCAGGTCTTTAATGCCCTCTCAAAGGCAAAAAATACAGCCTCCATGGGACCTGACCACATCCATAGCTGTGTCCTACATGAACTCTGGCATGAGCTTTCAGCACCATTAGGCACCCTGTTCAACCAAAGCCTGAGCAGCGGCTTTGCCCCAGCCAAATGGAGGACAGCCACTGTCATCCCTCTACACAAAGGTGGAGCATCCACCAACCCAGGCAGTTATAAGCCCATCAGCCTAACTAGCCTGATCTGCAAGGCCATAGAACACATTATTATGGACCTTGTAAATAAGGACATTGGCAACCTCCAAACACTTGACCCTACACAGTTTGGTTTTGTCAAAGGGAGATCATGCCTGGTAAATTTGTCGATTTTCGTCAAAACAGTCACCAAAGCCATGGACAAGGGGAAGATGATACACACTGCCTACCTTGACCTAGCCAAAGCCTTCAACACTGTTCCCCACTTGGGCATAATAGATAAACTCTCCCAGCCAGACATCTATTTGTATATTCCAGTAAAATAAACAAAATAGAACCAATAACAACTCCAAAAGCGAACAAGAGTGCAGTACCAAAATAAAGTGCAACAGTCAATTTTAATAACTTGATAAAGCTGAATACATGAGCGCTTTCGTCTGAGACACAGACGACTTCAGATAAAAGCACTGGTGCCAAAAACCTGATTATATACAGGTCACTTAATACAATAATTAACAATCAATTAAATTAAACAGTAACCTTCCTTGTTAATTTTTAAAAAGACAGTCTAAAATCCACTTCCAATTAAAAAATGTTATATAAATATATGTATTATACAATGCTGTTTGTAGAATTCCAAAAATCTTATTTGTGCGTAATAAAATACACATAATAAACAACCAAGTGTTAAAATTCTTTTAAAATGTTAATATATTGTTATAAAAACATGAACTCCACTGTATATTGCATGCTGTTGTTCATTGAATACAATCAGCTCTTGCTGTTAAAATAGATTTAATGCTTATGTATTCGTTTAAACCTGGTGGTATGTTTGCCCTCAGCCTGAGTTGCCATTTAAGCTCTTTATTGAGCAGAAGAGTTTTAAAATTACCCCTTCCCCTGAAGTTGTTTTCTTTTACTAAATCTATAATGCCAAACCTGTAACCATTAAAAAACGGACAGACTGAACCATGCTTGTATAAAGCGTTAGTAACTTTGCCTGTTTTAATGTCATATTGGTGTTCATACATACGCTTTTTTAAAGACCTTTCTGTTTTTCCTATAAAAAATGCACAACATGCTTTACATATAGCTAAATAAACAACCATTTTGGTTTTACAGTTCCCTTTACAGAACCTTACCAAGCTATTTAAACCATTGCTTAGCTTGATTGTGGGAAAAATGTTACTTTGGTTTATTTATTTTCAATGTTAATGTGTATACCTATGTCAGTGAGTTTAAAGAAAATAATTTTCCAGAAAAGTGTGTGTGTATATGTATTCAATTCTTGGCTGGGGTGCCTTCTGTCTCGTCTCTACCATCTCTGCATGTCCTCCTTGTGTTTGTGTGGGTTTCCTCCCACGTTACAAAGACATGTGTCTGGAGCGTTTCTCCACAGGCCACCGCTGAAAATTGCCTCATTCCAAGTCAGACTTTTCCAGTAAACAAATGTTAAGTAAATAAATAAAATGAGTAAATAAATGAGTCAAAAATCTGGACATTCTGTGAAATTCTGTACAGTTGAAGGTATGCTTTGACTGCGGGTCAGAAAGAATTTTTCCTTTTGTGAACTACTGGTACCATATATGGTCATAATTATACCACAGCCACACTTTGTGATTTTCTTACCTTTGCTGTCTGTATTACTTCCCACAGAGAATTGTTTTTAAGGTATGCAGGATGTACCTCTGTCCTGATATTTTTACTTTAGTGGCTATGCTGCTATGCAGCAGAAGAGAGTGTGTGACATGGCTGGGGCCAGAACTTTTATTTAGCATGTTTTCTTTTTCTTGGTTTTTCTAAACTGCTTCCTCCTGTTAATCAATGTACATTTTTCAGATGAATTTGCTAGGTAACTGTACTTTATAGTATTGTTTTATTTTAGTCCGTTTGCTAGTTGCAGATAGACTTTACTGGAAAATATTGGGTCATTTGCGTAGTGTGTACCTTTTGGATTGTGTATGTTAGGAGTCCTATTACAAAACAAAATTAACAGTGTATTATTCCAAAGTATGATCAAACAGTGGTCATCAGAAGTCATGTGACAAGTACATTGCATACATGAAACAAAAGGCTGACCCCCCCCCCCCTTTCAAAAATACATCAAATACCATCTAGAATCCTTTGTTTTTTGAGGCTATCGCCAGTTTAAGTTGCTTATTTTCATCGGTGGATGCCATATAGTCTGCCTGATAGGGTATTGTGGTGTAGTTATGGCCATACCTGTAATGTGTTTGGTTGCACCCACTAGTTGTCCACTTTGGAACTTTAAAAAAAAAAGTGGCCCTAGGAGTTGATGGTCTGCCTTTATCAAAACTGACCTTATTAAAAAGGCTGGACCATTGCATTTCCTCATGTTGTGATAATTGCAAGACGTACAAGGTCCAGTTAAGCTCTTTCTGCTAGAGCTGCAGCTACATCTGCAGCATGCTTTACAAATTTGTTCAGTTGGGGTATTTTAGAAGCGACAACTTGGATTAGTGTTTTACATGTAGAAAATAGTGCAAGCTTTAAACTAGTTTAAGTTCTGGCATGACTGTGCTACAGAGATTTCTGTGGCTGTTAACCTCCTGGGGTTCTCCATTTACTGTTTGGAATTTGAACCAAATGTTAATTTAATTTTACAGTGACATTCTCTGAAGAAAGTAATACAGCTGTGTGAGATACTTCATTGTGGCAGCAGATCATCTTGAGAAGGTCCCCCCAGTTCTTAAGGGATTCTTGAGTAAGATTGGTTGCTTGTTCATATGGCTGGTTTTCAGTGGTGTATTTGCCACTTTTTAAAGGCAAAATATAGATATGTTTAATAGCAATGTGTGTCTGACTTGCTTCTGTGACTTGTTCACCAGTTCATAAATAACGTAACTAATGTGCATGACTGTCTGTGTATAGAGAATACAGGACTTTGCTTGAAGAATAGCAGCTGTACCATAAATGCACGTAAGTATTTATTGTTAAAAGTAATTATTTCTGTTGCATTGGTTTTACAGCAAAATTTGAATGAATACTGCATGCAGTGGGGTCTCTCATTTTATTTCTTTGTAATAATTATCGTGGGACAAAAAAAAGTGACAAAACATGAATATAGTAGTCCCTGTCTTCCATTAGGGCACTCAGAAGATCTATAGGATTTTGACAGTAATGCAAACACTGTTCAGCTGACTCATCTAAAGCAGGGCTTAATCTCCAAACTCACCAGTGTTGACCTGTGGAGTGAAATAAAATAGTTAATAAAGGTAGCAATTTGAAAGAACCATAGAACCTGATGTAAAAGTACAGCTAATTATTTGATGTTGTAAGTCTTTATTTATTTTTTACTGTTACCTCTGTTCCATCCTCGGAACTGATACGGCCGTTTCTCAGCTCACGCAAGCCAAAAACTCTCAGCTAAGAACCTAGCCACAATGCCCCTCTCCCCCTAGTCAGGCGTGTTAGCCATCTCTCTCAAGCTAAGTAGTAATTAGTTGTTTTTAAATCAGTTTTTCTTCTGAATTTCAAAATTTTTAGTCAAGTTAGTCTTATCACTGTCGCCTATAAGTTAGGCCTATTTCCTGCCCTTTTTCTTGGTAATTTAATTTTTTTACCTCTTTTGACTGTCCCTCTCTCCTGTCTTTGACAGGCCCCTTTTACTAGTTGTATTCCTTAACATAACTCCACTGGTATTTCTTCCTTAATTTTTTCTACAGGATAGCATTGTTTCACTTGCCATGTCAGACAAAGCTAAGTTGGGTTTTAAACAGTGTGACGAGTGTGGACGTAAGATGCCTAACTCAGATACACATGTTCGTTGTGTCTACTGTTTGGGTGTGGATCATTTGAAAGCTGATTGTGTCATTTGTGCTGGTTTTTCTAATTGGACACTAGCAGAGCATAAGAATAAACTTTTATTTTAAAAGGTTTACTCAAGACACCTTTCTCGGAGGTTCTATCTGGGTCGGAGGTCTCACCCCCTCCTAAGACCAAAAATATAAGGAAAAACGGAGTCACTCAGTTCCTGCATCTCTGTCAGTTTTGGAACCGAGTCGTCTCCGCGCTTCACCGGCGCCCTCAGCGCAGACCTCTTTGGCACCAAGATCTGTGTCCTCTCCCTTGGTGCCGACCATAGTATTCACTTCTATCTCTGTTCCAACCGTAGCACCACTGACTTCGGTGCCGTCTTTGGTTCCTACATCAGCTCCGATGACTGTTCATGCCTCGGCACCATCCCTGTCCACAGTGCTGACAGTTTCCTCTGCTCCATGGGCTCTGATGACTGACTGTGTACATACCTTGGCACCATCCCCGTCCATGGTGCCGAGAGCTTCTTCGGCTCTAAATTCAATTATCTGCTAAAGACAAGATATTCTCCTACCTATGACCCTTTCTTGAGGCAGAGGTTTAGTCCCTTTCTAGAAAGACCTGATTCCCCTTCTGCAGCCTCTTTTAGATCCACCACAAGTCTTTCTGAGCTAGACCTAGTGCGGGTTGTGGACCAGCTTCTGGTAGCTAGGGTATTGCCCATTCCAGCTAGACCTTCCGTTCCTCCTGGCTCGGAATCTTCTATCTCATCCTTCCCCTGCTTATCCTCCCCCAGCACTCGCTTCAGTACATACTGTCTCGGCTCCGACAGCAGTGCCTCCCCTGTAGGTACCCACCACCCTTGCAGCATCAGCTACGATGGAGCCGATGCTTTCTCGGAGTGGAGCTTGGACTGTCCGTCCATACCTTGGTACCTAATCTGGCACCTATTTTATCACTGGCACAGTCTGTCTATGGTTCCGATGACTCCCAGTTCTCTCGTAACCCCTCAACTGGAAGTGGGCTCGGGTGGGCCTGCTGTACAGGTGATGGATAGGGCCTTTCACCCCGAAGGCTCACAACCATCCCCTAGGACACCAGTATCAGTACCCCCTGTGAAGGGAACCCCTTCTCCGGAGTCCTCCTCAGAAGATCCCACTGGAGAGCCACCCTGGAAGAAACCGTGCAAGAGGAAGCACCATGACTCCTCGGAGGAATCTATCACAGAAGACACTGATTGTGATGAAGGGGAAGGGTCCCCGCGTTCTCCCCCAGATAACGTTTTATTTGGAGCCATTCTCGAAATCCTCAAACACTGGGGGGAATGAAAATCCTCTACCCCTTCTTCTGAGGAATCAGTGTTTCTGCAGGCCTTCCATGCCCGGCCATCTACTTCCTGGGTGATCCCACCAGCAGGTGATTTTGTTAAACTAATTGTGTAGCATGCCTGGAAGGCCCCGGACAATGTAGAACCTGTCCCCCGGAGGCGGGACAATATTTTATCTACACCTGAAGACCAGCCCCACTCGTCCAAGCAGCTGACAGTTGATTCTATGGTCGTGGCGGCAGCCACCAAGAGGGAACTGACAGAAGATAGTTCCACTGTCCATCCTCCAAACAGGGAGTCCCGGACCATCGACAGACTAGGGAAGGGACCTATGCTTCAGCGACCTTTGCCATTCGGTCGCTGAATTATCTGGCACACTTTACTCGCCTCCAAAGAGACCTAATTTCTGAAATGTCTTCCTCTTTGGTGGGGGTACTGCCTGATGAGGTGCGTGACATTGTCGCCTTGCAGCTAGCTACCCTTGAATCATGTTGAACTTCGATGCATTTGATATCTCTCACCGCCAAGGGGGCAGCTCGAGCTGCCGCATATGGTGTTGTCATGAGATCTAATGCTTGGATGTGGTTATCTGATTTCACAGACCACTTTAAATCTTCCTTCGTTAATGCACCTGTTGACGAATCGGCAGTTTTTGGACCCAAGGTATGTGACACACTTGCACGTAGTGAGAAAGACTGAAAGACCTTGTCTGCTGTGGGCATACGCTTTTCCATCCCCCAGAGGCCCTACTCCAGGAACCAGAAGGGGAGGGAGATATGGTTCAAGAAATCCCAAGGATCCTTTTGTAACACTCGTGGTGAGCAATCCCCCCGGGGCAGAGGAGGCTACTCATATGGAGGACACCCCTTTTGGGGTAGAGGGGTCTGTGTAACCAGGAAGCCAGAGATTCTTTCTCCAGCAGACCCTACCAGCGCTCCTGAGCAGCTGCCCAATTGCTTTCCTGTGTAAGCAGTCGGGGATCATTTCTCTCTGCATCTACCAGCCTGGCATCTTATTACTACCGATGTTTGGGTGCAGAGAATAATATCCAGAGGCTACCAAATACCTTTCGACCTAACTCCCAGACCCGTCAAATGAATCCCCGATGTACCACCAAATCAGAGGGGATTAGTAGCCTTAGAAATAGAAAAACTGCTAAGAAAGAGTCTTCCAACCAGTTCCACCAGAACAGACAGGATCCGGGTTTTACTCCAGGTTCTTTTTACTGCCAAAAAAGATGGGACTGGAGACCAATCCTGGATCTCTGCCTACTGAACAAATTTATCAAATCTCAAAAATTCCGGACGGTCACAGTAGAGTCCATTCTTCCTTCCTAGGGAGGGACAATTGGATGTGTTCTATAGATCTACAGGATGCGTACTATCACATAACGATGGATCACCGCTCCTGGAGGTTTCTCCACTTCCGGCTTGGAGCCAGTCACTACCAGTTCAGGGCACTGCCATTCGGTCTCTCAACAGCCCCCTGAGTGTTCACCAAATGTACGGCAGTTGTGGTAGCTCATCTTCGACTACAAGGATTCCAGGTGTTTCCCTACCTAGATGACTGGCTCCTTACCGCTCCAACCAGGAATCTCCTAGTCTGCAGCCTTTCTTACACTCAAGGTCTTGCTCTCTGCTTAAGGATTACAGTCAACAAAGACAAATCTCAGAAGTCTCCAATGAAGGCACTGGAATTTATTGGAGTGGTCTTCAACCCAACATCCTCTCAAGCTTCTCTTCCCTCTCACAGGCTTTTGAAAATAAGACACCAAATTTAAGACCACCTTCCTCGCACGTTTGTACCAGCACATCTTGTACTGCAACTCTTGGGCTCCATGGCAGCTGCCATTACCTTGGTACCACTGGCGAGACTGCACATGTGAATCCTGCAGTGGCTCCTTTCCGCACAGTGGCCATTGATAACCCACCCACTCAACCACATGATACGCCTTACGAACTGTTGCAAGGAGGAAATGCTATGCTGGATGGAGCCACAAAAGAATCTTTGGTGTCGACTGTTCTGTCTTCCCCAACCCATGGCCACGGTGACCACAGACTCTTTACTATTAGGGTGGGGGGACATTTCCAGAGAAAGACCGTCCAAGGCAGCTCACCCCCCCCCCCCAAGAGGCCAACTTGCATATGAATGCCCTGGAACTGAGGGCAGTTCTCTTAGCGTTCCAAGCATTCCATGCATCCCTGCCTTCGGGGACCATTACAATTCAGTCAGACATGTCAGTCTGGTATATCCACAAACAAGGCGGAACCAGATCTTGCCCCCTGTGTCGGGAAGCCATGAGGATTTGGCACTGGGTGATAGCTTCTAATCGCTTACTTGTAGCAAAGCACCTTCCTGGGAGTATCCGCAATAAGGTTGGAAATCTGAGCAGGAACATCCTGATGCCTCTCGAGTGGTCCCTCAATTCTTTAATAGCAGCTCGGATCCCCAACATTGGTACAAGCCTTGCTGCAACTTGTTTGCTTCTCCCCTGAATTACAAATGCAGGATCTATTTTGCCTTAATCCCCCCTCAGGTGGAACCACCGAGGGATGCTCTAACGCACGATTGGCCCCCCAGTCTTCTGTATGCCTTTCCCCTCATTCCAGAATTTCTCCAGAAAGCTCAGAGGTTGAAAAGCAAAGTGATCCTCATTGCTCTCTACTGGCCACGTCAAGTCTGGTTCCTGTTTCTATGGGCTCATCGATTCCCAGGACCTGTTATCCCATCCTCAGGGATTGATTCATCCAAACCTGCACAGTCTCAAACTCACAGCCTGGTTCCTCCACTTCCAATGATTGCCAGACTGCCTGACATCCCATCTCCTGTTTGTGAAGTTCTTCTGGCCTCACACAAACCTTCCAATAGAAAGGTTTATTCTAGTAAATGGACTAGTTCTCTATTTGGGCCAAAGACCAGAACTTAGCCCCTTTCTCTATGCCTATTCAAAAGATTCTGCAACACCTGACTACTCTCCTGCATGTAAGAGCCTCCGCTTCAATGATCAGCTATCGCCAATTTTCATAATGATCTTGAAAATTCTTCAGTTATGTCACACCACCTATGCAAGACTTTTTTGAAGGGAGTATTACATGTTAAACCTCCGGTCAGGCCTCCCTTAGATCCTGGGACTTGACTCTGTTGCTTCAGTCTCTTACAGGCTCTCCCTTTGAGCTCTTTAATTCGTGTGATTTGAAATTTATGTCTTGGAAAACCATACTTTTAGTAGCACTCGCCTCCACAAGAAGAGTATCTGAGCTGCAGACCTAGAGTGTCAAGAGCCCTCTCCACATGGATAGGGTGTCCCTTTGTACTGACCCTTCTTCTTGCCCAAGGTAATTTCTGTTTTTTCCATTAATTAATCTGTTGACCTGCCGGTTTTCTTCCCAAGGCATTCTAACAGAGGGGAGTAGCATTTGCACACCTTTGATGTGCACCAACAAATTTGTTGTTATTTGGACAGGACTAAGTCTTTCAGGAAAACAGACCAATTGTTTGTGGCCTTTGCAGGACCCAGATTGGGTAAATCTGTTTCCAAAGTGACCTCTTGGCTTAGAAACGTCATTACCTTTATCTACCAACAGAATAAGCTACCCTTACCTTCCACAATAAAGGCTCATTCTACTAGATCTATGGCTACCTCTGTAGCTTTTCATTCCAGAGCCTCTGTGGATGATATATGCGCAGCAGCCACGTGGGCAAGACTTCATACCTTCATATCTCATTACAAATTGGATTTGGCCTCCAGGGAACGAGAATCTTTTGGAATGTTCTTCGTGTTTCACTGTTGCAGTCATTACATTTGGGTAATCTGCTGGCAGGTTTCCCTCAGTCGGCCTGAATTCCAAAGTCTTGGGTCCTGCATCGGTTGCTGTCTCCTCTTCCATGACGTCAGGACGTTAGGGGTATAAAACATGCAGCCGACGCCATTTTCTTTAGTCTTTCTTGCTGCGCAGTGCCCGAAGCAGAAGCATTTCGCAAGTGCCGGTCTGCCGACTACTGAAATATTCCAGTTTGAGTTTCAGAACCAAAGTCTTCACTAAAGCTAAGTACCCCGTTGGGGAAACTTTTTTTTTTTTCTTGCTCCATACCGATGTCAGAAAAAGTTAATAATTGTATCACTTGTGGGAAGCAAATACCTCAAGGATTTCCATTTATACTGTATTCCTTGCCTAGGCCCTGATCACAATGTGCCTGGCTGTCGGTTTTGTGCTAGATTTAACCAATGCACTATTAAGCGTCAGTATATTTTTGCCTCAAAGTATTTTGGAAACAGATTTAACTACCCAGAAATGTCGTCTGATAGCAGTCCAACTACCAGTACATAAAAAATGCAAAGAAAAGGACAGAGAAAGGCAGTCGAGATCCAAAATCGACGACGAAGCTTCTCCTAAGCCAGTCGCCGGTTCACCGGTACTCAGTGAGGTGCTTTCGCAGCCCTGATGCCTGCTACCTTTGAGTTGCAGGCCTCTACCGACACCCATGTGGAGTCCGGCATGCCGCAAGATACTCAAAGTATTGGACCGATGGATGTATCTCCCTCGGATGGGTCTGGGGCCGCTGAGCAGGCACCGGCTTCTGAGGGTGTATTCAGTCCTCACCATTTGTATATCAAACTGACGACAGCTGCAAAACCAAAGACAAAAGCAACTTCTAAAACTAAAAAAAAAAAAAAACGATGCATTAGCCACGTGTACAGGCCTCTATGCCTAAAAAACAGATGATCAAAATGGCTGAAGACCTTATTACCTTGATCAGGGGTACCCATCCCCCTCCAGATAAGAGGCCTAGGCAAGACACTGATTATGAATATTCAGATCAGGTTTCTATTTCTTCTGATTCCTCTTCTGATCAGGAATTATCTATACCTCCCTATGAGGATTCTGATGCAGAGGAGTCTATACCATCTGCTTCTCCTCCTAAGTATTATTCATTTGGGGAAACCTTGCATACTTTGAGGGAGCATTTTCACTGGGAGAGTCCAAGACTTCTCAGAATCAAAAAAGAGGCTCAGGGATTTCCTTCTCCCTCAGCACAGGCCTTTGGCCATTCCCCCTGTTTTAGACATTGTGGATGATGTGTTTTCAGAGTCCAGCTTGACCCCTGACTCCTTACCTCCGGTTCCCAGTAAGCCTGACCGATATTACATGGTCCCTGACTCACATACATTTTTATTTAGAAACCTTGCTGCTGATCCTGAAACTATTTCACAGGGTCCAAAGGGTGTTAAGGCCTCAACAGCAAAAAATCCTATCCCCTCTGACAGAGATTCAAGGGCACTGGACAGATGGGGAAAAAAGGTTTATACATCTGCAACCTTGGCAATTAGAGCCTTAAACTGTCAATTCCATATGCTTAAGTATCAGCAACATGTTATGGGATTGCTGAAACAGAAAATGATGTTGATATCTGAATGTGCAGAAAATAAAGAATTGCAGGAATTATTGCATGCAGCTGAACAGGTTGGAAAGCATACTTTGCAATGTGGTTTTTGACTCCTTAGAGGCCTACTGCAGGGCCACAGTTACTGGATCTGTGATTAGGAGGCATGCCTGGCTAAAGGAACAAAATTTGCCTGATCCTGTTAAAGCTAAATTGCTAGATGCACCTTTACAGCATGATACTCTGGTATTAAGGCAGAAGAGGTTTTAAAGAAAATGGAAGGCAGAAGAGGTTTTAAAGAAAATGGAAGACAAAGCTAAGTCTATGCAAACTGTTAAAGACTTCTTACAAGTGCAGCCACCAAGATTCAGTAGACACTGGCCTACAAAAAATTGGTCCTTTCCTGTGTCAGACAGCTCAAAGGGGCAAATCCAGATGCCCAAAGGGTTCCAGATAAAAGGCGCAATATTCATACAGGTCAAGGCAATGGGGCGCATCTACCTCCAAATCAGGAAGAGATAAAGCGCAAACCTAAGAAAACAGTCTCAATGACTTCCCTCTGCCTACACCAAGCCCCTATCTTTTGGCAGCTTCCTTAGGGAGAAAATTAGCACTTTTTGCTCAGAATTGGCAGTTAACCCAGGACAAGTGGGTACTAAACATAGTATCACAGGGTTACAGATTCCATTTCCACACTCTGCCAATGGCAAACGGGTTGGCCAGATCTGCCCAAAAATCAATGGACAGAGGCACAGAAACAGGTTACGTACCCCATGGATATGGGGGCCATTCAGACAGTACCAGAACAGGAAAAAGGACAAGGTTTTTACTCAAGACTGTTCTTGGTACCTAGAAAGGACAAGGCCTGGTGGCCAGTACTGGATTTATCAATTTTGAACACATACAGGACATTCCAAAATTCAGAATGCTGACTTTGCAGCAGCTTCTGCCCATGCTGGGCAAGAATGCTTGGCTGGTGACATTAGACCTAAAAGAGGCATACCTGCATGTCACAATAAGACAGTCGTGCAGAAGATACCTCAGATTTAAGCCTGGCTTAATGCATTACCAATTCTCTGCACTGCCCTTTGGCTTATCTACTGCGTCCAGGGTCTTCACAAAGTGCCTGGCACCAGTAATTGCATTTTGCAGACAAAAAAGTATACAAATATACCCTTACTTGGACAACATTCTTATTCAACACCTGGCTTTTGTGAATAGGCTTCTAACATGCCTAGGGTACACAATAAACGAAAAGAAATCACAACTGGTACCCTCTCAAAAGATAACAATCCTGGGTGCAAGCTTGAATACAACTGCCCAGATGGCTTACCTCGTGCCAGACAAGCAAAGGCAACTGACTATTTACTTCAAACTGATGGCAACAAAAACCCAGTTATCTGCAAGACAAATTCTGCAGGCTTTGGGCTTCATGGCATCCTGCATCCTACTGATTCCATACGCAAGACTGCTTATGAGGAAAATTCAGTGGTACCTAAAAAGTTTATGGAGTCAACATTCTCAGAGTCTGGAAACAATGATTCCTCTCATACCCTGCCTACAATATGAATTTCTATGGTGGGCAAAGGCATGTCACCAAAACATGGGACGGGCCTTCACTCTACCCCCTGCCAGCCAAACCTTAACAACAGACTCATCAGATTATGCCTGGGGGGCCCACATGGCAGGAAGATGCATTCAGGGCATATGGACCCCAAAACAAATGCATCTACATATCAACCAGAAAGAGATGCTAGCTGTTCAAAATGCCCTAACAGCCTTCAAGGACTTACTTCATCCAGGAAAACTGCTGATGAAGACGGACAACACCACGGTCATGTGGTATATAAACAAGCAAGGGGGCACACACTCATACCCCCTTTGCAGATTAGCCATGGCACTGTGGGACACAGCTTTGACCTACCAAATACATCTTCAAGCTCAATTCCTGCCAGGAAAGCAAAATACTCTGGCAGACTATTTAAGCAGAAACCTTATGGACCCTCATGAGTGGAAACTAAATCCACAAGTCTTCAGCTTGATAACAGAGAAATGGGGGAGCCCAGACATAGATCTATTTGCTTCTCCTCAAAATTATCAATTGAAAAGATTCTGCACAAGGACTTATCACAGACGAGCATGGAAAGTGGATGCCCTATCCTTCATTTGGAAAAACCTATCAGTTTACGCCTTTCCTCCTCTTCCTCGTCTTCCCAAGGTCCTCCTAAAAGTCAGACGAGAAGCCAAAGATGATACTAATTGCCCCGGACTGGCCCCGCCAATACTGGTACCCAGTCCTAAGGAACTTGTCTCAATATCCAGCTTTGACCTTACCTCAAAGACATCAACTACTGTCCCAGCAAAACAATCAGATCCTGCACAATCAACTCCAGACACTGAACCTGGCAGCATGGCTGATCATGTAGTTATACAAACAACTCCTCTCTCTAAAGCTGTGATGGATGTCATTTTGGAAGCAAGAAGGCCTAGTACTAGAAAAAGAGATTCTGTGCTTGGAATCCAGCACAAGGAACTGATACAGCACAACCAAATATTCCTCGGATATTACAATACTTAACTGAGATGCTTGACAAAGGCCTATCTTTCTCATCAATTAAAATCCATGTCTCTGCCATTTCAGCTCATTACAATACAGAGCCACTAATCTTTTCTCATCCTTTACTAAAGCAGTATCTTAGAAGAGCCAAAAATGTAAGGCCTCCTAGAAGATCACCATTACCTACATGGGAGCTCAATTATGTGTTGGGAAAGCTCACCTTGCCTCCATTTGAACCAGCTGCCACTGCTGATCTTATCATGGAAAACAGCTCTGCTACTAGCAATTACTTCAGCAAGAAGAGTTTCAGAGCTACAGGCCCTCATGGCTGTAGAGCCTTTTATCATATTTTACCCAGACAGGGTGTCTCCAAGGACAAATCCTACATTTATGCCTAAGGTGGTTTCCAGTCTGGCTCTTAACCAAACAATTCATCTGCCAGCCATTTATCCAAATCCACAGAACAAGGGGGAGAGAATTCTGCTTTCTTTCTACTTGAGCAGGACTAAAGCTCTAAGAAAAAGTGAGCAATTACTAGTGACGTATGCTGCAGGATCAGAAGGCAAGGCTATTTCAAAGCAGACAATTTCAAAGTGGATAAGCCACTGCATCCATTTCTGCTACTTACACCATGGTAAACCTGTGCCCAAGGGCATTAGGTCTCATTCCACCAGAGCTGCAGCTACTTCAGCAGCCTTTCTCAGAGGAGTACCAACCAAAGACATTCTAGAGGCTGCTACCTGGAGTTCTGTTAACGCCTTTACAAAGCATTATAGTTTGCCTCTCTAAGTCCAGGGCAGGCTTTACCACTACAGGTCCGCAGGGCCTTCTAGCAACACCTAATGCTGTTTAGCTCCAGCCTGCCAACCATAGCTTTGGGATTCAACCCAAATGTAATGACTTGCAACAGTGAAACACGAAGAACATAGTACAGTTGTGTACACTTAACATAAATGTAGATGTTCGAGTGTATTCACTGTTTCAGTCCAGGTTACCCTCCCGCCATCCCCCTTTCATTCTGGAGTTTATCTTTCCTTCTCTGATGTGGTGTATTTGCTTGTAGATGAAGGTAAAGTTTGTCGGCTGCATGTTTTATACCCTTGATGACCTGACATCATGGAAGAGGAGACAGCAACTGACACAGGACCCAAGACTTTGGAATTCAGGCCGACTGAGGGCAGCCTGCCAGCAGATTACCCAAATGTAATGACTGCAACAGTGAATACACTCTAACCTCTACATTTATTGTAAGTGTACACAACTGTACTTTCTATGGTGCTCAGGAATATCCTTCCTTAGGGCCACCCAGGACTCGAGTAGCTGGGGACTAAACAGTAAAGAATAAATAAAGATTTACAACATCAGATAAAGAAGTTATGTCTTACCATAACGTTCCATCTGAGTTGTAAATCTTTATTCATTCTTTACTTCCCGCCCTCCTTCCCCCTGCCTGGACTCCCCGTGGTCTTCAGGTACTCCTGGTTAGGGTATTTGCTCAGACAGAGCCTCCTACCTTTTTCCTATTACTACATCCTTTTATCTAGGGTGGGCAAACTCTATCTGGAGTATCTAGGAGAGGGGCACTGTGGGTAGGTTCTTAGCTGAGAGTTTTTGGCTTGAGCGAGCTGGGAAACGGCCATATCTGTTCCGAGGATGGAACCAAGGTCCTAACAGTAAAGAATGAATAAAGATCTACAACTCGGATGGAATGTTATGGTAAGGCATAACTTCTTTTTCATACTATAAGCACTGCCTAACACTTTGTAAAGTAGATGAATCTGTATGATACTTCAAAGGGGTGCAGGTCAAAGGATTGCTGCTCTCATCAGTGCTAGCCCAGTATAGCACCATCTCTGTTCTTTCACACACTGCCATAGCTTTCTGGCTGACAAACTAACTGTGCATTTCCTTTCCCAACATGGTGCTGTGCTGGCTGAAAGGAAACTGAAATTAGTTTATGGCAAACAGTTTGCATTATGTGCCCTGGCACATGGCCTACAGTTAGATGATGGAACCCAGCTGTGTAAATGTAGTTTCGTTTTACTATTGCATTTTAAATAAAGGCCAGTACAGGACTAAGTATACAGTAGCACTTTAAACAGTTATCTGGTTAGGAAGCTTGCTGTATTTTCAGTGTTACTTGTTCCTGAAGAAGTAGGATTCTTTCAGCTCCATTAGTAAGTATGCAAGTGTGTATTGCATTCATTACTTATGTTTTTAAGATGAGAGGATTGTACAGTTCATGGGCTGCGGAATGTCTGATTTATATGAATTTAAAATAGGCCGTTTTTTTGATGGGCTCCAAGAGCACTGAATTGCTAAATAAAACAGTTGCACAACATATTCAGGATATAATGAAGGTACTGAAAAAGACAAAAAGGTCAGAAATTGAAAGCCTCTATTCACAAACTCATGAGTATAATGGCCAGCAGATAAATATTTATAGGCTTCAACTCTCTCCTTATGTAGCTGTTAACCTACAAAGTTCATATTTGTCAGAATGTAGTTCAGACTGTCTTTTGAAGAGACTGACATGATTGACAGACCACGATGCTTTCCAGAGATGGTCTGCACCTGTCGCCCCTGGGATTCAGGTTACTGGCTAAGGCTCTTGCCACCCCTATAGTGCCTTTTTTAGGCAAAGTTCAAAGGACAAAACCACCACCGTAACTGGTACAAGCATGCAAAGGTAATGCTACTCAATGCTAGAAGTCTAAACCTCAAAATGCACTCTCTCGAGGCACTCCTAAAAATGGAGAACATCGATATCTGTGCAGTAACTGAGACCTGGTTCAAGGCTCCAGAGAGCACCCCTGCAATACCAAGCTGCAACTCTTACCACACTTTTCGGTCACCAAAGCAGGACCGAAACACTAAAGGTGGAGGAGTGTCCGTATTCACCAAGGATATTCACACCACCAGACTACTTGCCCAACACAATGCGTCTGAAATTCTCCAGGTGCAAGTAACACTAGGTAAGATTGCAATCCAAATTGCAGCATGCTACAGATCCCCCACCATACCCCAAGATTCTCACTACACCTTTCTAAACATACTGGAAAATATTAAGATAAAATCACCCAGTATTAGGGTGTTTGGTTCTAACTACCCTGCCATTAACTGGGAAAACTACTCGTGTACCAACACCTTTGCCCAGCGGTTCTTGGAATTCATAAATTCCAACGCCCTGGATCAACAAATCCATAGTCCCACCAGGGGCTCCAACATCCTAGACCTGGTCATCACCAACATGAGAAATCGATGCTCCACACCTGTGGTCACCCCCTCGTTAGTCAGGTCTGACCATAAGCTAATCACCCTTAACATCCACATCCCACCCCCACCCCCCAGTAAGGAAACCTCCATAAAAAACTTCTCCAAAGCCAACTTCATGCTACTAAAGTCAGAAGTGACAAACTTCATGACACCCATGCAGACGGGAACTGAAAGTTCAACTGCTGAATCCTACACTAAGGCACTGTACGAGCACATCCACTCATGCATGAATCGTGCCATCCCAAATAGAACCAAGATGCTCTCATCCAAAAAAAGGAAGCCAATCTGGTGGTCCCCTGCCATAAACAAACTTTACAACAAAAGGAAGAAACTGTTGCAGAAAAGAGGAAAATCCAAGGATGCACAAAATTACCAGCCTCCGTAAGAAACTGAGATCCCTCATAAAATCCTCCAAAGCTAGTTACGAAATAAAATTGCCAAAGATTCCAAAGACAACCACAAGGCATTCTATAACTATGGCAATGCTCAGATCTGCTCTGAGCTAAAACAGAGTGGCATTAAATATACTGATCCCAAGGATATTGCCAATATCCTGGCAGATCGATTCAGTGCCAACTTCACCCCCCTCTCACCCCCTAAATGGCCCATCTCAATACCGGAAGATTGCCAAATTCAGGTAATAACGGCCACACAGGTAAAAAACACACTCTCCAAAGCTAAGAATACAGCATCCATGGGACCAGATGACATCCCGGGCTGTGTACTACATGAACTACAATATGAACTGGCACCTCACCTAAGTGTCATGTTTAATCATAGCCTCACCTCAGGTTTCGTGCCCACTGAGTGGCGCAGAGCTACAGTTATCCCACTCCACAAGGGGGGATCCACCTTGGATCCCGGAAATTACCGTCCCATCAGTCTGACAAGCCTTATCTTGAAGGCCATGGAGCGTATTATCATGGAACTTATAAACAAAGACATTGGCAACCTTCAAACATTGGACCCCACACAGTTTGGGTTCGTGAAGGGCCAATCTTGTCTCCTGAACCTGATTGACTTCTTCAAATCAGTCTCCAGAGCCATGGACAAGGGTAAGGTGGTCCACACAGCCTATCTAGACCTTGCCAAGGCCTTTGACACCATCCCCCACTCTGGAAGCATAGATAAACTTACTAAGCTGGGCATTAATCCCTACGTCGCCCAATGGGTTGCTAACTGGCTTACTGATAGAACCCACACTGTAAAAGTAGCTGACTCCAAATCCAGCTCCAGACAAGTGACAAGTGGAGTACCTCAAGGTTCAGTCCTGGGACTGCTCTTGTTTGGCATCTACTTCTCTGAAGTACAGGCCAACACTAAGGGACTCTGGATAACAAAGTTCGCAGATAACTGCAAACTGGGAGCCATTATTGAATCCCCAAATGATGTGGATACTCTACAAAAGGGCCTTACATAAACAGATGCTTGGTGCCAGAGCCATGGGCTCAAGCTCAATGCCAAGAAATGTGTAGTTATCCCCTTTGGGAAAAAACATGTATCCGTGAATTACCATATAGGTGGCAGTACACTAAACACCAAAAGTGTGATAAGAGACTTGGGACATAGGTGGACAGTGGTCTCGCCTTCAATAACCACATAGCCACAACAGTCAGGAAATCCTATGTGGCACACCTCATCACTAAGGGCTTTTCATCCAGAAAAAAGGAGGTCATTGTCCCACTGTACTCATCCCTCATTAGACCCATTATAGAATACAATGCCCCGTTTGGTATGTACCTCTCAAGACATCTGCAACAACTGGAAAGGCCGCAGAAATACCTCACTAAAAGAATCACAAGCCTAAAGCAGATGCCATATGCTGACCGCCTTAAACTCCAGCTATACTCTGTCGCATATCATCTACTCGGAGGTGATCTCTGCTTGACATACAAGGCCATGTCAAACCCAGAGCTGTTGGACATGCTACACTTAAAGAAATCCCAATCCCTCAGAGCCACACGCTCCAGGGATCTAAACCTTGTCATCACAGTAAACAAAACATGCTGGAGGGATAGGTTCCTGACCCAGAGACTCCCCAGCCTCTGGAATAGATTGCCCATGCATGTCAAGTAGAGGGCCTCTTTGGCCCTCTTCAAAAGGAACCTTGACGATTGGATGGGAGAAAGGAAATTCACCCCGGGGATCACGTCAGTCTCCCTGCTAGACAGGGGTCCAGGGAAGTAAATAGTGTGGGAAGAAATAGCCAGGGAATTATTATGGCTAGGCTTGTATAGGCCCTAGGGCTGATAGCCTAGTACCAACCTATGAACCTATAAAAGCTTTTTGAGGTCAGCAAGTCTGCTGTTATTCCCCTGACTATTAACCCAGGTTGATATCTCCTTACATGAGAATTAGAGAGTGTATCATTCCTTCAACATTTTTATTGACTAATCCTTTGTTGTGGTAAATAAATTGATATCATAAACAAGTTTTAGTATTTTTTATTTGAAAACTGTCATGTTTGTGGAGTACTGTTTTTTAATTACCGGGGAAATGAAGCAGTGCACTGAAAATATGTGAAAAGTGTCTGAATAATGCTAAAATAGACCCTCCCAGTTTTACAGATCCTCCTGCTTCGTTCAGTACATTTTTCTTAAAAACAAGTTCATACATTCAGCTGATTTGATTTTGAGTGTATGTAAGCAAGTTTCTGATCCTTGAATGACTGGTAGGTGGTAAGAGGTTTGAGTTGAATGCCTTTGCTGACAGGCAACCAGATATAATAAGGCTAACAATTGCAGTACAACTCTCAACTGCCATTGGTTTTATAGAACTTCCCCAGTTTTGCCCTGTCCCTCATGTAAAACATTTGACTGTAACCCTCAGTCATTTAAAAGAAAACCAGTCAAGTTTACTAGACATTAGTATTTCATTTTTCAGAAAATGCCTTTTGTGCTGTGAAATTTATAATGAGTTATAGAAATATTTAAAACTGTCTCCAACTACTTTTGTCTTTGTCCCTGATTCTTTAGTTGGTGGTTGAGACCTTTAGTGTGCAGGCTGGTTGTACATGAAAGCAACTTGTTGCTTTCTCACTTTAAAGTGTCTGGTTGCTTTACTGTTTTGTATTAAAAAAAAAAGTCACTGATTTTGCAGACTGTCGTGGACTGTACCGCATGTCTTGGTATGTGCCCATTCTGTCACTAAACAGGGGGAAGGGATAGTGGCTGTGGATGAAGGGATAGTGGCTGTGGATGAAGGAAACACCAAAGTGTTGTCATTTTGCAATCTGGCTTCAGAGGGTAAGTGTGCATTTGTATGAAACCTGTTGTGGGATATTTATTCTGTGGTAACTCTGTGAACGAAAGTTGAAACTATACCTGATGCAACCGAATCTCCCTGACTTGCCTTACATTTTTGGTCTTTGCCTCATAAAATGTATAGTTGTATGACAAATAGTTAAGGATTTTAGGTGAGGCCTTACAGGGCTAATGTGCATTTATGTGGAATACTTTGAAAATGTATCTTCTGCTGAATCTTTGTGTGAAGCAAAGTTGAAACTGTCATTGAGTTGACAGAGTATTCTTGATGTTGACTCCTGTTTTTGGTCTGTACCTCTTAAAATATGTGGTTTCCTGGGAAATCATTGAGGATTGCACTCTCTAAATGATGACTTGACTTTTCAGAGTCCATGCCTTTCAGAAAGTGCATACCAATACAAAAACTGTTATAACGGCATCCTAACTTATGATAGCAATATTAAAGTCTGTCCCTTGGTATGTTTTGAGTTTGAATCTAATTTTCGTGCTAAGAGGTTGAGATGTACAGTTTTTCATCATAGTCAGCCTAGGTTTACACTAAAAAGTAGTTGTAACTGTTAACTCAGATTTTACAGTACTAATGTAAATCTGCATGAAATAGTATTTTTGTGGGTATTTATAGGAAATAAAGCATTCAGGTGTACATGATTTCTCAGACTGTCCCTAATTTTGTACATTTGGTTAGTTCCTTATAAAGTCTGTAGTTTTTGGCAAATTATTGAGGATTTTAGTCACTAAGTAATGACAAAGATTTGAGTTTTAGACTTCATACAATGCAAAAGAAAATACTGTTCTAGCAACTGTCTGTTTCTGAGCCTTTGTCCTTCATTATTTTTTTTTTACTTTGTCCTTTATTCTTTTTGCTAAGAAGGTGAAAGGTGGTATAGTACTTCGTATGAGTTTGATAAACAAAGAACAAATGGCTATAACTGCTAGGTGGAGTTTGGTGCTGTCTATGGATGAAATTAACTCTCTTGGTCAGTTTAAGCAGTCTGTCTTTGCAGTATTAGTGTGCCTGTGGTGAAATAAGTTTTATTTTACCAATATCCGATATCGGAGGTCTAGACAGTCAGTAATTGGCTATAATTGCTTGATACAAGGGGGGGGGGTCTGTGAATGAGAATGGATGACTCTGGCTTTCATGATCAGGCAAAACTGTCATTATTCTGGCTTTGTAGGAATCATATGCATTTGTATAAAGCAAGTTAACATGTTTTATTGTGTCTCTTTTTTTTTTCAGACATTTGAGGTGTAAACAGTGAAGTGGCAGTAATTAATGGGTGTGGGTGGACATTGGTGGAATACAATGTCAACAGTTTGTTCTTAAACCAGGAAGGTGTATGTAAAAGAATATAAATTTATGCATTATTGGTGTCAACATCAACTCCTTTTTCACATTTTGTACATAGAGTCAAGGTCTTAAATCAAAAGTGGCCATCATGGGCATTCTTCTGTACAACAAACACACGCAGAACACCTATGGCCAGTTAGTCACCAGTCTAACTGCTGTATGTCTTTGGAATTTGGGAGGAAATTGGAATAATTCCATCTGTAACATCTTGATTGTAAAATTATTGTTCTTAAAATGATTTGTTATACATTGGAGCTTTTCTCCCCGGGCCTCATGTCAATAAAAGAATAAATAAATTTCCCCATGGGCATTAAGCATTCTTACTGATCGAGCTTTATTTGTATTATACATGATTATGCTTCTGACTTCAAAATATCATGTTTCTTCATAAGTTCTTGTTGGCTTATCTCACCGAGCACTTCAACTTACTAACAGTTTCAGTTATTTTCGTTAAACATTGTTTTGAGTACCTAGCATGGAAAGCACTGTCATACCGTTAGTCAGAAATGGTCAAGAGTTATGATTAAGCAGTAAGAAACTTTCTGTTGTCAGTTTTTGGAGGACTCCAGATGACTAGGTTGTGTTATATTAACTCATATCTTCGGTATATCCAATACGAGTACTGTAGTTTACTTTATGATGATTTTTTTCACTTACGGAGGTGGGTTTACATCTTTTAAAAGGGATGATAACAGTCTATGTTTAGTCAGTAATAGCATCATGACCTAAAATATGGCAAACCAAAGTCGACAGAAAATATGACTATCAACCAACCACTTGTACAGCTACCATCAAAATTTAAATATGAAAATAGGTAAAAAGAACAAAATGGTATCATCATAATAGACCCAACAGATTCCACTATAACCCTAGTATACAGTTCTGGAGCAAATTTCAGGCCACGCAAATGGACCTCATCCAGTCTTCTTACCTGCAAAAGAATCCCACGTAAATGGTGGCCTCTGTCCTCATTAAGATTGGGCTTTAAATTAACATATATAGTGCACAGATGCTGACAAGCAACTTTTGCAATGAGTGTAGTACACTGCCAGGGAGTACCTCTATTCTGAAGTGGTGTACAACACCCATCCTAGTTTTATCCATAGCAGACACAAGTGCTTAGTACATCATTGCATACTAGATACCCCTGTGCTTCAGATGGAAGACAGCACAGTGTAGCATGATATCATCACATAATGCAGTAATACAAGCCAGCTTATCGTAGTACATTATGCCTTAACAACTAATTATGTAGTTACCTGGCAAGGCAATACTGTACCTTAACATATTGCTTTATACCCCTGCACTCTTGTCCACAAGTGTGTATGTGTGTTGTGTTTGTGGGGCATGGTTTGAAAACTGGCAAGAGCCCAAGATGCGCTTAATCATTCCCTGCTTGACAGTCTACTCTTGCTGTGTGTGTCTTGTACCACTGTACTTCACATTCCTGCTTCAGTAAAAGCAATACAAACAAACATTCAGCACACAATGAAGCATAGTTGGTAGTTGAAGGAAGCCTGTGCAGCTAGTATTAAATGTAACTGAGTTCAAGGAGCGGGAAATGTAGATGGAAACTAGATGTCAAGAGTTTGAATACATTAGGCACGTAGTCATTTTAGGGGTGGGATCCTTTGTATTGGTGAAAGAGTGGAGAAAGTGTAGTAGAGGTGTAACAGACTGGATGAAGGCAAGTTAGAGAAGCTAATTACTCTCCATCACTCCGGGAGTTTTTAGCTGTGGAGGTAGAGTAAACCATGTAAGGGGAAGGGTACTGCTCAACTTGTTTCCTCAAGAATTCTGGACAAAGGGCCAAAATCGGAGACGGGATTTAAATATTATTCCGGAAAAAGTTAATAAAACAAGTTTTGCATCAACATGTGTCTTGAGAAAACAATAAGAAGTAATTATTGATTGAGTACTGGAAGTCAAAAATTTTATGAGGACTTGTCAAAAATGTGAGGCAAAATTGGGGAGGTTCTTCAAAATTCTGGATAGCTGAAAGGTGTGAAGGGAGGGGAGGAAGGCTTAATGGGAGAGGTCCATAAAATAACAGTTCATTTGTACATTGAGTGATACTTGCTGTAGCCTTCTTTCTGGTCACGGAAGTACTGGAACCTATCCTTATAAGCAGAGGATACAAGGCAGAAAATCAAGTCCTAATTAAGACATTAGTCTGATGTAGACCATGCAGACATATACTCATTTACGTACCTGTAGACACTTCAAAGAGTTACCATTTCACCTCTGTCTCTATCTTTGGGACATGAAAGGAAATGGAGAACTCAGCAAAATTAGACAAAGGGGGACATGCAACGTTTATATCTTGGCAGGAAATGAAACCGAGAACCAAACACCACAAAGCTGCAGTGCTGAACGTTGTACTTTTATAATTTGCCTGTTTTATTATTTTCAACAGTGATTTGTGCTCATTACAGAGCTAGACAGATACTTGTCAAAAAGTAATACATTTCACAGTTAAATTCCAGTCTATGCTCCTAGACAGAGAGCTAAACAACATAATTTATTGCTTTTAAACAGTTGCACTTAATATTAAAGAGGCAAAAGGTGTGATTTGCATTTGTTTTCTTCATTGCATTAAGGCCTTTTTTAAATGTCTCGTTTTCCACTGAACTGGATAGCTGCCTTCATTATCCACAGAACCTCAGCGATGTATTCTTGGAGGGGAACAACTTGTTCCTCAGCATTTCTGAAACAAGTCAGATCATGCAGATTAGCTTGTGGCTAGTTTTCCTAAGTAGGGCAGGTAAAAATGCACCAGTTTTGAGTAGGTTAATCTACTGCTTTTTTCACTCAAATAGTGTACTGGGGTTTCTTGTTGCTATAGCAAGGTTTCCATAGTGCTGCAGAAAAGCATGTTTTTATTTTTTTCCCCTCGTGAAGGGACCTCTTTTTGCCAGATCTGGGTTTTATAGACTACACTGAAATCATGTTATTGTAAAGTTTTTAAAACAAACTTTCAGAAACCTTTTAGATGAATACTAGCCTGTTTTTCTACCAGCACAGAAATGCCAGTTACGCAAGCGTTGTACCCTAGAAAGTTGCAGAAAAAGCTTATGTAGCCTTCTTTGCATAAAATAAAGGAGGATCTCCTAAAGCTTGCATAGTTTTGTCATATGTACTGGTTTTCCCCTTGGATAGGGATTTTGGAATTTGTCCTTGAATGTGTGACTGAATGCCTTGCATTAGGGTCCCTGCAATCTAAACGGTATGTATGAAAGAACATTTTTTAATGTTAAATACAAGTGGCAAATGTGTAAATAATGCTTCTGTTGGGGCAATTGTGTGAGCACATAAGCAAATGTTTTTGCTGACTTAAGTATCTGTTGTAGTATGCTGTGGTCCTGCTCGCTATTGTAACCACATTATTTCTGTTGTGCAACATAATGACCCACATGAATAGGCAAGTGCATTTTCTCTATAGTGACAAGTGTATAGTAATAGTACTTTTAATAACCTGTTTGAAAGATGTAAAGTACTGATTTTGCTTTATGAATCATTTCACCTTTTTCTCTCTCCTCCCTTAAAGCTGCAGTTGCTTGTGTGTGATATTGGTTGTGGTGCAGTTAACATTAATTAACCAACTTCTTTCCTGATGATCTTTTAGCAGAGTAGCATAGTAGCACGTGCCAAAATCCAACCCCTTGCAGTTCTGCTTACTTCCTATTAAATGAGGTTGAGTAATGGAGAACTATTATATAAACACTGAATCCCCTTATGACATTGCTGGTGATTATCTGTGATACAGTATTGGTGACCTTTTCTTCAAAGCGAGGCAGTGATTAATGTCTGGCAGTTAGAAGGGTAGCATCAGTGTTTACATGTTGCTTACTCCCAAGTTTAAACTTTTAAAGTTTTCTGATTTCTGCTCCTTTTATATAGGGGGCTTACTCCTGTAAGGTAATGTTGGCTTGTTTTTGTTTGTTTTGTAAAATTATGATTTTTTTTTCAAAATGTAGCAAACCATCATGAGCCAGGAAAAATATGTGCAGAAAAGTTAACTGAGTATAAAATGAGCAGTTTGCAGAGTATTTTAAAACAGAAAAGTGACACATTCGTCAAGCACAGTAATTTGATGCAACATAAAAATCTTGGTCTAGGTTAGGGTAGGTCTATAATAATTTGATGTAAACGTATCTGTGATGCTTTCCATTTCGAGTTTTGTTTTTAAATCTTGGGAGATAGCTTATATTCATGAAAGTATTTTAGTATACAAGAGGAAAATCTTTTTGCAAATAGGTGCATTGTCCATTGAGTTGTTATACGTAACTTTGCAGGTAGTGCTGTAAAGCATTGTACGCAATCTTTGTGTAAAGTCGACCCAAGAAAATGCAGTACTGCTTTGATAGATTGTATGTTAATAACAATGTTAGCATCAGAATTCTAGAATGTTTTGAGTTTTGTCTTATGAAAGACGTTTTGATACCATTAATACCTACAAGGTTCAAAGAATTTTTTAGCATGGTGCAAGAAATACATACCTGCAATAGGAGGGTAAAAATGTATAGTACTTGTGTAAGGAAAACCTTGTATGAATAGAGTTGTATGCCATATGGCCACCCTGACAGACCAACAAAAGAATAGGCTCAAACCCTCTGCAGCAACATTGAGCCTACACTGGACACACCCTGGGCCTAACCCTGAATTAGTTCAAGACAGATTGAATGCACCCGTAATAGAACACAGGATTGTGCTAACCATGGTCACTATTTTAAAGCTATCCACAATGACACCAAGCTGAAACAAAAATTCCTGATGTTCTTCATGTTTCACTGTTGCAGTCATCACATTTGGGTTATCCCTGCCAGGGTAGCTGTCGGCTGGCCCGAATACCAGTGGCTCAGTATTTCTGCGGTTGCTGTCGCTTCAGGACTGACATCAGGTCATTGGTAGTATAAAGTAAGGCAACCAATGCCATTACATCAGTCTTTCTTGCAGTGGAGCCAAAAGCAGAAGCAGTTCACACGAGTGCCGGTCAACCGCTACCCGAGTTTCGTCTTCCGAATTGAAGCTGAAGTCTTCTAAAGCTAAGTACCCTGTTGGGGATCCTTTTTTCTTGCACTAACCAATGTCAGTAAAAGTTAACAATTGTCTCGCCTGTGGTAAGCAAATACCACACCGATACTTTCATTCTTACTGCATCACTTGCTTAGGCCCAGATCAACACGTCAGCGCCAGAACTATATGTCGTCGGGCCCTTATTGTAGCTTCGCTTGCAGTCCTCGAATTCCGATATGGCTTTGATAAGCCATCTGACAGCAGATCTTCCGAAAAAAACATAAAGATAAAGACAGAGACAGACCACTCATGTCCAAACCTACCGACGACGCTTCCGTTAAGCAAGTAGTCAGTTATCCAGTCCTCAGTGAGGCACTTTCGCAGCCACTGATGCCAGCTCCTGTGGATTCGCAGGCCACTACCGAGACCCTTTCGGAGTCCGGTATGCCACAAAACTCTTCGACTAAGGATCCTGCGGTCGTCTCTGTCTTGGATGGGTCCAGAGCCACTAAGCAGGCACTGGCTTCCAAGGAAGTCCTTCACACTACCGATTCTTGACGCAAACCAACTTCTTTTGCAACTACCATTCTTTCAAAAACTACCGAGTTTCTTACGCCCTGAATACAAATCACACCCAAGAAACCGATGACCCAATCTCGGACATCTGCCTCCTTGCCTCGGTCTCAAATACTTAAAATGGCAGAAGACCTTATCATGCTGATCAGGGGAAGCCAAGCTACCACTTCCAAAAGAAAAAGAGATCTGTCCCCTGTAGTTTTGTCTGAACATGAGTCTGATGACTCTGATGCATCTGAGTATGAAGACATGCAAACCCCTCTCTGCTTATGAGGATTCTGATGCAGAGGATTCCATTCCCTCAGCCTCTCCCCCAGAAAATTTTTCCTTTGGGGAAACCCTTCACACCTTAAGGGAACATTTCCAGTAGGAAAGTCAGGAACTACCCTCAGTCAAAAAAGAGACTCTGGGAATTCTTAGATTTTCCACAACACAGACCCCTGGTCATCCCCCCAGTTCTGGATGTTGTGGAGGTTGTTTTCCTGGAATCCAGCTTGACTCCTGACACCCTCCTTCCTGCACCCAGAAAACCAGACTGGTATTGCAGAATCCCTGACTCGCACAAATTTCTTTTTAAAAATCCTATTGCTGACCCTGAGGTAATTTCTCAAGGGCCTAAAGAAATTAAAGCGACCTCTGCCAGGTAATTTCAGCCCAGACCCCGGGGAACCAGACCTCACAGCAGCCACAGGGAATGCAGAGATCTAAGCAGTGGACTACTTCCACTTCAAAACCAGGGAGTTATAATCCACCCCCTTATGGTAAGAACTCTCATTGACTCTCCTTCCCCACCTCCTCCCTCTGCCCACCTCCACTTACCCCTAGGAGGAAAACTCTCCTTTCATGCAAACACCTGGGCCACCATTACCAACAACCGCTGTGTTCTCAACATAGTGTCCCAGGGATACAAGTTTTCTTTCCACACCCTTCCAACTTCAAAAGGGTTCCCAGATCTGCCTCAAAACCAGTGGGCAGAGGCTCAAAAGCAAGTCCATTCCCTGCTCTCCATAAGGACAGTAGAGCACGTTCCTACAGAACAGAAAAGCCAAGGTTTCTACTCCAGACTTTTTCTGGTACCTGGTGCCCCATCCTCTATCCATTCTAAACACCTTCCTGGTGATCCCAAAATTAAAAATGCTCACTCTACAGCAACTGCTACCCATGCTGTCCAAGAATGCTTGGCTAGCCACCCTAGACCTAAAGAAGGCCTACCTCCACATTCTTATCAGGGAGTCATGCAGGAAGTATCTCCGTTTCAGTGCAGGATCTCAGCACTTTCAGTTCTCTGTGCTTCCCTTTGCCTTATCTACTGCTCCCAGAGTTTTCACAAAATGTCTGGCCATTGCCTTTTTGCAGACAAAGGAATATCCAGATTTACCCATACTTAGACGACTGCCTAATTCAGGCAGACAGCCAGGAAAAGCTGCTCAAGCACCTGGCCTTTGTAAAGCCCCTACTAACCTCCCTAGGGTTCACAGTCAGTGAAAAGAAATTCAAACGGGTACCCACCCAAAGGATTATATTCCTGGGAGCAAGCCTGGACAAAGCATCCCAGATGGCATTCCTTACGCCAGAAAAGCAAACCTTCCTGACAGCCTACTTCTCTCAACTAGCCACCAGACCCCAACTATCTGCAAGGAAAATCCTGCAAGCTCTGGAGTTCATGGCATCTTGCATTCTACTCCTTCCATATGCCAGACTGCATATAAGGAAACTTCATGGTACCTAAAAAGCCTTTGGTGTCAACACTCTCAAGACCTGGAGACTATTATACCTATAATACCTTGCCTCAGAAAAATATTTTCTTTGGTGGGCAACAGCATGCTCCCACAACAAAGGACTACCTTTCTTACAACTCTACACCACCCAGACCCTCACCACAGATGCATCAGATTATGCCTGGGGTGCACACCTGAATGGCAGGTGCATACAGGACTAATAGAGCCCACAGCAAATCCATCTGCACATCAACCAAATAGATAGCTGTCCAGCACGCCTTGATAGCTTTCAACCCCCTTCTCTCCCCAGGGACTCTCCTGATCAAAACAGATGCAACTGTGATGTGCTATATCAACAAACAGGGAGGGACTCAGTCCTACCCTCTATGCAGGTTGGCCATGACCCTTTGGCGCACAGCCTCTGCCATGCAACTCCACCTGTTAGCACAATTCCTCCCGGGTTCTCTCAACTCTCTGGCAGACCACATAAGCAGAAACCTTCTGGACCCACATGAGTGGCAGCTCAACAGAAGAACCTTCGCCCTAATAACTCAGAAATGAGGCACCCTGGGTCAATCTATTGGTCTATGCTTTTCCTCCACTACCTCTCATCCCCAGGGTACTGCTCAAAATAAAGGAGGAAAAACCAAGGACAATTCTTAAAGCTTCAGACTGGGCTCACCAGCACTGGTACCCCTTGCTGTGCAGCCTGTCCCCTCTGCCACCTTGGCATCTCCCTCAGATTCCAAACCTCCTGACCCAGAGGGAAGGGGATTTCATGCATCCCTAATTGCAGACACTCAGTTTGGCAGCTTGGCTTATTCCCTAACCCTCGACCAATCTGCCAACCTCCGCAAACAGATTCTAGATTTTATATGTGAGGCCAGAAGTCCTAGCACTAGGAAGTCTTATGCTGACAAATGGAAAAGGTTCTGCACCTGGATTCAGGCTAAGGGAGCCAATACTGCACAGCCCTCCCTCCCTCTCATCCTGGATTACATGGCTGACCTGCTACACAGTGGACTCTCCTTTTCCTCTATTAAAATTCATGCCTCTGCTATCTCTTATTTTCCCATTGAGCAGCCCCTTTTCTCACACCCTCTGATCAAACGGTTCCTAAGAGGGGCTAGCAACTTGAGGCCACCCAGAAGAGCACCAACCCCAGCTTGGGACTTTAACTTTGTATTGGAAAAGCTCACCCCCCCCCTTCGAATCCGCCTCTTCAGCAGAGCTAAAATTTATCTCCTGGAAGACAGCTTTCCTTCTGGCCATCACTTCAGCCAGAAGGGTCTCCGAGCTGCAAGCAATCATGGCTGTGGAACCCTTCATCATCTTCCATGCTGACAGGGTATCCCTCAGGACTAATCCATCCTTCAGGCCCAAGGTGGTGTCCAGTGTGGCTCTCAACCAATCCATTCATTTGCCCACCTTTTTTCCCTAACCCACAGAACAAGGAGGAAAGGATCCTGCACTCCCTAGATGTGCACTGACTGCTCAGATTCTCAGCTGTAGACAGGACTAAATCCTTCAGGAAGTCTAATCAATTACTGGTTAGCTTTGCTGCAGGGGCAGAGGGCAAAGCCATCTCCAAATGGATAGCACACTGCATTCATTTCTGCTACAAACAACACAAAAAACCTACGCCCAAGGGGGTCAGGGCTCACTCCACCAGAGCAGCCTCCATCTCTGCAGCATTCCTCAGAGGAGTCCCCACCAGGGACATCCTGGCGGCTGCCACCTGGGCATCTGTTCACACCTTCACCAAACATTACCATCTTCTCCAAATCCAGGGCAGATTTTGCCTCTACAGTCTTGTACAAGCAGCAACCAGAGTGATATGAAACAGAGTTGCATGAATCAATAGGTGAATTGGGAAGGGAGTGGGAAAGAACCTGCAATAAGATAGTTCTTGTTTTGAAATTTATCACTATTTCAAAGAGAGAATTTGTTTAGAAATGTAGACTTTCAGCTGAGAGAAAAGCAATGAAAATTTGTAATTTGATAAAGAAGTAAATGATCTAGAGTCCAGCGCAGTAGCATTAACTAAGGTTGAAGTATGCTAACATTTAGTAGGACCTGAACTAGCACTGGCATTAGCATTGGGAATGATAAAGAACACACGATAAGGTAGCCAGTTCTTTAACTGAGGCTATAATTTAACCCCAAATATACATGCAAAATTGAAAACGGAGCATCATAGTAATGAAAAGTCAACCAAAAAATGCAGATTATAGTCTGGCTTGACATCTGTCATTACTGCAAAGAAAGAATTCATTTATAGGTGCAGACTTTTTGCAGGTCTGTAAAGTAGCTACATTATGGGGTTTGAGACTGGAGCACTGATAGCTGCCAAGTCAGATCCCAGAAACTGCTTGAGAACACTGCACTGGTGCTATAATTTTATACATGAAAGCAGCAGAGTAACCCGAGGTTGAACAGGAGTTAATGACCTGAAAGAAATCTGCATGAGCAAGTAGAGGTACTGAGGGGGTGGGGTTGGGCTTTTTCAGGAAACATGACACGGCTCCTTAATTTTAAAGAGTAACCAAGACCATATAATAGAGCTGATTTATAATAAACAGAATTTTCCCTGATAACACAAGAAGTATGTCTTTACTAGAAAATGTGAGCAGTGGACATATTGAAATAGAGATAATGTAAAAAACAAGTTGAGTAAGTTAAAGTGCAGTGCAGAGCCAGGCTTACACTTTACACTGGAAGAAATTTGATTAAATTAAAAGTAAAAATAAACCTGTGAAAACACTCTTGGTGGAACAATGCCTTAAAAGAACATTGGCTCTCAGCTTAGTCTAAAGTAAAAGGTGATGCTTAAACACTAGAAATGATATTCAGGTTAAAACTTTTAAGGATGTAGGTCGCGTAAAATGTAAATCGGAGCTAAGAGAAAGTTGCAGTGAACCAAACCTCTGGTTCACTGTTTCTTCCAATTGCTTTGAATATTCACTGCTTGGTACTTAGTTGCCACCTACTGATAATGCCAAGGCAAATAGCAGACACCCAGCTGTGAGTTAAGAAAATAACTTTTAGGCAGAGTTACAAAATGAAAACAAATTATTTGGATCAAAATAGCTTATTCCAAAAATATTCACACACCAGCAGTTGACCTGCAGTGTGCCAGTGTTAAGGAGGTGTAGTGTGAAAATGTGCATTTGTGATAGTGAAAAAAAAAAGTTGTTGTTTCTTTTGGCTTTTCCCGGTTAGGGGTTGCCACAGCGAAACTCCAGTCCGCTAATGATTGGCAGTAGATTTTTACGTGCCGAGTTGCCAGCCCTGACGCACAACCTTCAACGAAGGTGCGCCCGTTCACGCATGTCTCCACACAGAAGACGCTCTAGCTGAGAATCGAACAGGACAACGTCTTACTGTGAGGCGACAACGCTACCGCAGCACCACCACCACAGTTCTGATAGTGAAAAAAAGTATGGAAGAATATAGCTGGGCTAAGAATGTGTGCATATTAATGGATGGTTTAAAGTGTGCAGTAAGTGCAGGGCTCCAGCCATTGCTCACAACAAATTAAAAAAGTTTTAGTAATCTGAAAAAGGAGCCTAGCAGTTTGCCGACTTTGACACCTCATTAAAGATGTGAAAGAAGGTTTTCTGTAAATGTCATAGCATTCTTAATAAGGAAAAATAAAACTGCTAACAAGACCCACTGTTAGAAGCCAGATCATTTTATGAATTTTAACTTTATTAGCTGCATAGTAAGCAAACAGCCTAGAAAAGGAGAAAGTGAAGAATACTTTACTTTACTAATTGAAATATATGATTTATCTTCATTGTAATCATCTATTTGATATTTGCAACTATTTCAGGAGGAACTCTTGATTAGCTGTAAAGAAATTCTGAAAACAAATAACGTTTTAATCAAAAAATGCCATAAAGGAAGATGGCCTTCTTGCTAATTCATATTCCATAGTAATGCCCAGCGAGAACTTATTGTTGGCAATTTTAAATAATTTTTATTTATTTTGAAAGCCCAAAATTTGATATAAAATAACTTCCAAGATGGCTGCACATTTATCAGCAGCTTAATTTCATCTATCCCAGTGTGAAAACAGAAACTGAGGAAAACTTGTGCAGGTTAAACTGTTTTAGGATAAGATTCAGTTACTGGCTTTTTAAGTGCACTGGCTGGATGTCAGGAAAGAAGAAATCTGAAGAAACTGTAGGACTGTCTACCAGAAAATATGAAGAGAAAACACTGGCTGTGAAGGATCCAACAGCTGTTAAGCAACACGCAGTTGAAGCTTCAGCTTTGGTTTAAGAGATGGCTTTTAGTAATTTAGAGAAAAAAATAAATAAATCTAGTGTACTTGGAGGTATCACCTCCATCAACTCAAATAAAAGGCTGGACAAAATAGAAGAAGCTTTAAACAGATCAACAGATAAAACTGCAAAAATCTGAGGATGAAATAGAATGTTGACAGAGTAAGAGACGACTTAAGAAGAGTTATTTCAAAAATAGTAAACATTGCTTGGAGAGAGAACCTGAGATTTTCCTCTGGACCAGAGAAACTGGAAGGAATAGACTGTATTAATTTTATGAAAGCACAAGTAAGCATCTGGACTGGTATTACACAGCTGGATTTGTTAATTAAAAGGGTACATCTAGTGTATGCTCCAAACCTGTCCACGGGAAAGCAGCCAAGACCTGTTATTAGTAAAGATGCAATCATACCAGTACAAAGAGTTGATTCTGAAAAAATTGTGCAAAAGGGAAACTTATTCAAAATGGGAGACTGCAGAGTGTTTATGGAAAATGACTATTCACTGTACACCTGGCAGAAGAGAGACATTTATTGCAGCAATCAGGGAATGTTGAGGCAGGTGTGAGATTCAAGCTGCTGTATCCAGTGCTCTTCAGAGTATTTTTCCTGGAGGATCAAAGAAAATTGTTGATGCAGAGCAGGCTAAGAAGGAAATAGTTTGTCTCAACAAAAAGTGTGCTAGCAAGCAGAGGGGGACTCTGCTTCTTATTCTTTTGACAAAAAGTTCATAGAGAGAGATTTTGCCAGTGCAACTTTTCCCAGTGTTCCAAAGTAAAATGCTTGAGAGGAATTGACTAGAAGAACCAGTAGTACCTTGGACTTATGAACCAGAGTCTAGTGTTGGGAGGTAGAGATGATCAGGAAGATCACCATCAACATTGAAATTTGTGACTAAATGTCAGCTTGTAAAGCAACAAATCCATTTATGATTTATGGCTTTGCAAATAAAACTGGGAATACTGGACTTGTATTGATTTTATTAAACAACATGTGGGTGGTGTGTAAAGCATGTACCCCACATTATGTCTTTGTTTTCCCCTTAGTGCTCATTTAAACATTAAAGATTTGTATAAAACATTTAATGATACAAATTGCATGTTGTATTGTATTATAAAGTAGTTTTGTATAGTATGCAGTCAGGGGTGTGTTAAATGTGGAGGAAATCTTTTTGGTGACTACTGTATGTGTTAATGAAATTAAAGTAAATGAGTACCTTTTTAGTTGTAAGAAATGTCGGTTTTCCAGTATAACAAGAAAAGAAAGTAAGAAGAGAAGGAAGTTTAAGTTAATGTAATGCTGTGATCCTGGGCTGCTGGGGTGGGGTGGGATGTTAGTGTACTGATTTATAATGTTAGTTCTACATGTAATAAAATTTCCTTTGTTTTTACAAGGGTGGATGTCTAGATTAATGTCCTTGGCTTAAACTGTAAACACTTTTCTGTAAGCAAATTGGCTTGAAAGGTAAGACAACATGATAAAAGCCACAACAAATGCTAAGCTTCTGATATAGCATCAATTTGTTTACAATAATTTTAAGCTAAATCATTTAATTAGTATAGTACTGTTAATCTTCCATAAGAGTACTGTGCTAATATGTGTAACATACTCAGACTTGATACACAGTGGCTATTCCACAAACATCTTCAATGCTGTCTTACTCATATAATATAGTGTAAAACTATTGTAATTTACATGCTTATGAGATGTTAGCTTTAGTGTTGTCTCATCTGCATTGATATGACCATGGCACTTTGTTACATTGCATAGACCATTTAGGCTCTAAAGCTAGACCACTGTGTGTGGAGTTATAATGGATTTGTGAAGAATTTAATTGACTGATCAACATTGCTATCAATTTGAATGGAATTACTCAGATTTACAAATAGATCCTCCATTAATTAATTAAAACAACATAAACTTTTTTTTTTATAGAAATATGGTATGTTCTGCTCAGTAAATACCGAAGGTATATTTTGCTAGATTAAATTGAGACTACTTTGTACTTTTGCAGTCATCCCTACTTGCTTTGTTGATAGAGCTTTTATACACCACCTGAAGTACTGAACTTTTATCTGATTTGTATTGTTTAAGTAGTGGTTATGAGAGATTAATGTTTGTTTAAGCGTTATTAGCCTTTATTATCACCATTGTGGCATATACATAATCTAATAGAAAGTCTTGAAGCGTTTAGTTCTTCTCAAGTCACAAGTGACTGCCAGCCTACCTTCAGGATTAGATGTATTCTACTGTAAACATGTGTATTAAGTTATTATGTTTTACTTTAACAAAAACGGTCAGTAGCTAGAAAGACCCCTTTAAAAGCATCCCCTCATTAGATAAAATGTAGACTCCCTAGAAGTTAGAGCAGTGTTTTTGTACAAAACAGGACCTCAAAAAAACAAAAAAAAACAAATACCTTTTATAATAAGAGTGTTATAATGTATCTGGATTGATAGATCACGGTGTAAAGCAGACGTGGCCAGTGTTCCCTTCTCTAAAGGATTGAACAGAATCCCTTCTGAACTACTTATCTATGTAGTTCACTTAGAAGCAACACTTTCCAATGTTTTCAGCCATCATCACATACATACTCTCTCTCTAACCTAAATCACTACTTCATCAATATGTCATGTCACTGTTTGTGTCTTCCTTTCTGTTCTTAGATCACAGTTGCATCCGTTTATACCCTTTCACCACACCTCCACTACAAACTCTGGTAATGCCTTTTTCTCTAAACTGTTTTTCACCCAAGCATCTCACCCAAACTTTCACTCTCCCCTTTCTTATTTTCCTATATATAGCTAGCTACACAATAATAGCTTTTTTTCCTAACACCTTTATTGAATTATCACATGAGACATAGGCAAATTTGCATTCATATAAAAGTAGTCCTACTATAATTAATATAACAAACATTTTACTTCACATATATTGCTTTATATCCTATAACCTATGCAACATTGCATAAATTACTCAATTCCTGCATTTTTAAACAAGAAACCTCTTTACTGAATCATCACTGCTACATAGGCAATCATGAATTTATATAATTGAAAACAAACCACACCGACACAATCCTAGTTGCAAACATTTTACATCATAAACCATACTGACACACACTCGGTTGCAAACATTATACATCAGTTATAATGTACCCAATCTTTTTCAAAACATTACAGAACTCATCTGTCCTGTCGCTGCCTTTTTAAACCTCATTCCTCCCTTGTATGTATTGTTTCTAATATTCCCATTTTTCCTGTGTAGTTTGCTCTTACCCTTTTCTAAAGATCTCAATTCAGTCGTTTTTATCTCTGTTACTATATTCACTACTAGTGTAGTTGGTTTAAATTTTGATTTCCATTTTCTAGTAATTGCTTTTTTGGCAGTCCCCATTATTAGATGCAGCAAGGCCTTACCATGCCTAGGCAATTTAAAATTCTGTATCATAGCTCAGAAAAGTAATCTCCCTCATCAGACCAATCTGCCCATGCAGCGTCTCTGACTGTGCACCCCGCAGGGAATCCTTGAAGCCTGCCAATTCACCGCACTTCCAGAAAGTGTTCCCAGTTATCTCTGTTTCCTGTCGCACCTCCAGCATTTGCTGTCTGCCTGAGGAAAAATTCTCTGGAGTGTGCTTGGGATATAGAAATATCTGTGCAAACATTTACAGGCAAAAATCCTAAATCTTCTAGATGTTGTTGTATATTTGGGAGCCATACATGTATCCTCCCATTGTTTCTTTGTGAATTGCTTATCCAATCTCTCTTCCCAATCCTTTCTAACCTCCTCGGATTGATTCTAATAGTAGTCATGCAATATTTTATATGCTCTAATTATTCCTTTGTTAATGGTGGCTTCTGTTCTAGATTCTACTAAAAACTACCAGTGATGTTGTTTTTTGATGTTCTTAGTGTTTCACTGTTGCAGTCATTACATTTGAGTAATCTGCTGGCAGGTTGCCCCCAGTCGGCTTGAATTCCAAAGTATTGGGTCCTGCATCGGTTGCTGTCTCCTCTGCCATGACGTCAGGTCGTCGGGGGTAGAAAACATGCAGCCGACACCATTTTCTTTAGTCTTTCTTGCCGCGCGGTGCCCGAAGCAGAAGCATTTCGCAAGTGCTGGTCGGCAGACTACTGAAATATTTGAGTTTCAGAACCGAAGTCTTCACTAAAGCCAAGTACCCCATTGGGGAAACTTTTTTTCTTGCTTTTTACCGATGTCAGAAAAAGTTAATAATTGTATTACTTATGGGAAGCAAATACCTCATAAGGATTTCCATTTATACTGTATTCCTTGCCTAGGCCCTGATCACAATGTGCCTGGCTGTCGGTTGTGTGCTAGATTTAACCAATGCACTATTAAGCATCAGTATATTTTTGCATCGGAGTATTTTAGAAACAGATTTAACTACCCAGAAATGTCGTTGGATAGCAATTCGACTACCGGAGTACATAAAAAACACAATGAAAAGGACAGAGAAATGCAGTCGAGATCCAAAACCAACAACGAAGCTTCTCCTAAGCCAGTCACCGGTACTCAGTGAGGCGCTTTCACAGCCTCGGATATCCACTACCTTTGAGTCGCAGGTCTCTACCGACACCCATGTGGAGTCCGGCATGCCGTAAGATACTCAAGGTATTGGACCAACGGATGTATCTCCCTCGGATGGGTCCAGAGCCGCTGAGCAGGCACCGGCTTCTGAGGGTGTATTCAGACCTCACCTTTTGTATATCAATCCGACGACAGCTGCAAAATCGAAGACAAAAGCAACTTCTAAAACAAAAAACGACGTCTGAGCCACGTTCACAGGCCTCTATGCCTAAACAGATGATCAAAATGGCTGAAGACCTTATTACCTTGATCAGGGGTACACATCCCCCTCCAGATAAGAGGCCTAGGCAAGACACTGATTATGAATCTTCAGATCAGGTATCTATTTCTTCTGATTCCTCTTCTGATCAGGAGTTATCTTTACCTCCCTATGAGGATTCTGATGCTGAGGAGTCTATTCCATCTGCATGTCCTCCTGAGGATTATTCATTTGGAGAAACCTTGCATACTTTGAGGGAGCATTTTCACTGGGAGAGTCAAGACTTCTCAGAATCAAAAAAGAGGCTTGGGGATTTCCTTCTCCTCCCTCAGCACAAGCCTTTGGCCATTCCCCCTGTTTTAGACATTGTGGATGATGTGTTTTAGGAGTCAAGCTTGACCCCTGACTCCTTACCTCTGGCTCCCAGTACGCCTGACAGATATTACAGGGTCCCTGACTCTCACAAATTTTTATTTAGAAACCCTGCTGCTGATCCTGAAACTATTTCACAGGGTCCAAAGGGAATTAAGGCCTCAACAGCAAAAAATCCTACCCCCTCTCAGAGATTCAAGGGCACTGGACAGATGGGGAAAGAAGGCTTATACATCTGCAACCTTGGCAGTCAGGGCCTTAAACTGTCAATTTCATATGCTTAAGTACCAACAACATGTTATGGGATTGCTGAAACAGAAAATGATGTTGATTTCAGAATGTGCAGAAAATAAGGAATTGCAGGAATTATTGCATGCAGCTGAACAAGTTGGAAAGCATACTTTACAATGTGGTTTTTGATTCTTTAGAGGCCTCCTGCAGGGCCCCAGTTACTGGATCTGTGATTAGGAGGCATGCCTGGTTAAAGGAACAAAATTTGCCTGATCATGTTAAAGCTAAATTGCTAGATGCACCTCTGCAGCATGATTCTCTGTTTGGTATTAAGGCAGAAGAGGTTTTTAAAGAAAATGGAAGACAAAGCTAAGTCTATGCAATCTGTTAAAGACTTCTTACAAGTGCAGCCAACAAGATTCAGTAGACACTGGCCTACAGAAAAATAGGTTCTTTCCTGTGTCAGACAGAGCTCAAAGGGGCAAATCCAGACGCCCTAAGGGTTCCAGATACCAGGCGCAAGACTCGTGCAGGTCAAAGCAATGGGGTGCATCCACCTCCAAATCTGGAGGAGATAAAGCGCAAACCTACAGAAAGCAATCCCAATGACTTCCCTCTGCCTACACCAAGCACTTATCTTTTGGCAGTTAGTAACCCAGGACAAGTGGGTACTAAACATCATATCACAGGGATACAGATTCCATTTCCACACTCTGCCAGTGGCAAATGGTTTGCTAGATCTGCCAAAAAATCAGTGGGCAGAGGCACAGAAATGGGTTACGTCCCTCAAGGATATGTGGGCCATTCAGACAGTACCAAAACAGGAAAAAGGACAAGGTTTTTACTCTACTGTTCTTGGTACCCAGAAAGGACAAGGTCTGGCGGCCAATACTGGATTTATTGATTTTGAACACATACCTGGACATTCCAAAATTCAAAATGCTGACTTTGCAGCAGCTTCTCCCCATGCTGGGCAAGAATGCATGGCTGGTGACTTTAGACCTAAAAGAGGCATACCTGCATGTCCCAGTAAGACAGTCGTGCAGAAGATACCTCAGATTCAAGGCTGGCTTAATGCATTACCAATTCTCTGCACTGCCCTTTGGCTTATCTACTGCGCCCAGGGTCTTTACAAAGTGCCCGGCACCAGTAATTGCATTTTGCAGACAAAGACGTATACAAATATATCCTTACTTAGACTACTGTCTCATTCAAGCAGAGAACAAGGACACTAATTTGCGACACCTGGCGTTTGTAAAAAGGCTTCTAACATGCCTAGGGTACACAATAAACGAAAAGAAATCACAACTGATACCCTCTCAAAAGAGAACATTCCTGGGTGCCAGCTTGAATACAACTGCCCAGATGGCTTACCTCATGCCAGACAAACAAAGGCAATTGACTACTTACTTCACACTGATGGCAACAAAAACCCAGTCTTCTGCAAGACAAATTCTGCAGGCTCTGGGCTTCATGGCATCCTGCATCCTACTAATTCCATATGCAAGACTGCATATGAGGAAACTTCAGTGGTACCTAAAAAGTTTTGAGTCAACATTCACACAGTCTGGAAACCATGTTTCCTCTCATTCCCTGCCTGCAACAGGAGTTTCTGTGATGGGCAAAGGCCTGTCACCAAAACGTGGGACGGCCATTCACTCAACTCCCTGCCAGACAAACCTTAACAACAGATGCATCAGATTATGCCTGGGGGGCCCACATGGCAGGAAGATGCATTCAGGGCATATGGGCACAAAAACAAATGCATCTACATATCAACCAGAAAGAGATGCTAGATGTTCAAAATGCCCTAACAGCCTTCAAGGACTTACTTCATCCAGGACAACTACTGATAAAGACGGACAACACCACAGTCATGTGGTATATAAACAAGCAAGGGGGCACACACTCGTACCCCCTTTGCAGATTAGCCATGGCACTGTGGGATACAGCTTTGACCTACCAAATACGTCTTCAAGCTCAATTCCTGCCAGGAAAACAAAACACTCTGGCAGTCGATTTAAGCAGAAACCTTATGGATCCTCACGAGTGGAAACTAAATACACAAGTCTTCAGCATGACAACAGAGAAATGGGGGAGTCCAGACATAGATCTGTTTGCCTCTCCTCAAAATTATCATTTGAAAAGATTCTGCACAAGGACCTATCACAGACAAGCATGGAAAGTGGACGCCCTATCCTTCAGTTGGAAAAATCAGTTTACGCCTTTCCTCCTCTGCCTCTTCTACCCAAGGTCCTCCTAAAAGGCAGACGAGAAGCCAAAGATGATATTAATTGCCCCGGACTGGCCCCGCCAGTACTGGTACCCAATCCTAAGGAACCTGTTTCAATACCCAGCTTGGACCGTGCCTCAAAGACCACAACTACTGTCCCAGCAAAGCAATCAGATCCTGCACAATCAACTACAGACTCTGAACCTGGCAGCATGGCTAATCATGTAATCATACAAACGACACCTCTCAGTAAAGCTGTGATGGATGTCCTTTTGGAAGCGCGAAGGCCTAGCACTAGAAAATCTTATGCTGATAAATGGAAGAGATTATGTGCTTGGAATCAAGCACAAGGAACTGATGCAGCAGAACCACATCTTCCTCGGATGTTACAATACTTAACTGAGATGCTTGATAAAGGCCTATCTTTCTCCTCAATCAAAATCCATGCCTCTGCCATTTCGTCTCATTACAATACAGAGCCACCAATCTTTTCTCATCCTTTACTAAAGCAGTATCTTTAGAGGAGCCAAAAATTTAAGGCCTCTTAGAAGATCACCATTACCTGCATGGGACCTCAATTATGTGTTGGAAAAGCTCACCTTGCCTCCATTTGAACCAGCTGCTACCACTGATATAAAGTTCTTATCATGGAAGACAGCTCTGCTACTAGCAATTACTTCAGCAAGAAGAGTTTCAGAGCTACAGGCCCTCATGGCTGTAGAGCCTTTTATCATATTTTACCCAGACAGGGTGTCTCTGAGGACAAATCCCACTTTTATGCCTAAGGTGGTTTCCAGTGTGGCTCTTAACCAAACAATTCATCTGCCAACTTTTTATCCAAATCTGCAGAACAAACGGGAGAGAATTCTACATTCCTTGGACATACACAGACTGCTAAGATTCTACTTGAGCAGGACTAAAGCTCTAAGAAAAACTGAGCAATTACTAGTGTCATATGCTGCAGGATCAGAAGGAAAGGCTATTTTGAAGCGGACAGTTTCAAAGTGGATAAGCCACTCCATCCGTTTCTGCTACTTACACCATGGCAAACCTGTGCCCCAGTGCATTAGGTCTCATTCCACCAGAGCTGCAGCTACCTCAGCAGCCTTTCTCAGAGGAGTTCCAACCAAAGATATTCTACAGGCTGCTACTTGGAGTTCTGTTCACACCTTTGCAAAGCATTACCATTTGCCTCTCTACTCTTAAGTCCAGGGCAGGCTTTGCCACTGCAGTGCTGCAGGGCCTTATATCCACACCTAATGCTGTTTAGCCCCAGCCTGCCAACCATAGCTCTGGGATTCTACCCAAATGTAATGACTGCAACAGTGAAACATGAAGAACATAGTACAGTTGTGTACACTTAACATAAATGTAGATGTTCGAGTGTATTCACTGTTGCAGTCCAGGTTACCCTCCCGCCATCCCCCTGTCACTCTACAGTTTCTTTCCTTCTCTCTCTTCTACAACCTATGTGGTGTATTTGCTTGTAGATGAAGGTAAAGTTTATATTGATGCATGTATAGGTATGTATATGTATGTGTGTATGTATGTATGTATATGTATATGTATGTATATATATATATATATATATATATATATATATATATATATATATATATATATATATATATATATATATATATATAATATTGCTACCTTTTTGGGGGCACCTGACATCAGGGGCAAGAAAAACTAAAGAAAATGGCGTCGGCTGCATGTTTTATACCCCTGACGTCATGGAAGAGGAGACGGCAACCGACGCAGGACCCAAGACTTTGGAATTCTGGCCGACTGAGGGCAACCTGCCAGCAGATTACCCAAATGTAATGACTGCAACAGTGAATACACTCGAACATCTACATTTATGGTAAGTGTACACAACTGTACTTTTAGGACCCCCCCCATCTCTTTCTCTTTGCCTATACTCCGATATCATTCCCTACACAATAGTAACTTCGTCGACATTATGCTTAAAATTCTTCTAACTCTATCTCCCATAATAATAATTGCAGCATCCTTACAAAACTAATTACCTCCGTTTATTAATCAATTAGCTGCCACTCTGTGGTGTCATGCATCCCAACCCTGACCCAATAATATAACCAATTCCAATCCCAACACTAGTCTTCCTCCCTTCCCAAGCAACAGCTTCAGTATTATACTTAATATAAGTGTAAGAAGTCTTACAAAGAAAGTTCATGACATTCATGCATGCATCTCACAGTATGCCCCTGTTATACTCATTTATTTTAGCCATGTTTCTGTAATAATAACAGATAAACAACTACTACCCCCAGCTATGACATTCTCGGACTAAAAGAGAGCAGTAGGAGTTGCTGTTGTGTACAATAACATGCGAGACATAAACGCTCCAAACAATGTCCTCCCCACTTCCATAATGCCGAACTCTTAATATGACTACTTAAATTAAATAACAAAAAAAAAAAAAACACATATGCATTGCTGTACTATATATTCCACAAGTCAGCAATGCAAAAACTGCAGAAGATATAAAAAGTATACACACCTCTGTTAAAATGCCAAGTTTTAGTGATCTAAAAAAATGAGACCACAATAAATCATTTCAAAACTTTTCCCATCTTTAATGTGACCCATACCTGTACAATGCCATTGAAAAACAAATCTGTTGGGGGAAAAATATATATAAAAAAACCTTACTGGTTGCATAAGTGTGTATACCCTTAAACTAATACTTTGTTGTGTATGCACACCCTTAAAGTAATACTTTGTTGAAGCACCTTTTGATTTAATTATAACATTCAGTTATCTTGGGTACACACCTGCCATCAATTAAAGAGGCTCTAATACCCCAAATAAAGTTCAGCTGCCCTAGTAGGATTTTCCTGACATTTACTCAGTTGCCTGCTACAGCAAAAGCCATGGTTTGCAGAGAGCTTACAAAGCATCAAAGGGATCTCATTGTTAAATGGTATCAGTCAGGAGAAGAGTACAAAAAAATTTCCACAGCATTGGATGTACCGTGGAATACAGTGAAGACAGTCATCAAAAAGTGGAGAAAATGTGGGACAACAGTGACGTTGCAAAGAACTGGACATCCCTCCAAAATTGATGAGACAAAGCGAAAACTGGTCGGGGAGTCTGCCAAGAGAACTACAGCAACACTGAAGGAGCTGCAGAAATTTCTGGCAAGTACTGGTTGTGTACTTCATGTGACAACACTCTCCTGTGTTCTCCATATGTCTGGACTATGGGGTAGGGTTGCAAGACGGAAGCCTTTTCTTGCACAGAAAAACATCCAGGCCCAACTAAAAATTTGCAAAACAATACATCAAGTCTCCAAAAACCATGTGGGAAAATGTGTTGTGGTCTGATGAGACCAAGGCTGAATTTTTTGACCACAATTGCAAAAGGTATTTTTGGCGCAAATACAACATTTTGCATCACCAAAAGAACACCATCCTCACAGTGAAGCATGGTGGTGGCAGTATCATGCTTTGGAGTTGCTTTACTTCAGCTGGAGCCGGTGCTTTAGTCAAGTTGGTGGGAATTATGAGCAAATACCAGTCACTTTTTGACCCAAAACCTTCAGGCATCTTCTAGAAAGCTGAAGATGAAGAGGAATTTCACCTTTCAGCACAACAATGACCCCAAGCATACATCCAAATAAGCAAAAGAATGGCTTCACCAGAAGAAAATTAAAGTTTTGGAATGGCCAAGCAAAGCCCAGACCTAAATCCAGCAGAAAATCTGTGGGGTGACCTGAAGACAGCTGTGCATGACAGATTTGGAGCACTTTTGCAAGAAAGAGTGGGCAAATATTGCCAAGTCAAGATGTGCGATGCTGATAGACTCCTACCCAAGAAGACTGAATGCTGTAATTAAATCAAAAGGTGCTTCAACAAAGTATTAGTTTAAGGGTGTGCACACTTATGCAACCAGCGTACTGTACGTTTATTTTTTTATATTTTTCCCTTAACAGATTTATTTTTTTTTTCAATTGAATTACACAGGTTATAGGTCACATTAAAGGTGGGAAAACTTTTGAAATGATTTAGTGTGGTCTGATATCACAAAAACACTGGCATTTTTAACAGGGGTGTGTACACTTTTTTTATATCCACTGTACTAAGCTGGTTTAACTACAATATCCTTTTTGAAACTATTATACTAGGAAACCTTAACATTGACTAGAAAGCAGAATCACACCCAAGTAGCCTATTAGGCTTCCCACAAATTATAAACTCTCCCACTAGAGTATTAGTTGTGTTTTTTTTTTTTTTTTTTTTTTTTTTTATGTCTATAAACAGTCGATATTTGACTGGGCATTCACCAACAATCCAGCAAACATCCACTGTTGGGGATGCCTGCCAGATGTATTAAGTGATCGCTTCCCCACTTTTGACCTTGGATATTACAGTAGCCTTGCAAATCAATTCTGTATAACCAAATGTGCAACTTCTTCTCTAAAGACATTTTTTTTTGTAAAACACTGCAAAAAATTTAACTAGGCAGCTCTAAAACCCTACCACTTAATAAAACATTGGGCCAGATTCAGTAATGCCTACACTAATTGTACAGTATTCTGAGTGACTAGACAAATAGAAGCATAACTACCACCTTTTTCCTCCTGTTTTAGTTTTCCTACTGATTTTGTTTCAACCTTAAATATTACGGGGTTTTCTTAAATGTTGCAACAAAGTATAGACTGCATGTACATTTAAGTATAATCTTTGAGTAAATCGCACAAAAATGTGGTAGGGATTTTCTTGAATACAGACTGTGTGTATACTTAGTGTAGGTGTTACTGAATCTGTTCCATTGTCTTACTTCAACACTACTTTTCTTAATCTATTAAATCAGCAAGCCTCATTAAGGCCTAAAAGAGTAAAATATAACCTAGCCCCATGGCTGACCAGAGATACAGCCATTTATGACCCACAGAGACAGGGTATGGAAAACTTGGCTAAAAAATAGTTATTTGAAAATTTTTGACAGCTAAGAAATGTCACAAAGCAACAAATGAGGGAAAAAAAGATAAAAAATATTATTTCAACTTACAACAAAGACATCACAATAATCCCAAACTTTTCTGGAAAAATATTAATAGACTACTTTAAACCAGGACAGACCACCACACTAACCCCTCAAAATAATAATAGCTCAGATTCAGTAGCTAACCAGTTCAACTCACTTCATACAAACAGTCCTCCAATTACTTAAAAGCAGCCATTCAAATCTCACTCTTCCTGCAACTGCTGAGCTTCAGAAGATTAAATTATCCTTCCAACCAATCCTCACATCTATGAGTACCTACAAAAACTAAAGCCAACAACCCTAGCTTCTAGCAGTCTACCCTCAAAATACCTTATGACTGACTTCCAAGATGGCTGCACATTGACTAACAGCTTAACTGTAGCCCTTCCAGTGTGAAAACAGAAACTCAACAGAGAAGGCCAGTAGACGTTTGTGTTTATGGGTATATTTCCGTAACTGGCTAGTAAGTGTACTGCCTGGATGCCAGGAAAAAAGAAATACAGATCACTTGAAAAAAAAAAGCTACAAAAAGTGAGGAAGAAACACTGACTGGGGAAAGTTCTGCAGCTCTTTAGCAAAAAACAGTGCAACCCCCAGACATTACTTCCAGTAATCTACAGGAAGATATGACAACTGCACACGGACCTGGTTAAAGTAAACAAAACACTGATGGAGTATATCAACACAAACAACAAAAGGCTGGAAAGAATGGAAGACGCTTTAAACAGATATTCACATGAGGTGATAAAGCTGCAAAAATCAGAGGTTGAAATGAAGAAAAAGCTGGCTGGAATAAAAAATACATGCTAGTGTAATCCTTCTCCCTTGCCAGTAGCCCCTTAGCACTACAAATCTGTCATTATCATCTTTTTCATCCTCTTATATCATAACTGGAGCTCCTCGTGCAGTTAATATAAGTACTATTTTCCACTGTCCCAGATATTCTGCTGAATAACCATCCTGAAATTTTTTATCAAATTCACATGTTCAGTTCCTTCCAAGTGACTCTCCTGTAACATAGCTATTTGCATTCTACATTTTTAGTATAGTTCACTATTCTTTTTTTTTTTATATTTGATCTGCGAGACCATTGACATTTAAAGACACATAAAGCATTGTTGTATTAAAAAGTTATTCCCACCTTTTATCTATAACACCTCTTTTGTTCAAGGTCTAGTTTCAGCTTTTGTGTTAAATGCATACACTGTATGGCAAGTTGAACTTTTACATAGTTGTTTCTTGTCATACCCATTTGAGCCTGTCACATCTTACAAAACCTTGTTTTACTGATAGCCCTCAGACAGACAAAAAACAAACCCCAACACCAATATCCCCTAAAACCTATTAATTTAAAACTAGCACAGAAAACTATGTACATCTTCAAATATTGAAGTTCTACCCTCCTAATTGGAACTAATGTCCCAAGCTAACAGCCACACTCAGAGACTTGAGTTAACCTAAAAGAAAGGCTATCCATGGTAAGACACACAGCACTTGGTAGAAGCACAGGCTGCACTAACTAGTTTTGTCATCTTTATTGCTCTCCCAGCTGGGAAAACCCTTAACGCATTCAGCGATTATTATTTCCTAGCCAATTTCTCTTTTCCTTTTTATTTTCACCAGCTAATCACTACTCTCCAACAAACTGTAAATCAATTTCTCTGCCAGATTGTCTCCATGGAGACACAAGAACCAGACAATCTCTCTTTATCAGATGGTTTCCATTCAGACATGAGGGCCAGATACAGAATTGCTACTAAGCACACATTCATTTGCTAGAAAAAAAACTCATAATATTTAATAAGATTTTTCATTGATTTGCTTTCTTTTAAACTTTGTTACTAACAACCCAAGGTCCTCAGTCCAGTCATTCTCCATTCAAGAATGAGAAGAAGCACATTAATTCTTCTTCTGACATGCTTTTAACCAGGCTTTTTTTTAGATTTAGGTGCCTATACTTCTTAAAACTAAGCAAGATGAAACAGAGAAGGGAGAAATAAAGGGGAAAACAACAGCAGCACCTACTTACAATCCCTATTACATGTAAAAATAACTGCGAAAACTTTACAGCATGCACAGAAAGTCATACATCACAAAAATAATACTATTAAGACAATGTTTTCATTATTTAAGTTAACTTTCTCCCCTTTCTTCCCCTCCCCAAAGCATTTTTCCGAACATTGACATGAAGTAGGGCATACAGAGTTCCCCACAAGTCCAACAAATTTTGAAAAAGTCCAATATGTCCAGACTTTCTTGTTCTGTCATATTTCACATATACAGTTACTGCACTGTAATCCCACATTACGTTACTGGTTTTATTACTGTTCATTGCCATCTTCCAGCTCCTGTCTCTGCTTCATTTTCAATGTGCTCTCGATTCTTCTAGTGAACTCTCATGCTCCTTTCCTTCTCTCAAATATTTTTGGAAAAGGTTTCACAGGTACAATCTCCTTGACATCTTTAGTACCAGAACAAGAAGCAGCAGAATCTCCGTTTCACAGTTCATTTTTTGTTGGACAAACTTTGGAATTTCCTCCATAGCATGAACTTTACCAAAAAATGATTCTCTCTCTCTCTCCAGGGAAGAATACCTTGAAAACAGATGGGTACAACAGTTTGAATCTCACACCTGCATCTTGACATTCCTTGAAGAGTGGAATGAATTTACTCCTCTTCTGTCTGGTGTACAAAGAGTAACCATTTCATTCTCCACAAACACTCGGCTCTCTCCCACTTTTGACCTTCTGTCACAGTTTTGTCAGAATCAACAGCTTCTGCCGGTAGAACTGCATCACTACTACTGAAGGTCTAGGTTGCTTTCTCATAGCAGAGCATACACACGATGTGCCCTTTCAACTAACTCCTCCTGCTGTGAAATACCACTTCAGTTGCTTATTTGTGTGTTCATAAAATTAATGCAGTCTGTTCTTTCCAGCTTTTATGGCATAGCCAAAAATCTCAAGTTCTCTACATGTGCTCTATCATCTGTTTCCTCCCACGTTACAAAGACCTGCATCTGGAGCCTTTCTCCCCGGGCCTCTGCTGAAAATTGGCTTTGTTCCAAGTCGGACTTTCCCTGTTAACAAATGTTAAATAAAAATAAATAAAATAAATATTCGAGAGAAAATAGAAATTACTACTGAAAATATAGCTAGGCAGTGTGATAAAATTAAGGTGGAGTTTAAAAATACGGTGGAAATAAAAGAAAGGTAGCTATGTTTTATGGTTAAAAAGTAACAAGAATTGTTTAGGGGGACTGATACATGTTGAAGTATTGCAGAGTAGGAGGAATCTCACAGAACAAGAAGAGGATCAGCTGCAGAATGCCAAGCATAAAATAAGGGATTACCTCAATGATGTACACGAGTTTAGAACGATTGCTGTTGAGCAACAGTTTTTGATGATATTAGAGCACAAAAACTTTTAGCACAATGACTCTGGCAGTAGAAAGGGCCATCTCTAAGTTTAGGGAACCTATAACGAGGAAGATAAGAGGTCCTGTAGAAGTATTTTGGAGATTCTATGAAAATCTGTGTAAAGCAGAGAAATATGGAAATCCAATAAAAGATACAAATGGAAATGTTGTTTATGGAAGAAATAAATATTCCAAGGTTAGAGGTAGATGAAGCTCAATTACTAATGGTTAGGATAGGAGAAGATCAATCTACAGGAAAGTCCCCAGGAGTAGATAGTAGTATTCCTGTGGACGTTAGGAGGGAAAAAAACAGTAAAGATCTGCAAGGTTAAGAGAAGTGCAAACATCCTGGAAGAAAGCAGTGGTAGCTGTAATATCTAAAGAAGGTAAAGATCCATCAGATCCAGCTTCGTGCAGGCCCATTTTGATACTAAACCATGTTTATAAAGTGTTCATGTCTATAATGGCTAAAAGAATGACAAAAGAAATGCCAAAATTGATAGAATATGGATCAGTGAGGTTTTTTGGAAGGGAGGCCAACATTTGACAACATTAACAGAACATTAATGAAGCAGAATGTAAGAAAATACCATTGCTGCTGTGGGGTCTTGATACAGAGAAAGCATTTGACAGAGTAAGCTGGGACTTTATAAGCAAGACAATGGAAGCATTTGCATTTCCTGAAAAAAAATTATAAGGTTTATTAGGAGGATGTATGGAGGGATTGGAGGTGAAAATTAAAGTGGGTGGGGTCCTCTCTGATTTTTGTTTTGAGCAGGGGAACCAGGCAGGGGTGTCCTCTTTCCCCTTTATTTGCATTTATATTTAGAACCATTGGAAAAGAAAATAAAGGACTTAGAAATTCACTGATTGGTATGGTAGTCAATAAAAGCTGGCTCTATTTGCAGATGATATTATTTTATGTCTGACAAAACCAGAGAGAGACATTACAGTTTTGTGGTACTTTTCAGACAGTTTCAAATCTTTTTGGGGTACAAAATTAATGAAGCTAAAACAAAGGCAGCATTGGTAAATTATTTACCCACATATGAATATGTTCAGCAATATCCATATTTATGGGGACATAGTAAAATGAGTTATTTAGGAGTATGGACTAAAATGATTCTGGTGTGGCAGCTAAGGATATGTGGGAAGAGACTAAAAAGATATACAAAAACTGAGGAAGTGGAAGCTTTGTTGTATGGATATGGGTAGTAAGATACAAACGGTTAAAATGTTTTAGTCCCATTGGTGTTAGACAGGTCAGGCATATTTTCATCAACCAGAGCAGAAGTTTTGGATAGCAAGTATTAAAGAGCTAAAGGACTTTTATCTGGGAGGGGAAGGCTGCAAGGAGACTGCAAGAGGCAAGTGGGATAAGATGATTTTTCCAGTAGAAGAGGGCAGATTGGGATTACCCGATCTGAAGGGGTATTTCAGAGCTGCACAGTTAAGGCTCCTATACATAGCACAAGCAGAAAACTATAATTCAGAGTGGAAAGAGATGATGATGAAACAGGGGAAGCTCAAGAAACAGGGAGAGACTGTGATTTTGGATGTAGGCCTTTAAGGAGAATAACAATAATACTACAGAATATTATATCTATAAAGTAACAAAGTGTCTTAAGAACTAAGCCAACATGGGAATGGAGAAAGGAGATTCTTTTGATAGGAATGACTGCAATTATTGATGGACAATAGGGGTCTGGAATTTATTGGAGAAAACTGGCAAAGGAACCAAGGTATTGGGAGCAAATAACTAGAGAGGAAAAGATGATAGAATGGTAAGATGGCAGGAATTTATTTGGGTACAATGTCAGGGATTAATTATTGAAGTGTAGGCAAAGAGAAAAATAGGGGGTCCTAAATGAAAAACCAGTACAGGTAGAGTTTTTTTAGTAGAAGCTGTCATATTAAAAAAAGCAGTAATTAGTAGAGCATATAAAGTGTTGCATGATAATTATGAGAGTCCATCAGAGGATGTTAGAAAGGACTGGGAAGAGATTGTATAAGCAGTTCAGAAATAAACCATGGGAGGATATATGCATGTCTCCCAAATGTGCAACAAAATCTAGAAAGTTTGGATTTTTGCTTGGAAAAGTTTACATAGATTATTTTTATATCCCAGTTAGACTCCAGAAATTTTTTTTCTCAGACCGCAGATGATGGTGGTGTGATGGGGAAGAAAGAGGAAATTGGGAACATATTTTTTGGGAGTGTGGTGAGTTGGTGGACCTTAAGGCTTCCCTGAGGGATGCACTGTCTGAGATGCTGGGTGGGTAGATTGGTGTGAAGAGAGATGATTTTTTCTGTGTCTAGTTATGGTGGATGCCAAAAAAGCAATTGGTAGAAAATGGAAATCAAAATGTAAACCGACTGTACTAGAAATAATGATTATCGTAACAGCGATAAAATGACTGGAATTGAGATCTTTAGAAAAGGGTAGGAGGAAACTACATAGGAAAAAATGGGAATTGTGGGAACAATACATACGGGGGAGGAATGAGGTTTAAAAGACGATCGGATTTAAATGAGCTATCTAATGTTTGACTGAAAATGATTGGGTAGCTTGTAAGTGATGTATAATGTTTGCAACTAGGATTGTGTCATTGTGGTTTGTTTTGTTTTACATAAATGTGTGATTGCTCGTGTTGCAAGTGATGGTTTAATAAAGATGTTTCTGGTTTAAAAATGTTGTCGTCTTTTCAGCTTTTCCCAGTTAGGGGTTGCCACAGCAGGTCACGTGTCCGCTTATTATTGGCAGTGGAGTTTTACAGTGTCAAGTTGCAAGCCCAGCGCCCAACCTTCCACAGAAGGCGCACACACGCACGCACTCACTCATGCCTAGGGCCAATATAGAGTATCCAATCCACCTACAGCATGTCTTTGGGATGTGGGAGGAAGTCCACATGACCATAGGGAGGACATGCAGACTCCGCACAGAAGGCACTTCAGCCTAGGATCGAACCGGAGAACCTCTTTCTGGTTTAAAATAGTGCAGGAATTAAATTGTTGCTTAGGTTATGTGATGCATAGCAATGTATGTGAAGTATAATGTTTGTAAATGTGAAGTTAATACAGTATGTTTACTTTTTATATAAATTTAAATTTGCCTATGTTACAAGTGATAATTCAATAAAGGTGTTTAAAAAAAATACCTTATGATTTTAAATGCACTTGCATACCCCCATCTCTATTCTCATCAACCGCTCCTTAACTGAAAGTGTGGGAAAGGAAGGGGAGAAATCTAATACCATCACGGAAGTATTGAAAAGAGAAAACTATAAAGCAGTTAACACAAGAAGTGTTACTGTAGCGTATAGAAGAGGGAACAGATCAACAAAAATACTTAGACGTGATTAAAAGCAATGCGCAGTATTAGAACAGATCAGGATCTGTCATGCATTATCGCAAATAACAAACTAAGAATCTCAGTGCATGCGGAAAAACTTAGAAGATACTTGGATAAAGTACAAAATAAGCAATTTATTGATGACCCAAAAAAGTTTTAGAGAATTGCGAAACATGGTAAAAGGAATTGAAAGACCACCAAAAAAGAAGAAATCAATATATTTTGGAGAAGTATTTATGAAGATCCTATAGATATGTTTTGGAGAAGTATTTATGAAGATCCTGTGGAATATAATAAAGATGCTAAAAGGATAGAAGAAGTAAAAGAAAGAATAAGTTTAAAGGTACAGGATATGAAATGTGATGAAATAACAGCCGGAGAGATTGAAACAAAGTTAAGAAAAGCCCCAGGCCCAGATGCAGTACATAACTTATGGTTAAAAGTATTAACATCTTTGCACGAAGGTTTAACCATGAGTAATAAATATTTATATGCGCACCCCGAACAGACACCAATCTGGTTAACAATAGGAAAAACAATGCTCCTACTTAAGAGTAAACCCGCCAGCTACCCTAAAAATTATAGCCCAATATCTTGCCTTCCAACGACGTGTAAACTGTACACTGGAATTGATGCTGTCAGAGTTTATAGTCATTTAGAAGAAAACTCAATTCTGGCAATAGAACAAAAGGGTAATAAAATAAAGTCATATGAATAAAGAATAATTTGTTGTTAAATAGTCATAGATTCTTCCCCTTTTTACAGTTCTCCACTAAGTATGGGGCACAAAAAAGCATTTGATAGTATCCCGCATTTGTGGATGAGTGCTTAAAAATGTATGATACACACCCTACACTGATCAACTACATTACAGTGACCGTGAAACAGTGGCAGACCATGTTGCAATTAAGCCATAATAAAGCACAAATTATTATGCCAGGGATAAAAATTCAAAGGGAGATATTCCAAACTCTGTCACCACTGCTATTCTGTCTTGCTTAAGCTGTCTACTTAACAGTTTAGGCCATGGCTATAATTTGGCTCCTAGAAAACAACAAAGTGTAAAAACTTCTTGTCTTCTGTTTGTCGATAATTGATTTAAAATTGTATAGCTCATCAGATGAAGAACTGAAAGCACAACTGCAAGTTGTCAAAACTTTTTCAGAAGATCTAAAAATGTCATTTGGTCTTAATAAATGTGCAAAAGCAACCTTTAAAGCAGGAAAACTGCAGCACCAAGAAAAATGTCAGTTTGGGACAAGAATGTGATATAAAAGAATTTGAGCATGAGGGAGTGTATAAATATTTGGGAACATGAGGGAGTGTATAAATATTTGGGAACTGAAGTATCAACTATCAAATATGAATAAATGCAAATAAAACTTAAGGAATACTTTAGAAGACTTAAATTAATCCTGAAAACGGTATTGACATCTAGGAACAAAATTCAAGCTATAAACTTTAATTTTGCTCTTCCTGTCCTAACTTACAGTTTTGGAGTGATTTGATTGGCCCCAAAATGTGTAGGATAGATTGCACAGGAAAACCAGAAGGATGCTTCATGCTCACCAAATGATTTATAAAAATCAGTGTATACCAGTGTTATATATTGCAGAAGGCGGGGTGGGCCTCCTTGAAATTGATTACATGTGTAGATCTGCAATCGTGGGACTGCACACACCTGCTGACCTCACAACACTCAAACATAGTGAAAGTTTTGAAATGTGAGGAGAATAACTCTAAGATGACTTCTGTACTTAATCTAGCAGAAGCATATTGGCATTAAGCAGGAATGGAAATCAAACTAGAAGTAGATAAAAATCAGGCAACAACTAAATGTGCCAAAAAACAAAAAGAATATAAGGTGAAGGACCAGATGAGAAGGCAAGAAATGTGGAAAATACATATAGTTGCACGTATAGAAAACTTCTGGAAAAACCTCATGTTGGTCAGGATCGAACACAGGAATGGTTAAGGAGAAGCAAAATCAAACCAAGAGATGAAAGGTTAATATTGTCCCAAGATAGTGGACTATGCACACGTTGGTTTACAAAGTCATTTGAACATGTGGGAGAAACAGACAAATGTAGGTTTTGTAAACAGAATTGGAAACAGTTGCACACTTCAGTGCTGGTTGTGACATAGTAATGGCAGAAGGACTGTATACTGAAAGGCGTAATAATGTGGGAAGGTTGTTGCACTGGGGATTGTGCAAACATTATGGTATTGAAGTTGGTAAAAAACACTTGAAACATGAGCCACAAAGCATCATAGAAAATGAAGTGTACATCACACGGGATCACTCATTACCAGCAGTTCAAAAGATAGATGCTTGAAAACTGGATGTAGTGGTTCATGAAAAGAAGAAAAAAGTAGCATTGATCATTGAAATCGCCACACCCAGTGACTACAGTGTCTTGTGTACAGAGACACACAAAGTCATAAAATATCAAGATTTATAGACAGAAGAGAGCAATGTGGAAGAAAGATACACAGACCATTCCAGTAGCAGTAGGAGCAACCGATATTCTAAATAAGAATGTTGCCACTACATGTAACCCCAGTACGAATTGCAGGAGGAGTCATTACTAGGCACATGGTGGGTGCTGCGAAGAGCACTTCTGGTTGACAAGATTGAAGCAATACAAATTTCATAAACTTTAATCGTACTTTGACTTAGGAATGGGGTCCATTCCTGTCATGGTATTAGAAACCCAAAAGACGTATAGAAATAAAAAGTACAGTCCCGGACATTTGTATAACATCATATATTTTTCCACTACATAAAGGTGGTACTGACACGGATTTCTCAAACTATCATCTAATTGCCATTCTTTCCCCACTGGCCAAAATCATTGAAAGATGTATTCACACCCAGATTATGACCTCCTCACAAATGCACAACACAGTTTCAGACCTAAATATAGTACTGTAACATTCCTTTTGAGTTTTTTAAATATCAGCACAGAAAGGAATAAGGGTCATTATGTTCCATCCATCTTTTTGGACTTATCCGAAGCTGTCAGCAGTGTCCCACATGAAAGTTGCTAACAGAACTCTCCAAATGTCACCTCTCACAGACCATCATAACTTGGTTTCATAACTGTTTAACAAGCAGCAAGCAGTTAGATGGCAAAAAAAAAAAACCCTGTCATGCTTACTTCGTTAGTATAGGAGAAGCACAGGGTTCAATACTTGGTCCCTTGCTATTTAATATCTGTACCAACTCTTTACACACAGCCTCTAAATGTGCCTCCATTAAGCAATATGCAGAGGATTCCACCCTCATCTACTCCTCCCCTACGTTCACTTCACTGCAGAATTACACAAGACTCCTGTATCGATAACAAACCACGAGATGTCACCAAACTACTAGGTGTCATTATAGATGATGATCTGAAATATGACCACCAAATAGTGTATGTATTGGTCATCAAAATCTTCGGATTTTATATAGAACCAAATACTATTTTGCAAACAACTTTAGGAAAAACTCTGCAAATGCTTACCTGCTACCCTCACTACTTTATGCTTGCTTTCTGTTTGTTTGTCTTTTTGGCTTTTCCCGGTTAGGGGTCGTCACAGCGGAACTCCGGCCCACTAATGATTGGCAGTAGATTTTTATGGTGCCGAGTTGCCAGCCCAACCATCAGAGAAGGCACGCCCATTCACGCATGTCTTTCAAACGCTACTCGACCACTGGGAGAACATGCAGACTCCACACAGAAGGCACGCAAGCCGAGAATTGAACAGGAGAACCTCTTGCTGTGAGGCAACAATGCTACCACTGCACCACTGTGACTACGTTCTACTAATCACAAATCTAACTTATCTAAACTAAGTTCATGTTGCAATAAAATTGCAAGATTTGCCATCAACCACCTATCCTGTTCTCACCATTGTCATGCCCTAAAAAACAAAGTGGATAGATTTGCCTAACTATTCCCAGTTAATCACACCTCCCACTCTAATACACCAACGTAATAATTGTTTGGCACTTCAAAACACTATATCAAACTACTTTCCAAAAATAACACTGCGTTCCACTTCTTAATCACTGCTGTTAATGACCAAATGAAAAAAAACACACACACATACACAAAAGCAGGTGACTCTATCTATTCAGACTATGTTAACAAAAAAGTGAAATGCCAAACCACTCCATATAACTCAGACCACAGACCTAGCTAGTTTTAAACTGTTTCTCAAAAAACCTCTCTCTCATAATTGGCTGTGCTTCTGCACAACAGTAACATAGTCTCAGTTTGCTCACTACACACCTCCCTTGTCACTACCCCACTTCTTTTTACAGCCTCTTCATTATCTGAATTCCTTTTTAACTAATTTATACCCATTAACTTTCTCCCCTTCTCCATACTCCTTACCTTCTATCATAACTATCTGTCCTTCTCCTAATCTAATTAACCTTTGTCTTCACTGAAGTATTATTTCCAATACACAGATTGTCTGTATAGTCCTACAACTCTATCACACATACAACTCGACACAGTAAAACTCCCCTGCCAATTGTTCTGCAGACAGTTGTTCTGCTGTGGCAACCCCTAATGGGAAAAGCCAAAAGAAAAAGAAGCAGATTTGTAGTGATTATGGAGATTTTTCCGGTAGTAACATTTGTAAGGCGAGATCGGGGGCTCCTTTTAATAAGCCCTGAACTACCATCCACTACCTTTTTATGACATTAAGAGGGGTTTAAAAGGGTGCCTGTTACCATTAGAATCTCCGGAAACTGATAAAATGTTATAGTGGCAGCAAACAAATTACACTACTGCTGTAAAGTTTCAAGTGCTAAGCAAAACCACTGGGAAGGTCTAATAGTCTCCATTGTTGCCAAAACAAATGCTCAACAGTAATAATTCTAAACTCGCACATATCCAAATAGGGTTCCTATTAAAGACGCATTCTTTCGAATGTGTCTTGATCGAACTTGAAAGCATGAAAAGGCAAAATAGCGAAAAGGTATATAAGCGAATTATTTCCCTGGGAAAGAAATTGCTTGGCCACTTCTGTTACTTTGCCGTTTTCGTGACTGTAGTGCAATCTTGGAGTTGGTATATTTAAGTAGGGGGGTGTGGTGGGGCAAAGCCCCCCACTTTATGTAATGTTTTAAAATGTTTTTTTTTTTTTTTTTGTGTGGAACAGCGATTGTTCCAAGCGTTTGAGATTGTAAGCTTCCATTTACATGGGTACGATAAATCATCGTTCGCTTACATAGACGCATCCAAATACTCCCTTATTTTCTCTTCAGCACTCTGCAGTTGCACCTCTCCTTATTCTGTGAGATTCCCCTTATTCTACAAAATTTTAAACTTTGTCATCCCCACTAAATTCTTATGGCTTATTAACCTAACATGGTGTAATCAGGTTTTAAATTGAATCCCACTGTTACTCTGTATGTGTGATGCCTAATTACATTTCTGGTCTGTTGCACATATTGAAAACTGCTCTTGTCATTGTAGTATATTAGTTGATTAGCTATCACAGTTACTGAGCAACAGACGACTTTGTCTGCTGTCATAACCCATTATCTAGTTATTTTGCACATGCATTTGTGAAATATATGGTGTCCTTCATACCAGATACGACTGCCTGTTGTGATAACCTAACAATAAGGTAGTGCCCCTAATGTAAATAAATATATGGGGAGTTGTAGCAGAGAATATTATTTTAGTAGTAGCACTGATGTTCTTCATGTTTCACTGTTGCAGTCATCACATTTGGGTTATCTGCTTGCAGTAGCCCTCAGTTGGCTTGGTTATCAAAATCTTGGGTCCTGCGTCGGTTGCTGTCTCATCTTCCGTGACGTCAGGTATATAAAGCATGCAGCTGATGCCATTACATCAGTCTTTCTTGCCATGCAGTTCCCGAAATAGAGGCAGTTTGCAAGTGCCGGTCGGCCGACTTCTGAAATTTTCATTTTCGAGTTTCAGAACCGAAGTCTTCAACTAAAGCTAAGTACCCTGTTGGGGAAACTTTTTCTTGCTCTAAACCAATGTCAGTAAAAGTCAATAATTGTATTTCTTGTGGAAAGCAAATGCCTCATAAAGATTTTCATTCGTACTCTATTCCTTGCCTAGGCCCTGACCACGATGTACCTCACTGTTGGTTTTGTGCTTTATTTAAACCACAAACTATTAGTCGTCGGTACATTTTCGCTTCTAAATATTTTGGTACACTGTTCAATTATCCAGATATGTCTTCGGTAAGCCACCCGACTACCGACATTCCGAAAAAACGCAAAGATGAATACAAGAGATAGGCCGCCTAGGTCCCATGCTGCTGAATACACTTCTCCTAAGCTAGTCGCCAGTTTGCCGGTACTCAGTGAGGCGCTTTCACAGCACCTGATACCCGCTACTTCAGATTTGCAGGCCTCTACTAACACCCATTCGGAGTCCAGTATGCCACGAGATGTTTCAACTGTGGAACCTGTGGATGTCTGTACCTTGGATGGGTCTGGAGCTGCTGTGCAGGCACCAACTTCTGAGGGTGTATTCAGGCCTACTGACTTGCATATTAAACCAACGCCATCTTCTTCTTCTAGGCCTAAAACTCGAACCATGCCTAGGAAACCGATGCCCAGACTGCATGGTCAGGCCTCTATGCCTAAAAAACAAATAAGAATGGCTGAAGACCTTGTTACTTTCTAGAGCTGCCCTCTCCAAAGCAAAAAACACAGCATCAATGGGACCAGATGGTGTCCCAGGCTGCGTCTTACATGAACTCCAAGAAAAACTGAACCCTCACATAAAGTCACTGTTCAATCTCAGCCTTACTACAGGATATGTACCCAAGGAATGGCATACAGCAACAGTGATCCCGCTCCACAAAGGTGGTGCCACAACTGACCCCGGAAACTATTGCCCTATAAGCCTGACTAGCCTGGTCTGCAAAGCTATGGAGCTGATCATCATGGAACTCCTAAACAAGGACATTGGGAACCTCCAGACACTGGATCCTACCCAATTCGGCTTTAAGGGCAGATCTTGCCTCTTGAACCTGGTCGACATCTTTGAAATATTCACCAAGGCCATAGATGAAGGGAAGGTAGTCCACACAATCTACCTGGACCTTGCAAAAGCCTTCGACACAATACTCCACTCGGGCATCATAAATAAGCTCACCAGCTTAAATTTCAACCCCTATGTCACAAGATGGGTTGCAAACTGGCTTAGGGATAGAACCCACATGGTCAGAATTGCAGGTGCCATGTCAGACTCTTAACCAGTTACAAGTGGTGTCCCAGAAGGCTCAGTCCTGGGACCTCTCTTGTTTGGTATATATGTCTCTGAGGTACAGGCTAACACGGGAGGACTATGGCTGACCAAGTTCACAGATGACTGCAAACTGGGTGCCATAATCGACTCTCCGACTGACGCGAGCATCCTCCAAAAGGGTCTTTCAGAGATGGATAACTGGCGCTAGAGCCATGGCCTAAAGCTAAATGCCAAAAAGTGCATAGTCATCCCCTTTCTGAAAAACAAAGAGCCCACAAATTACCATATAGGTGGTAATCCATTAAGTCCGGAAGAAGTAATTGGGGATTTGGGGACCCAAGTAGATAGTAATCTCTCCTTTGACAATCACGTTGCCAAAGTTGTTAGAAAGACCTTCTATATAGCCCACCTTATCACAAAAGGGTTCACATCTAGATCAAGAGAAGTCATTGTGTCCCTCTACTCATCAGGCCCATAATTGTATACAATGCCCCATTTGGGATGTACCTTACCCGACAACTGCAGCAGCTGGAAAGACCCAAAAAGTACCTCACCAAGAGGATCATGGGACTCAAACAGATGCCCTATGCAGTTAGGCTAAATTAACTCCAGCTCTACTCAGTTGCTTACCGCCTACTCAGAGGCAATCTCTGTCTGACGTATAAAGCCATGTCCAACCCAGAATTAATGGACATGCTCCACCTCAGGAAATCCAAATCCCTTAGAGCTACATGCTCCAGGGACTTAAACCTCAGCACAGAAATAACTAGGACATGCTGGAGGGACAGATTCATATCCCAGTGGCTACCCTCACTCTGGAACAAAATCCCAATCCATGGTAGGCAGAGCCCCTCACTCACCCTCTTCAAGAGAAATTGTGATGAGTGGATGGGAGATCGTAAGTTTACCCCTGGGATCTCTTCTATGTCCCTGTAGACAGAGGCAAAACTAACCTTAAAAGAGATATCTTCTGTGACCTACTATACAGAGGCACAGTCAACTAATCTAAAAGGGTGGCGAAAGGCAGACACACTCTGGCTAGGCTTATAAATGCCCTAGGGCAGATAGCCTAGTATCAACCTATGAACTTTAATCAGGGGAAGCCAACCTTCCCCCTCTGAGACCTAGGACTGAATTTGCTTGTACTTCTGACCAGGATTCTGAAATTTCTGTCTCCTCTGATAACCAGGATTTACTATTATCTACTTATGAGGATTCTGATGCAGAGGACTCTATTCCCTCTGCTTCTCCCCCAGAGGATTTTTCTTTTGGTGAAACCTTGCATACTCTTAGGGAGCATTTTCACTGGGAAAGCCAGGATTACTCTGATTCTAAAAAGAGGCTTAGAGATTTCTTACTCCTGCCCCAACTCAGGCCTTTAGCTACCCCTCCTGTGCTGGACATTGTTGACGATGCCTTTTCGGAATCTAGCTTGGCCCCTGACTCTCTACCTCCTGCTCCCAGAAAACCTGATAGATATTACAGGGTTCTTGATTCTCACAAGTTCCTTTTTAAAAATCCTACTGCGGATCCTGAGACCATTTCACAGGGACCCAATGGCATTAAGGCTACTACTGCCAAAAACCCTACCCCCTCTGATAGAGATTCTAGGGCCCTGGATAGATGGGGTAAGAAGGTATACACCTCTGCAACCTTGGCCATCAGGGCCATAAATTGCCAGTTTCATATGTTAAAGTATCAGCAGCATATTATTGGATTGCTTAAACAGGTAATGATGTTAATTCCTGATTGTGCTGAAAATAAGGATTTACAGGATTTAATGCATTCTGCCGAACGGGTTGGCAAACGTGCTTTGCAATGTGATTTTGATTCACTAGAGGCATCTTGCAGGGCTGCTGTCACTGGGTCTGTACTTAGAAGGCATGCTTGGCTTAAGGAGCAACCTTTGCCAGATCATGTTAAAACTAAATTGCTGGGTCTCCCTTAAATCAGGACCGCTTGTTTGGCGACAAAGCAGAAGTAGTTCTTAAAAAGATGGAGGAAAAAGCTAAATCTATGCAAGCTGTTAAAGATTTCTTACAAGTGCAGCCTCCTAGCTTTAGTAGGCATTGGCCGTCAAAAAATTGGTCCTTTCCTGCCTCTTCCAGGCCTTCTCAGTTTAAACCTAAAACACACAGGCTTCAGTCCCAGGGTATGCACAGGACTAAGCAGTGGGGGGCTCCCACTTCCAAATCAGGGAGTAGTAAGACTTCCCCCTATGGCAAGCTGTCTCAATGAAACACTTCTCAACTGACTGCTCCTTTAGGGGGAAATATTGTTCTGCAATCAAAAACTGGGAACTCATTACTCAGGGCAAATGGGTTTTAAACATAGTTTCCCAAGGATACATATTTCACTTTCACATGTTACCAACCCCAAACGGTTGGCCAGATCTACCCCCAAGTCAGTGGGAAGAGGCTCAAAAGCAAGTACTCTCTCTTAAGATGAAAGGCTATTCAGACTGTACCAGAAGAGGAAAAGGGACAAGGTTTCTACTCAAGACTTTTCCTGGTACCCAGAAAAGACAACTCATGGCGTCCTATCCTGGACCTGTCCATCCTAAACACCTTTTTGGTGATTCCAAAATTCAAGATGTTAACTCTCCACCAGTTGCTTCCCATGATAGGCAAAGATGCCTGGCTGGCAACACTGGATTTAAAGGAAGCCTACCTGCATATCCCAATCGGGGAATCTTGCAGAAAATACCTACGCTTCAAAGCAGGCTGCATGCACTATCGGTTCTCTGCACTGCCCTTTGGCTTATCTACTGCGCCCAGCGTATTCACAAAGTGCCCAGCTCCAGTCATTGCATTTTGCAGGCAAAGAAATATTCAAATATATCCATACCTGGACGATTGTCTAATTCAGGCAGAACGCCAGGACATACTTCTGAATCATCTGGCATTTGTACAAAAGGTGTTAACTTGTCTGGGGTACACCATAAACGAAAAGAAATCACAGCTGGTACCCTGTCAACAAATTATATTCCTGGGAGCAAGCTTGAACACAACTTCCCAGATGGCTTTCCTCACGCCAGAGAAACAAATTCATTTGGCAACTTACTTCAAACTAGTGGCCACAAAATGCCTACTATCTGCAAGGCAAATACTGCAAGCCTTGGGGTTCATGGCTTCGTGCATTCTACTAATGCCATATGCAAGACTGCATATGAGGGAACTACAATGGTATTTAAAAAGCCTATGGTGTCAACATTCTCGGGATCTAGAAGCAATGATTCCTGTCATACCTTGCTTATGGTTAGAATTCCTTTGGTGGGCAGAGACCTGCCACCAAAACAAGGGACTACCATTCACTCTACCCCCTGCCGTTCAAACCCTAACAACAGATGCATCAGACTATGCATGGGGGGCTCACCTGGCAGGGAAGTGCATTCAGGGCAAATGGCACCCAAGTCAAATGCACCTGCATAGCAATCAAAAAGAAATGTTAGCTGTACAGAATGCTCTTGTCAGCCTTCAAGGACCACATTTTTCCAGGACAATTAATGGTAAAGACTGACAACACCACTGTTAAACAAGCAGGGGGGTACCCCATTCTTATCCCCTCTAGAACACAGCCTTGAGCTACCAAGTTCTTCGACAGGCTCAATTCCTGCCAGGAAAACTAAACTACACTGGCAGACAAACTAAGCAGATATCTCATGGACCCACACGAGTGGAAACTGGAACCAAAGATTTTCAACATGTTGATCAGCAAATGGGGGATCCCAGATATAGACCTGTTTGCCTCCCCCCAGAGCTACCAGTTGGACAAATTCTGCACAAAGACTCCCTGCAAACAAGCTTGGAAAGTGGATGCTCTAAAATCTATCAGTTTATGCCTTTCCTCCTCTGCCTCTCTTCTGCTAAGTACTACTAAAGATCAAACAGGACAAACCAAGGATGATACTGATTGCACCACACTGGCCACGCCAGCAATGGTACCCCCTCTTGCGCAGTGTCTGTCAGCTTGCCCCATGGCACCTGCCTCAGACCCCTACCCTGCTGTCTCAGCAGGGGAGCCAGATTCTGCACCCCCAGCTTCAAACCCTGAACCTGGCAGCCTGGCTAATTACCTAATCTCTCAGTTACCATCCCTCAATAAACAAGTGTTGGATGTCATTTTGGAGGCAAGGAGGCCTAGTACTAGAAAATCTTATGCTGAAAAATGGAAAAGATTCTGTACCTGGAACCAAACTCGAGGGATGGCCCCAGCAGCGCCCAATTTACCTCAGATTCTTCAATACTTAACTGAGATGCTTCAGAAGTGCCTTTCCTTTTTCCTCCATCAAAATTCACGCCTCAGCCATTTCAGCTCATTACAACACAAAACCGCCCCTCTTTTCTCACCACTGCTCAAGCAGTTCCTCAGAGGGGCCAAAAGCTTCCACCCAGGAGAGCCCCAACTCCAGCCCGGGACCTTAATTTTGTATTGGAAAAACTCACTCTTCCTCCTTTTAAGCCAGTTGCAACTGCAGAGTTAAAATTCCTTTCTTGAAAAACAGCTTTCCTTTTAGCAATCACTTCAGCAAGAAGGGTATCTGAATTACAGGCCCTTATGGCAGTGGAACCTTTCACCTTCTTTCATGCGGACAGGGTGTCACTCAGGACCAATCCCTCTTTCATGCCTAAGGTGGTATCCACTGTGGCTCTTAATCAGTCCATTCATTTGCCAACCTTCTTTTCTAATCCACAGAACAAAGGGGAACAGATACTGCACTCCTTAGATGTGCACAGACAACTTGGATTTTACATGGACAGGACTAAACCTCAAAGGAAATCTGAACAACTGCTGGTGGCATTTGCTGCAGGGGCAGAGGGGAAAGCTATTTCAAAGCAAACCATTTCTAAATGGATAGGCCATTGCATTCATTTCTGCTATAAGCACCATGGAAAACCTATCCTACAGGGGATTAGACCCCATTCAACCAGGGCTGCATCTACCTCTACAGCCTTTCTCAGAGGTGTCCCTACCAGAGACATCCTAGAAGCCGCTACCTGGAGTTCTGTACATACTTTCACCAAGCATTACCATTTGCCAATTTTCTCTAAATCCAGAGCTGGCTTTGCCACTGCAGTCTTGCCTGGTCTTATAGCTGGTCCTAATACTATCTAAATTCCTCCTCCCATCCTTAGCTTTGGGAATCTACCCAAATGTGATGACTGCAACAGTGAAACACGAAGAACATAGTACAATGTGTACACTTACCATAAATGTAGATGTTCGAGTGTATTCACTGTTGCAGTCCTGGTTACCCTCCCTCCAGCCCCCTGACTACTTTTGGCTATACATACTCATGACTACCTGACGTCATGGAAGATGAGACTGCAACCGACGCAGAACCCAAGACTCTAATAATCAGGCCGACTGAGGGCTACTGCAAGCAGATAACCCAAATGCGATGACTGCAACAGTGAATACACTCAACATCTACATTTATGGTAAGTGTACACAACTGTACTTTACAACAGTAGCAGTGACAAAGTATGTTTAGTCCTTTGTGATGACTGTGTCACTCTTTGAGGCAGCATTCTTTAGTGAAGCATCAGGATGTGAACTCGTCAAGAGGACCTGTTCCCTTTAGCTACAGTATTTGAGAAAGCACTAGTTGCTGAAAAGGCACATATATCCAGTTAAGAACACAATCTTTCTCCTCACTGAAACTGTTAGATGCTCAGTTTGAGAGTAGTAAATTGCAAACCCAAAATGGTTTAGGAGGTGCAGGAATTTTGTTGGACAAGAAAAGAGACATTGAAGCAAATTAAAAATGCATCATAAAATAATTTTAGTAATGGATCTGAGTAGGTGTGCATGTTCCACTTGCATGTCAGAAATGGCTCTGTTTTTAATTACATTTTTGTACTCATTATTAGGTATGTGTCCTGTCTGACTTTTTACAGACTTAGTAGATTTCGGTGACTTTTGATAATACCTACTTGCAAGTTGAAACTCCTTAGTGGAGATTGACATTTTTTCTTGTGTTGTCTTTTTGTGCTACTGTCACAGTTAAGCATCTGCTTATAAAAAAACTACTAGATTGTCATGTGCTTTGTAAGCCATGTACGCCTTGGCATGTATCACAGGTAGAGCATACAGCTTCCTTGAAAGGTATTCTCTAGTTTAGAACATGACAGTAGTAGAACACACATTTTGTAAATTTAACTTTGTAAACATTTTATTTGCATAATTTATTTTAGAAAAAAAAAATGGTCTTTTACTTAAATTGGGTGGGGAGAACAGCAATACTCAGACAAATTAATTCTTATCCGAACTGCAAACCTATGTATCAAGTTAAAACAACAGAAGTCTTATTGAATTGTACAGATTTTGTTCTACAGTCAGAATTGCAACATTTTCCACAGGCTTCACCCTGTGTACAAAAACATTCTCTTTATATGGTGGAAGTAATCCTAATCCAGGCCTGGAAGTATAGAACAAGCGAAACAACTCTTGTCAGTATATTGTGAGTTTAAAAACTGTTCACATTAAGATGCAGAGCATTGTAACTAAACCCTTCTTTTATGTAGCTGGCTAGCACAATACGAATCCGACATCTTGGCAATAACTAAAAATGTCATTTTAGGCATATGTCAGAGTTGTGAGACTGTTCAGGTTTTATGAATTATGTGATATGATAGACTCTGTAAAGGAGCTGTTATGTATTCAGGTTCTTTAACTCCACAAAGGGACTGTCATTTCACAAAACTTAAATTTGCAAGTGGGATATACTTGCTAAAGTTCAGATTCTCCAAAATACATTGTTACCCTGGGTACAGGATTGTCAGCAAACAGGATTTAAAATGAACTCTAATGGATTTCATAAGTGTGCTTTGCCTCTGTGTGAAGCCACATACAAGTCCAGTTGCATGGCTTTGTCAGCTCATCAAAATATTGATGAGATCTGTTAAATGATGTTTTTGGACTGTATTTTTACATTTTCCATCAGTAAGTATTTCAGGCTCCTGGGCTGAACCTGAAATTGGTCAGTATTGATCAGTGCACCACCCCAGGAAACAAATGTAAATCAGTAAAGTATATATAATACATACAACAGTAATGGCCAGTGTATGCTGTGAAAGTTGCCTGTACTTGTATGCTGAACCTAGTAAAAAGTAGAAAACTTTTTTTTAATTTCTTTGGAAAAACCAGCCTGTTTGATATATCTACCATCTTGCTAATCCTTACAAATACAGACCATTCCCATCTGTATTGTCTTTGTATTGATTCAACACCTTTCTTTGCCCATATTTTACATGTTGGTCCCATAACATTGTTATATACTCCCTGCTAGTAGATTAGGAACCAGATGTTGCAGACAAATTAAATGCGGAAGCTGAATTTCCAAAATAAAACCCATAAACAATTCTCAGTATTCCCAAAAGTTTATATAAAGTTAAATTAACAACTGAACAAATTCCCAAACAGCTTTACTTCTGCCACCAGCAACCTCTGCATTGAAATAACAGCAAGCATTTTTGGCACAATGAGTCTGTGCTGGGATTCCAAGAGAACATTCAGAAGTCTTTTTGACTCCTCCTCACAGGATTGTGTGTCTGGGATGTCAACTAGACACCACAGTTCAAAGAGCTATTCTTCCACTAAAAGAAAATAGGTCTATATCTAGGTCCTTTTCTAGAGTTTTTCACTCAGACTTTGGTCACTGTGAGGAAATACCTTAAGGGTTTTGGGTATCATGGCTTTTATGATTCTCATAGTACCCTTGGCAAGTGTCCACATGGGAAAGATACAGTCGTGTTTGAAGTCCCTTCGGTCCCAGCACCATCACCCATTGTCTTTTCAGATACCAGTGCTGGGGTTTGTCAGAAGAGAAATAACATGGTGGAGACAGCAGATATACCTAGGTCCAGGTCTCCCTTTCTTCCCCATTATCTAAAGCAGTCTGTCACCACAGATGCCTCTGACTTTGCTTGGGGAGCGGTTTCAGGAGGAATATAAGTATAAGGTGTGTGGGACACAAAAGATAGATGCAAGCACATGAATGTAAGACATGGTTGCTCTGATCAAGGCATTCAGCACTGTAAACCATCTTTGGTCCCCAGTACCTCTTCAGGTTACAGACAATACTGTAGTCATGTGGTACATCAACAAGTAAGGGAGAACCAGGTTGTACTCCCTCTGAGTAGCCATGTTAGCTGGGGATATACATTAACAGCACAGTCTCACTCTACATGCATCCTGCTTTCTGTGAAAGCAAAATTGTGCGGTAGACGAGCTAAGCAGGACAAGGACACACCCTCATGAATGGAAGTTCGATTGGGGGTCTTCCAAGATTTGAGACATCTGTGGGGAGTTTTGCAAGTAGATCTATTTGCCTCCCCGTGTGAACAATCAGCTGGTAAGATTCTGCTCTATGACTTCATGCAAGCAATTCTGAAAGATAGATGCCTTTTCTTTTCGATGAACAGGAATGTTCCTGTATGGTTTCCCTTCCCTTTCCACTAAAATCCAGGGTACTTCTGAAGATTTAGAAGGAATACCCAAAGTTCATTGTGTTGAGTCCCTTTTGGCCCAGGCAACCATGTTTCTTTCCCTTTTTTTGGAAATGGCCATGGGCAATTATCACAAGCTTCCTCACAGACTGGATCTGCTCCTAAAAGAACAAAGGTGTTTGATACAACCAGATGCCAATTAACTTGACTGCTTAGATGACCGGGTCTTACTTCCTTTTAGGCAGCTATTTACTGGGGATGTGCAGCAGGTACTAAGGCAAGAAAACCTGATACTAGTACATCATGTATTAGCAAATGGAAAATGTTTTTCAGGTTTGTGCCAGCAACATAGCTATCACCCATTCAGTGCTAGTTGTTTTTTGGTTTTGTAGTATTTGAGTAAGTTACTATCATGGCCTTTTTTACTCCTCGGTCAAGGTTCGTTAATCAGCTGTTTCAGCATGTCTGCCATAGATCCTCCTCTTTCAGTGTATTCTCACAGCAGAATGTTTTTTGAAAAGGGTTTTGCATAAGAGGCCTCCAAGAAAATCTGTGGCCCCTCCTTGAGGTCTTAGTTTTGTATTAAAGAAACTAAAATGTGCTGCATTTAAACCAGCTAATCCATCTGACTTGAGGGTCTTAAGATGCTAAATTGTTTTGCTTGATTGCTGTGACCTCTACAAGAGTATGAGTTGCAAGCTCTTTTGGTGGGTCAACCCTATCCATTTTCCGTACGGACAAGGTTTCACTGAGAAGTAATTCTTCTTTTATGCCTAAAATAGTGCCCGAGTTTAATTTAAGCCAAACTATCCAGCTACCTATTTTCTTTCCTGAATGTAAAAATAATGGATACTTCATACTTTAAATGTCCTCTGACAACTCTGGTACTTTCTTGACAGAACTACATCTTTCAGATCTTTGGATCAGTTTTCATTTCTTGTGAAGTTAAGCAAAAGTGGCAACCTATGTCAAAACAGACTATTTCCAAATGGTTGTCTCAGGCTATTACCTTTTGTTATACTTGACGCAACAGAGCTATTCCAGGCAGAGTCAATGCCCACTCTACCAGGACTTTGGCTTCATCAGTAAGGAAAGGGTTGGATTCTAGAAGTATTCTAGAAGCAGCAACCTAGTCCATTCTAACTAGGTTTAGAAGGCATTACATGCTTGATTCCTTCTCTAGGTCTAGATCTGACTTTGCTAGGACCGTTATCCATGGACTCTTGGACCCTTCCCTTCCATCTCCCAAATGTAGTAAACTAGGGTACCCATATAGTTAATGCTACTGCAGCAGTAATCAGTCTGATGAACATAGTACAGTTGTGTAAGTAAACCTACCATAACCGTAGATGTTTGAATGATCACAGCAGTTGTAGTCGCTCCCTTCTTCCACCCTCCATGTTTTTGATGTGTTAATGTCAGGGTGTGAATACTTATTTTGTTCCTACCATTGTTCTTTCAGGTTTCAGCCTCACTCTCTGGCATGAAAGCTCTAAAGGGTTTGGTGCCAAATATTTCTTTTTAGTCATCTCCGCTTGAGCTGACTGACTGGGCAAATGGAATGGAGCCTTGAAGTTTAGAACATGGCCGGTTGCTATATCCGTGGCAGGATTTAATCCATGTAGGTTAGGATACTGCAATAGTGATAATTCAAAGATTTACTGTTGTGGCAAGTTTACTTAACTGTAATTTATAGGTTCATAGGTAGGTACTAGGCTATCTGCCCGAAGGCATTTATAAGCCTAGCCAGAATGTGTTTGCTTTCGCCGCCCCCTTAGATTAGTTCCCTGTGCCTCTGTCCAGCAGAGCCACTGAAGTGATCCCCGGGGTAAACTTTCTGTTTCCCATCCTCTCGTCAAGGTTTCTCTTGAAGAGTGTTAGCGAGGAGCTCTGCCTAATGTAGATTGGAATCTTGTTCCAAAACATGGGAATTATCTGGGACAGGAATCTATCCCTCCAGCACGTCCTATTTATTGTTGTGGTGAGGTTTAGATCCTTAGAGCGTGTGGCTTGAGGGGATAAGGATTTCTTTAGGTGGAGCATGTCCATCAATTCTGGGTTGGATATGGCCTTGTGTGTCAGGCAGCGATCACATGTGAGTGGGTGGTGTGCAACCAAGTACAGCTGGAGTTTTTTCAGTTGAGCTGCATAGGGCACCTGTTTGAGGCCAGTGATCCTCTTGGTTAGGTACTTCTGTGGCCTTTCCAGCTGTCGCAGGTGTCTTGTAGGGTGCATCCCAAATGGGGCGTTGTACTCTATGATGGATCTGATGAGTGATGAGTAGAGGAACACAATGACCTTTTTTTTTGATCTGGATGCAAACCCTTTTGTGATTAAGTGGGCCACATAGAAGGATTTCCTAACAACTTTGGCAATGTGATTATCAAAGGAGAGATAACTATCTACTTGGGTCTCCCAGATCCCTTATTACGTTCTCCGTATTTAGGGGGCTACCACCTATGTGGTAGTTTGTGAGTACTTTGTTTTGTCCAAAGGGGATGACTATGCACTTTTTGGCATTTAGCTTGAGGCCATGATTTTGACACCAGGTATCTGTCTCACAGAGACCCTTTTGGAGGATGTCTGTGTCAGCCGGAGAGTCAATTATAGTCCCTAGTTTGCAGTCATCTGCGAACTTGGTCAGCCATAGTCCTCCTGTGGCTTGCCTGTACCTCTGAGAAGTATATGCCGAACAGGAGGGGTCCAAGGACTGACCCCTGGGGAACACCACTTGTAACCGTTTTAGAGTCAGACCTAGCTCCCGCAACTCTCACCATGTGGGTTCTGTCCGTGAGACAGTTGGCAGCCGATCTTGTGACATAGGAGTTTATTTTCAGGCTGGTGAGCATGTCTATAATACCAGAATGGGGAATGGTGTTGAAGGCCTTTGCGAGGTGTAGGTAGGCTGTTTTTACCACCTTTCCCTTGTCTATAGCGTTGGTAACTGTTTCAAAGAAGCCCACCAGGTTTAGGAGGCATGATCTGCCCTTAACAAAGCCTAACTGGATAGGGTCCAATGTTTGGAGGGTCCCAATGTCTCTGTTAATGAGTTCCATGATGATGCGCTCCATAGCCTTGCAGACCAAGCTGTTCAGGCTTATAGGGCGATAGTTCCCGGGTCTGTTGTGTCTCCACCTTTGTGGAACTGAATAACCGTTGCTGTGCGCCACTCTATGGGTACGTAACCTGTGGAGAGGCTGAGTTTGAACAGTGCATTTAGGTGAGGGATTAGTTCATCTTTGAGTCATGTAGAACACAGCCTGGGACACCTTTCGGTCCCATTGATGCTGTGTTTTTTGGCTTTGGAGAGGGCTGTTTTAACCTGAGTGTCTGTGATTTCAGGGGCACTACATTTTTCTGGTATGGTTATGGGCCCTTTTGGGGGTGAGAGGGGGATAAAGTTTGCACTGAACCTGTCTGCCAAAATGTTGGCAATATCGATTGGTTCAGTGTATTTTGTGCCATTCTGCACCAAGTCCGAGCAGATCTGAGCATTGCCACTTAGATTCTTGACATAGCTAAAGAATGCCTTGTGGATATCTTTGGAGTCCTTGGCAATTTTTCTTTCAAAGCCCGCCTTGGACGATTTTATGAGGGATCATAGTTTCTTGCTGATACTGATCAGGGATGTCTTCCCTTATTGGGATTTTACTCTTCTGTACTAGTTTCCTCCTATTGTATAGCTTGTTTATGGCAGGGGTCCACCAGACTGGTTTCCTTTTCTTGGAGGAGTGAGTCTTGGTTTTGCTTGAGATAGCACGATCCATGCATTCTTGTAGGTGCCCGTAGAATGCATTAGTAAAGGATTTTGCAGCTTGGACAGCATTATCCTTTACCATGGAGGCTTTGAAACTTTCCACCTCTGTCTTAAGTAACGTGAAGTTTGCTTTTGAAAAGTTTTTCACAGTGGTTTCCTTGTCTGGGGTTGGCGGCAGAATGTGGATATCCAAAGTGATTTGTTTATGGTCAGCTCTAACCAGCGAGGGGGTTGACCTCCGGTGTGGAACACTGGTCACCCATGTTGGTGATGACCAGGTCCAATATGTTGTCACCTCTGGTGGGAGTGTTGACCAGTTGATCCAGGGCATTTGAGTTTTTAAATTCTATGAAATATTGGGCAAGGAAGTTAGTACTTGAGTAGTTCTCCCAGTTAATGTTTGGGTAATTGAAATCACCCAATATTAGGGTATTTGGTAGGACCTTTATGTTTCCCAGAGTTTCCAAAAACACAGAATGGGGGTCCTGGGACATGGTGGATGATCTGTAGCAAGCTACAATTCGAATTTCAGTTTTGTCCATTGTTAGTTCCACATGGATGATCTCTGAAGCATCGTGCTGTGCCACTAATCTGGAGGTGTGGGTATCCTTGATGAATATGGATACTCCCCCACCTTTTGTATTTCGGTCCGGGTTCTGTGGCCAAAATGTATGGTATGAGTTGTAGCCTGGTAGTGCTGGGGTGTTCTGTGGAGCCTTTAAACCAGGTTTCTGTTACTACGCATATATCTGTTTTCTCCATACTGAGGAGTGCCTTGAGTGCGCGCATTTTGAGGTTTAGACTTCTGGCATTGAGTAGCATTACCCTCAGATTTTTGTTACTTGTGCTATTTATGGCAGTGGGTTTGTTTTTTGAGCCTTGCCTAAAAAAGGCACTATGGGGGTGGCAAGAGCCTTGGCCAGTATTCAAAAGCCTAAGGGTGACAGGTGCAAGCCATATCTAGCGATGCAGCGTGGCTTGTCGAGCATGTCATCCCAGGTGGACAGACACTGTATCCCCTTTGAATGACACCAGAAATTTAGCCAGTTGTTAAAATTGATAATTTTTTCTTTATACTGTGGTATCATTCTTGGTGAGGACAGGATGCTACTCAGGGTCAGGGTCCTACCATCCTGGGCTACGTGATCAGAGAGCTCTT